>NC_090739.1:6456013-6463513 GCF_036898095.1 Palaemon carinicauda
ATTTTTATCATTGTTATTATTATTATTAATACTATTAATATTATTATTATTATTATTTATTATTCATTATGATTATTATAATTATGATTATGATTATCATCATCTAGGTTGTTCTGCATCTCGTATTTTGTGACTTGCTCTTTCCTTTTTTTTCCTCTCTCTCTCTCTCTCTCTCTCTCTCTCTCTCTCTCTCTCTCTCTCTCTCTCTCTCTCTCTCTCTTTTTTTTTTTTTTTTTAATCCTCACCCCATAAATATTCCCTCCACAAATACCAGTTAATATATCGCTCATAATCTTACTACATTCTTTAATTAACTGTTGGTTTATCATATGTATGTTAGAATCTTAATGTTGACCATATAAAAGAATAAGAAGTTAATTCTATGTGCTCTGTACACAGCATTGTTTAACACTTGAGATTATTCCACATTTTTCGAGCGTGGTTAGATGGAGAGTTTAAACTAGAGAAATGCGGAGACAAAGCGAATATATTACTATAGTCAATTTCTTTTAGCGATGCAGATTTGCACCGACTCGCAGCGGTGCCCTTTTAGCTCGGAAAAGTTTCCTGATCGCTGATTGGTTGGACGAGATAATTCTAACCAATCAGCGATCAGGAAACTTTTCCGAGCTAAAAGGGCACCGCTGCGAGTCGGTGCAAATCTGCCTCGATAAAAGAAATGGGCTATAGATAACCTCCCGCCCGCTTGTTTTTAGAGGTGATACCTTAACGTGGTGAAGGACACTGTAATTGTTCAGTGGCTACTTTCCTCTTGATAAGGGTAGAAGAGACTCTTAAGCTATAAGCAGCTCTTCTCGGAGAAGGACACTCCAAAATCAAACCATTGTTCTCTAGTCTTGGGTAGTGCCATATTCTCTGTACCATGGCCTTCCACTGTCTTTGGTTAGAGTTCTCTTGCTTGAGGGTACACTCGGGCATACTTTTCTATTTAGTTTCTCGTCCTCTTGTTTTGTTAAAGTTTTTATCGTTTATATAGGAAATATTTTATTTTAATGTTGTTACTATTTTTGAAATATTTTATTTTTCCTTGTTTCCTTTCCTCACTGGGCTATTTTCCCTGTTGGGGGCGCTGGGCTTATAGCATCCTGCTTTTCCAACTAGGGTTGTAGCTTAGCATTTAATAATAATAATAATATAACCTCCCGCCCCCTTGTTCTTAGAGGTGATACCTTAACGTGGTGAAGGACACTGTCATTGTTCAGTGGTCACTTTCCTCTTGATAAGGGTAGAAGAGACTCTTAAGCTATGATAAGCTGCTCTTCTAGAAGGACATTCCAAAATCAAACCATTGTTCTCTGGTCTTGGTTAGTGCCATAGCCTCTGTACCATGGCCTTCCACTGTCTTTGGTTAGAGTTCTCTTGCTTGAGGGAACACTCGGGCACATTTTTCTATTTAGTTTCTCTTCCTCTTGTTTTGTTAAAGTTTTTATCATTTGTATAGGAAATATTTATTTTAATGTTACTATTCTTAAAATATTTTATTTTTCCTTGTTTCCTTTCCTCACTGGGCTATTTTCCCTGTTGGGGCCGCTGGGCTTATAGCATCCAACTTTTCCGACAAGGGTTGTAGCCTAGCATTTAATAATGATAATAATAATAATAATAATGATAATAATGATAATAATGATAAAGGGTTTGTATATCGCCTTCATCATCATTATCATCACCATCTCCTACGCTTATTGACGCAAAGGGCATCCATAGACTGGCTAAGTCCATAGAGGATTCACTGGCTAAATTCATCGAAGGATAACCAGCTCCTTTAGAGGATTCACATGCTAAATTCATCGAAGGATAGCCAGTTCCTTTCGAGGATTCACTGGCTAAATTCATCGAAGGATAGCCAGTTCCTTTCGAGGATTCACTGGCTAAATTCATCGAAGGATAGCCAGTTCCTTTAGAGGATTCACTGCCTAAATTCATCGAAGGATAGCCAGTTCCTTATGATGCTTCAGGGCTGGTGAACCGAGCAAGTCCGAAGATAAAGTGCAAATCGCCTTGATCAACAAAGCTTTATTGGTTAGGGTCACTCATACTAGATTGGTTTGCTGTGAGCGATTAGACTAGTCTCCCACCATCACTAATCTTCAGTGGCCAGCGTGGTGATGGAAACTGGCCAAACCCGAGACCCTTGTCTTGCAGGGGACTAGAAACGGCTGCATTTGTTGTTGTTGTTGTTGTTGTTTTTTGTTGTTTTTGTAGTTCTTACACATTTACAAGGCTTTCGTTTTAATGTATTTATTTAATACGATATTTTAGCTCAGAATTGCTGTAAAGGAAATATATATAGAAAATAAAAATTGCAATTTTTTTTTTTAATTTGTGTAGTGTTGCTGATTTAGATGTGAAATAGATGAATAGATGAAACGTATTTTTTTTTTTTTTTATCTCGGAAGTAAAATTTCGATATTTTAGTTGAAGGTCGAAAACACTCAAATTCTGTTCAAGCCAGCAATGCCCGGTTTAGTATTTTTTTCTTCTGCCAAATTTATGTTTCTGAGTTGGTCATTAGACAACAAATAATGGATGATATATTCACGCCTGGAATTTATGCCCTCGTTTTTATTCAGTTTGTTGCAAAGGAATTTCTGAATGGGAATATTAGGTCTTCGAGCCCAAGATGTATGTATGTATGTATGTATGTATGTATGAATACATACATACAAATATATATATATATATATATATATATATATATATATATATATATATATATATATATATATATGAATATGTATATATAGTGATATATATACTGTATATATATATAAATATGCCCTATATATAGTTGTATATATATCAATATGTAATGTCAATATATATATATATATATATATATATATATATATATATATATATATATATATATATATACACATATATGTATATCTATCTATATATATATATATATATATATATATATATATATATATATATATATGTATGTATATGTATATATTTATATATAGTATATGTATATATATATATATATATATATATATATATATATATATATATGTATGTATATATATTTATATATGCGTGTGCATGTGTGTCTGTGTTGTTTTATGTATATTCCTATTAATAACAGTCTGGCCAACTCACAAATATTATTAAATAATATCCCTAAGATTTGTTAGAAGAAAAATGTAATTGCCAAAACGACCAGCAGATTTTGGTGTTTGAATGTAGGGGGGCGGCGGGTGGTTGGGGGATCTGCAAGGCGGAGTCGGTAGACTCAGGAGGCCATGGAAAGTCGAGATCCTTCCCATTTTGTAGGCCTACTGGATGGCTGGATTGATAAAAGACACTATGGAGACTTAGATAATTCGTCACAGTTTATTCTTTGATCATCATCAATATCACTATTATCAATTCGTCACAGTTTATTCTTTGATCATCATCATTGTCATCATCACTATTATTAATTCCTCACAGTTTATTCTTCGATCTTCATCATCATCATTACTATTATCAATTCGTCAAGGTTTATTCTTTGATCATTATCATCATCATTATCACTATTATCAATTCGTCACAGTTTATTCTTTGATCATTATCATCATCATTATCACTATTATCAATTTGTCACTGTTTATTCTTCGATCTTCATCATCATCATCACTATTATCAATTCGTCACAGTTTATTCTTTGATCATCATTATCATTATCACTATTATCAATTCGTCACAGTTTATTCTTTGATCATCATCATTATCATTATCACTATTATCAATTCGTCACAGTTTATTCCTTGATCATCATCATCATTATCACTATTATCATTGGTCAATGCATGATCCATGGTCGATGTGATTCCGTCAGTTTTCTTTTATTATTATTATTATTATTATTATTATTATTATTATTATTATTATTATTATTATTATTATTATTATTGTTGTTGTTGTTGTTGTTGTTGTTGTTGTTATTATTATTATTATTATTATTACTAGCTAAGTTACAACCCTAGTTGGAAAAGTAGGATGCTATAATGCCCAAGGGCTCCAACAGGGAAAAATAGCCCAGTGAGGAAAGGAAATTAGGAAATAGATAAACGATATAAGTAATGAACTATTGAAATAAAAAATATATTATTATTATTATTATTATTATTATTATTATTATTATTACTTGCCAAGTTACAACCTTAGTTGGAAAAGCAAGATGCTATAAGCCCAAGGGCTCCAACAGGGAAAATAGCCCATTGAGGAAAGGAAAGAAGGAGATAAATAAACTCTAAGAGAAGTAATCAACAATTAAAATATTTTAAGAATAGCAACATTAGAATACATCTTTCATATATAAACTACAAACACTAACAAAACAAGAGGAAGAGAAATAAGATTGAATAGAGTGCTCGAGTGTACCCTCAAGCAAGAGAGATCTAACCCAAGATAGTGAAAGGCCATGGTACAGAGGCTATGGCACTAACCAAGACTAGAGAATAATGGTTTGATTTTGGAGTGTCCTTCTCCTAGAAGAGCTGCTTATCATAGCTTAAGAATCTCTTCTACCCTTATCAAGAGGAAAGTGACTACTGAATAATTACAGTGCAGTAGTTGATCCCTTGAGAGAAAAAAATAATTGTTTGGTAATCTTAGTGTTGTCAGGTGTATGAGGACAGAGGAGAATATGTAAAGAATAAGCCAGACTATTCGGTGTATATGTACGCAAAGGGAAAATGAACCGTAACTAGAGGGAAAGTTCCAATGTAGTACTGTCTGGCCAGTCAAAGGGCCCCATAACTCTAGCTGTAGTGTTTCAACGAGTGGCTGGTTCCCTGGCCAACCTACTACCTGCAAAACATTAACAACTTTAAAACAAATGTTTCATATAAAAACTATGAAAAGACTTAGTCAGCCTGTTCAACAAAAAAACATTTTCTACCGATTCAACTACCCGATTAGGAAGACCATTCCACAACTTGGTCGCAGCTGGAATAAATCTTCTAGAGTACTGTTTAGTATTAAGCCTAATGATGGAGAAAGCCTGACTATTAGAATTAAAAGAAATGTTTTTTACGATTTCCTTCAAGAAGTCTAATCTTTCGTCTGATTTCTTTCCTGCTGTGATTGGACGGGATGGTTAATCCGTCTTGCGCAAATATGAACATTGTCTTATCGTATGAGGCCGATTGGCTAATCCATTTTGAATGGAATTCACGAGCAGTCTGCCAAATGGAATCGTATAATGATTTGCCTTTCACAATTTTCCTTTCATTATGGGATGTTTTGGATGGCTGGTTTTTATAAGATTGGAAAACTAATCCCTTCGCTCTCTCTCTCTCTCTCTCTCTCTCTCTCTCTCTCTCTCTCTCTCTCTCTCTCTCTCTCTCTCTCTGCGAATATATTCGTGTGTGGGTGGACCTGATGCCCTGAAACTTTAGTTCGTGTGTAGGTGGACCTGATGTCTTGAAGCGTTTGTTCGTGTGTGGTTGGATCTGATGTCCCGAAACGTTTGTACGTGTGTGGGTGGATCTGATGTCCCATTGTCCCAAAACGTTTGTACGTGCGTGGGTGGATCTGATGTCCCATTGTCCCAAAACGTTTGTACGTGTGTGGGTGGATCTGATGTCCCAATGTCCCAAAACGTTTGTACGTGTCTGGGTGGATCTGGTGTCCTGAAATGTTTGTTCGTGTTTGGGTGGATCTGATGTCCCGAAACGTTTAATTGTGTGTGAGTGGACCTGATATACCGAAACGTTTGATCGTATGGGGGGGGGGGGGACCTGATGTCCCGAACCGCTTGTTCGTGAGGGTGGACATTATGTCCCGAAACATTTTTTTGTTCGTGTGGGTGGACCTTATGTCCCGAAACGTTTGCCGTTCGTGTGGGTGAACCTTATGTCCCGAAACGTTTGTTGTTCGTGTGGGTGGACCTTATGTCCCGGAACGTTTGTTCAAGTGTGGGTGGACCTGATTTCCTGATGTCCCAAAATGTTTGTTCGTGTGCGGTTGGTCCTGATATCTTGAAACGTTTGTTCGTGTGTAGGTGGTCCTGGTTATCCTGAAACGTTTGTTCGTGTGTGGGTGGACCTGATGTCCCGAAACGTTTGTTCGTATGTGAGTGGACCTGATGTCCCGAAACATTTGTTCGTGTGTAGGTGGTCCTGGTTATCCTGAAACGTTTGTTCGTATGTGGGTGGACCTGATGTCTCGAAACGTTTGCGAAAATCTCTTTTAAACTTCTTCCAGGATTTTAAAAGCTTCTCATGGTCTTTCATTAGCGGGTTAGTGATTCTTTCTTCCGCTGACGGCAAGAAACCGTTAAAGCATTTAAACTATTTTGGGGAGACACATTAAACTATTAGTGGATTTCCTATTATGAGTTTTTCTTCTGTTTTGTGAACGAAGAAAATTTCCAACATTATGGCAGGTCTGAAATTGTCCAGGGACATCAGCTGTTGTGAACTGAAAGGGATTACATTGTAGACCGGTACAATAACCTCTGAATATTATAGACATTATTATGATAATGCCCAGTCTTGGTTTAAAGGTTTAAGGTTTAAAGGTACCTCATGAATGTCAGACACAAGGGACAGGACAATGCCCTAGCGACAGAAAAATAGACTAACCATATACATTTGATCAGCACCAAAGTACCCTCTCCACCCAACCAAGGCCCAGGGGTGCCAGGTAATGGCTGCTGATGACTCAACAGGTAGATTTATAGGCTACCGTAACCTACCATCCTTACCTCTCAAGGATGGTGAGGTTGCAGACACAACTAGAGACGATTGAACTTGATCCGGTCTCGAACTCCTATTCAGCAGAATTCCATACAGGAACATCTCAACGCTAGTCAAAGAGGAATAATCTTTCTAAAATGATAAGACTTAATCCGTGAGGGCAAAATGAAAGTGTATATTTGAGGCAAGTTATAATCGTATTTCCTCTTTTGTATCGTTTAAATGCTAATTGAGATTCAGTCGTCTTTGGGAAAATATTTTTCAAGATGAAGTTTGTGTTTCTTGTGTTATTATATTATAATTTTGTCTTTTGATTATGCCTTAAAGGCTTATTTTCAGTATTGATTTCCACATGAGAATGGTCTGGTGTAGAATTGTATCTTATTACAATCCTGTATGGCTTTTTCTTTACGAGGAAAGCCAAAATTTATTCTTAAGCTCTGTCGTATCATCGATTTGCACTTTTCGTACACCCTCCTCTGAGGAGTAAATGCGATTTGGTGAAGTTATACATGTTTAAATATAAACACAGATATATATATACATACATATATATATATATATATATATATATATATATATATATATATATATATATATGTTTATTTATATTATACAGTATAGATATGCACTATACTGTACACATATTAATATGCATATATGTATATATTTATGTTTACATACACATTTTTGTATATATATATAAATGTATATATATATGTATATATATATACATATATATATATATATATATATATATATATATATATATATATATATATATATA
>NC_090739.1:6472374-6474874 GCF_036898095.1 Palaemon carinicauda
AATTGTAAAACACATTATTGCTAATGTTGACACATTCTCAGTCTTTCTCCGCAGCTCCCCCCCCCCCCCAGATAACGTAGTGCCATCACTAGTTTGAAACCTAACTAACACTGCTTAGACTTTTTAGCTCTCCTCCCACCTGCAATTTCTCTTCTCTCTTTATTGAAGTTCAGGAATCCTTCCCAAATAAACATCAAATCAGAAAGCACAAAGACGTCTGACAACTACATTAAATCATTATTTTTTTTTTCCTAGTAATTTTAGGTACAGGAATATTCATTCCAGCCTTTCTCTACTACTACTCACATCCGCTACCAATCTCTTTTCAGATCTCTCCTACTCAGTTGAAACTTCATACTATTGCTCATTCTAAAAATTTTGTTTTTTACTTCTATACCAATATCTCTAACTAAACCTTTCCCATCTCTTTCCGGAGCTCTTCTACTCATCGGGACACTACTGTAGCTCTTTCTCTCCAACTAAACGACGGGAGCCAGTGGGCTCTCCTGAGGATGACGCCTCCTCTCCTCCGTCACCTTCTTCCTTTTCCATTGACCAAAAGAGGCGGGGTTCCTCTAAAATAAGCAAAGCAAAAAATGATTTTATCCTTAACCCACATCCTATCCCGAAAAAAAAAAACTACAAATAAGAGTTGCAGATCATCCCACAACCTAAAATCTCAACCAAACACCTACAGGCTGCAAGTATGCAAGAGCCCGTGCCTGGCCATAAGGGCCAAGCAATCTGTGAAAAGAAAAAAAAAAAGTGGCAGCTAATCTTATTCTATTTATCTATCATTTTTGTCACATTTTCTATAGGTATAAAGGTATTAAGGAACGTAGTATTATAAAAATTAAATATCATCAGGGTTGATGTTGGATATTAAGCAGAAGGGAGATATTGGATTGATGTTTGTAAAAATTATTCTTTCCATTCATGACTTCATGATCATTGTATGATTATGATTCTGTTTTTTCATAGAAAATGGAGTAGGTGGCCGAGTGATGTAAGACTAGCCTACAAGTTTCATAGAAATTCCTAACGAAATAGGATTTTGAGTAAAGACAAGAACGTAGGAGTTAAACGGTCATCCAAGGCTGCTTTACAAAGTTTACGAGTTTATACAGCATTTATAATGAGAATAACCAAATTATTAATGGGCGAGCTCTTAGTAACAGGATCTGGTTAACACTTGAACAATAACCTGATGAATTCTTGCAGGCACCAAAAGCAACTGGTCCACGTGAACAATGTGAGGCTTTAAGCCGGTGCTTAGTATATTTAATAAACATTTAATAAATTATATGCTTACCCCACCACCCAGTTAGGATATACTGTAATATTCCGAGAAAATTGAAAATTACTAGAAAATACAGACGATTGCTTATATTAATAACACTTAAGTAAAGAATACCACTGTATACATTTAACATAATTATTTATATGTTTACCCTACCATCCAGGTTTGATTTGATATTCTGAGAAAGTAGACGATTACTAGAATATACAGACGATTGCTTATATCCATAATCTCCTTCCAGCATCGTTGGCGGAAGCAATAAAACCCATGTAAAGAGTTCCACTGTATACATTTAAACATATAATTAATTATATGCTTACCTTACCATCTGGTCTTATTTACTATTCCAAGAAAGTTTACGATTACTACTGTAGAAAATACAGAGGATTCCTATATTATTAAAACACAAGTAAAGAATGCTACTGTATACATTTAATACATTATAATTATGCCTTTCCCTACCAACTGGGATGATTTCAATCTTCAGAGAAAATTATAATCAAATGGTCGATAATTAAAAAATACAGACGATTGCTTATCTAAATAAAATGCAAGTAAATAATGGACTAAAGAAATGTTAGAACATAAGTAATCATATCCTTTAAAAAGACCTACTCCATAGCGATCAACTCTCAATCGGCATTAATTCTACAAACGTCGAATAATAGAAAGACAAAACATTCCCTTATGAAAAGTAATGTTTAGATTTTATTTAAAATATACTGTAATAAAATATACTTTATATATATATATATATATATATATATATATATATATATATATATATATACATATATATATGCATGCATGTATATATATACATATATATATATATATATATATATATATATATATATACATATATATATATATATACATATATATATATATATATATATATATATATATATATATATATATATATATATATACATATATATATATATATATATATATATATATATATATATATATATAAATATATACATATATATATATATATATATATATATATATAAATATATATATATATATATATATATATATATATATATATATATACATATATATATATATACATATATATATATATATATACATATATATATATATATATATATATATACATATATATATATATACATATATATATATATATATACATATATATATACATATATATATATATATATATATATA
>NC_090739.1:6479874-6487374 GCF_036898095.1 Palaemon carinicauda
TACTCAAATGTGTGCTTAAGACAGTAGCACACCAATAAATGGTGGCAGCGATTAAACTCAAAGACAGCGATTAAACTCAAAGACAGCGGTTAAACTCAAAGAATTAGAGAAATATCTTCAAGACTTCAAAATAAATAGCTGTAAAACCAGAGATATATCTTCAAGACTTCAACATAAAAGCTGTGAAACCAGAGAATGATCTTCAAGACTTCAAAATAAAACTATCTACAAGAATCTACAATTTTGACTAAGTCCAACGAAAATGCTAACACCAACATATGTTAGTATACAAATAGAATCTTCAATCAACATCCTAGGAAACCCAAGGACTGGCATTCAACTATTGCAAAAGATATCCCGGAAGACCTACATTCTACAAGAAACTAGAACGAGACATCGCTAACAAAACATCAAGAGAGAGAGAGAGAGAGACGACTCGACTTCATATATAAGCTAAGTACAGAGATTTTGTATTCATTTCAGTTTGTGCAGTGAAGTGTAGTTATCACAAGTCGTTAGTCAATTATTACTGGGGTGAGTGAATTCCTAAACTTTGTTATAAGAAACTCCGAATTCTCATTTAGAATTTTTCTTTCTTTGTGCTAATTCCTTTTTCTTTCATAAACTCTTGGGGGGAAATGTATTGGGATTAGTAACATTGTTGGGGGAATTTTATTATACATATGCGTTTACGCAGTGGGCGTCTGTACTCATATAGATATTTTGATAGGATTGAAAGGGGTCAAAGAGATAGAAAAAAAAAGAATACAGCAGTCATGGCTCCTCCTGTCAGCCCTACCCCTGGACCTAGTGGTGTAGGCCAGGCTAATCCTCCTCCAATTGTGACGCTTGTAAATGCCAGGTCAGCAATCCTTCCTTTTCAAGGCCGTGTCAACGGGTTCTTGCCACAAAATGTGGAGTCATGGATTTCATCCGTTGATGCCCATTTAAATGCCAAACAAATCGTAGATCCTTTTGTACAATTACAAGAAGCTAAAAGTTTTATAGATTTTTCTAAGGGGGATGCGAGTGCGTATTTAAGAGGTGTTTCATTTCAGGAAGCAGTTACTTGGGATGATTTCAAAGTTAGGTTACGCGCGATCTATGGGGGTGAGGAAGCTTTGGATGTAGTGTTAACGTTACGAAATACACTTAATCAAGCCACTATGAATCGGCTTAATGTTGTTGAGAGAGCAGCTCTCATAGCTGATAGGCTTAACGAATATCAGGACATTTTAGGTAATTCCACTTGGGTTACTAACGATAATATCTCCGTGAAAGATTTTTTACGATTAATGTATTTAACTTGCATGACACTTATGTTGCCTGAAGCTTTAGTGCGGTGCTTTGATAAGAAGTTAATGCCTGCAAGTACGGAATTGGATGTCTATAAACAGATAAAGAAGCACATGTCCAAGTGTCCAGATCTCGATCCCGTGTTAACTCAAGTTTTTGCTAAGAATGAAACAAAACCACAAACAGTGAACGTAATTAATAATCCAGTAGCGGGAGTGACGTGTTACAACTGCAAACGTCAAGGTCACATAAGCGCAGACTGTAGAACGAAATTTTGTTCAGTTCACAACACAGGATCACATTCTTATAGTCAATGTTACGCGCGTAAGACACAACAATATCCTAGAAATACACAGTCAATTCCACAGTCAGTTCCATATGGAAATAAAAAGAAAAATCCTCATTTTAACAATAAGAAGAAACAACAAAATGTCAATGCAGTTCAGAGTCCGAAACAAACAAACACTTCTTCAAATATCGCTGAGCCTGGGCCGTCAAACCAGACCTCGCAAAGTCAGCCTAATTTTCAGAATGTGCAGAGCAAAGCAAATACCACATAGTTAACTCTAGAGGGGAAGAGAGTGATGTTGGGTCAAGGTCATTTATGTCAACATCAATAGTATTGAATAATCAATTTAATGTTTTATCAGATAATTGTGAGACAATAGATTTTCCTATGAAACACACGGCCGAATTAAGTAAAACAGTGCATGCTCCCGTAGATTTGCAACGAATTCATACAATAATAAGCCAAAATGAGTTACGGCCAACCTTATATGCTGTAAATTTAGAACACAAATCCTTTACGTTATTTTTTGACTCTGGTAGTCCACGTAATATTATGGATTTGAAGACGCATCATTTGTTGTTTTCGAACTTTCCGATTGAAAAATCAGGAATCAGACTTTCAGGTATAGGAAATAATGAATTAAACGTCATAGGCATAACTCATATTCAGTTCAGAGTCGGTAATCGCACGTTTGCCGATACATTTGTTGTTGTGAAAAACATTAATATGTATCCAGCTGTAATTATAGGATACCCATCTATGGGAAATCAAAACATTATCTTAGCTCCTGCAAAGCACGGCGTGTATATCAAAGGGAAATTCTATAAGTCTTCTAATACTTTAAAGTCAGTTTTGGATAAAAAGGAGACGACAAATGTAACCGTAACGTACGTTGAAGAACCAATAACTTGTCTCACTAATAAAGAAATAATATACGCGACCCAGCAGAATTCTCGTTCACCCGTAATATCATCTTGCACGCAATATATCGAACCAAACATACCTTCGAATTTAATAGTGCAAATAAAGAAAACACTACCGGGATCTGAAATATTAATCCTTTCCGATACTTTGAAAACCAACGGATTGTCTGTCACACAAGCTATTTATACAGTAGGCTCACATCAGCAATGTAATATCGAAGTCTGTAATCATTTAAATAACACTTTAGTAATTCACAAAAATCAACATATCTTGGATGTAGAAGTTTATAAACATCGTATTCTTACCGTTGCTGAAATCAATCACTCTCAATCAGTTGCGGATGAATCCCTTTTACGATCTATTAAAAATAAAATCAGTAAGGACATTCAAGACGAAGAAATTCAGCAGAAAATTTTTGAACTTTTAAATAAATATACAGATGTCTTTTCCACTACGGATGGATCCTTAGGGAAAACAGATGTGATCGAGCATCAAATAAGGTTAAAAGACAAACAGAAAATTATATATGTACCCTCGTACAGACTCCCTATGAAATTCCAGAATGAAATAAATGATGAAGTAGGTAAAATGTTAGAGGAAGGAGTCATTAGAAAATCAAATAGCCCTTATAATTTTCCTTTAATAGTTGTACCGAAAAAAGATCGAACATGGCGTATCTGCGTCGACTTTCGTCGTCTAAACGAGGAAACGATCCCTGATCGATTCCCAGTGCCATGTACTGACGATATTTTGTCTTTGTTAGGTCAGAATAAATATTTTACCAGTTTGGACTTACTTAAAGGCTTTCACCAGATATCATTAGAAGAAGATAGTATCCCATACACAGCCTTCAGCACAGCCAGGGGACATTATGAATTTTTACGGATGCCTTTTGGTTTACGTTGTGCTCCTATAACATTTACAAGAATGATTAACATAGTGTTTGGAGACTTGTTAGGGGATATATTGCATGCCTATATGGATGATCTTGTAATCTTTTCCAACACCTTAGAGGAACATCTACGTAAGTTAGAACTAGTACTACAGAGATTAAGACAACATAACTTAAGGGTAAAGATTAGTAAGTGTGAATTTTTCAAAACAGAATTAATATATTTGGGTTTCATGGTGTCAAGCCAAGGTCTTAAAGTAGTCCATGATAAGGTGTCGGCTATACGTAATTTTCCCATACCTACTAATGTCAAGGGAATACAGCAATTTCTGGGTTGTAGTGGATATTACAGGCGTTTTATACGCAACTATTCAATAATAGCCGCTCCTTTAACTGATCTTACGAAGAAGGGCGTAGATTTCATATGGTCTGAGCAACATCAACAGGCGTTTAATACTTTGAAAGATGAACTGTGTAGTTCTCCTATCTTAAAATTTCCTGACTTCGGTAAGGAATTCTTCATTGCAACAGACGCCTCAGACTTAGGAGTAGGAGGGGTATTGCTTCAGCAATATGATAAACAGTTTTTCCCGATAGCTTTCTATTCTCGAAAATTGAGAACTTCCGAAAGTAAGTATGCAGTAATAGACAAGGAAGGACTAGCTATTGTTAATTCGCTAGTGCATTTTAAGTTCATAATTTACGGTTATCCCGTTAAGGTTCTTACTGACCATAAACCACTAACAGAGTTCTTTAAAGGCTTCAATCACAGCCCTAAACGAACTCGGTGGCATTTAATCATTCAAGATTTTGGCGCAAGAATCGGGTATTTACCTGGGAAAGCAAATATCATTGCGGATGCATTATCACGCAACCCCGTGTCATCTTGTACGGAGTCTTTAGCTGAATTAATAGATATATCAACATCCATGCCTATTGTAAAAACAATATCTGAACAAGAAGATTTAGGCTGGAGTGCTGAATTGTTACAGACTGAGCAAAGAAAAGATCAGAAAATAGAAACAATTATAAATGCTTTGAAAGGCAATCATAAAGAAAAAGAATATATAAAGTATAAGCAGCAGAATTATGTAATCAAAGATAATATTCTGTGTAGGACTGTGACAAGGAAAACCCGCAATACACCACATGTAACTAACGACCAGGTAGTAGTACCAAACTCACTTGTTTCCACTGTCCTGAATTGGTTGCATTCAAATCCATTACATGGACACCCTGGGTTCTCATTAATGTCACAGAAAGCCAAATCATTGTTTTATTGGCATACAATGCTTACAGATATAAAAAGACACATAGCTAATTGTCGCACATGTCAGGAAAACAAAGGGCATACGAAAACACCTGTCAGCTTAGGAGCTTATCCTGTTCCCAATCAACCCTTTGAAAGAATACATTTAGATTTGTTAACAGGATTTTACGAGTCAGACAGAGGGAATAAGCACCTCTTAGTGATTATAGATGCTTTAACTCGATATACAGAACTAATAGCGCTTAAAACTAAAACTGCGATTGAATGCGCTAGGAAGTTTTACGAGTGTTACATTTGTAAACATGGAATTCCACACATGATAATCTCAGACTCGGGTGGTGAATTTAATAATCACTTTCTTATCTCATTGTGTGAATTCCTCAACATAAAGAAGGTTAATACCATGATATATCACCCAGAGTCGAATGGGCTAGTGGAAAGAGCAAATAGGAAGATTTTAAATATATTAAGGGTAACACTAGGGGGATCAGACCCCAACTGGGATATTGCAATACCGGCGGCACTGAGTACTCTGAATCATTCATATCATATATCAATTAAAATGTCACCGCATGAAGCATTGTATGGTACCCCAGTTAGAACACCTTTCCATGTATTAACGCCTACAACTAATCTATCAAATCCTTTAAAGGAATGTATAAATGCAAGTATAAGTCGATATGATATCCTTCGAAAGAATTTAGAAGAATCACAAATCATAATGAAAAGGAATCATGATAAAATAGCGAAACCAACTAAAACATATACCGTGGGTGATAACATCTATATTCAAATCAATGTCAGAAAAGGGCTCAACTATAAACTAACACCTAAGTTTGAAGGCCCATTTAACATTTTGGAAACATTAACGGCCAATAGGTTTAGAATTCAAAACGTAGCCCAACCCACGGATGAGAGAATAGTACCATTGTCTCACATAAGAAATTAAAAAGAAGTGAGGAAAAATTTTAATTTTTGTAACTAAAAAGTTTTCTTTTTAATACAGGAGTAATTACATATATTTTTTCTCGTTACAGGTTTCCAAGATGAATTTTTTGTTGTTGGGAGTGATATTGTTCGCTCAGACATTTTTTTCGTATGGGATGAGTTCTAAGACTAAGAATATATATTTTAAATATGGCAATATAGTTGAAAGACAAGAAGACATTTTTATTACATCAACCAACGTAATTGTCGAAGTGCATATGCAAGCAATTTTTCTTCAAGAGAATGATGTCACTAGCTTAAGAACCGCCATTTCAAGGTTTTCTGCATCATTGGATGAGTTGCATAGGAGACATTTTCATTTGACTACTAAGAGTTTGCTTGGATCAACATTAAAAGTTGCAGAGATGCTATCTGATGACTTGAAAAATAAGACTGGAGAGACAGGATCTTTGGCTTATGACCTTTTGATGTGGACTGTAGGACACGAACAAAAAGAAAGACGGAATCCGTTCATTTATGCTGCATTAAGCATCTTTGGGTCTGTTGCAAGTTTAGGTTTAGGACTTTCCAATCGTCTTAAAATTAGTAATCAAAATAAGAAAATTGAGTTCTTGACTCATAAAGATGAATTGATTATGTCAGAACTAAGGGATCAGTTAGCTTCAATCAATAAAATTATGGATTTGTTAAATGAACATTCAGATAATATCGTTCAAATTATGGAAGTACAGGATTTGTTAGCAACATTAACGTATTATGATTCAAAGATAGATCACATACATAACAGAATTGCACATTTCATTGAGAAATCCAAGGATTATGTAGAAGCTATCACGTTAGCAACTAAAGGTGTATTGTCGCCCCATTTGTTGCCTATACGTTACTTAAAATTAGTTCTGGAGAACACTAGGGATAAACTAGGCTATGTTCCTTTGTTAGACGAACATAGGTTAGAATTTTATTACAGCCTAATTACAGTAAACGTAGATAATAACAAGGTTAGGATTACAATTCCCTTTGATTCTTCTGATGCCTGGCAATCTTACAGGATATCACCATTTCCGACTTTCATGACGAATCACTCAAATCCAGTAATATCCAGTTTGACAGGACACGTATTGATTTCCCCAGACAAGGAAACATATACGGTCATTAAAGACTTAAAATCAATTAACTCACTGTTCAGACGCAATGGATAGAAAAATATGTACAGCTGACTCATTTGAATTCCGTAAAAACTTGATGGATTCATGCGAGTTAGGTATAGTGCTAGACGGTGCTCTCTCCCATACAAGTGAAAATTGTCTGGATAAGCTTTATCCCTTTGACAATAAAGAATTCAATTGCAGACTAAATAATGGCTCGTGGATACGATACGACAAGGACGGCTTCAATGTATCATGCCCTGACGGATCCACATCCTTCAACCACATCTTCGTCGCAGCAGATGGCTGTATCGGGACTTCCCCGAATTCCATGGTGACTGGCCTACGGACAATCATCAGAGAACGTGCTTACTTCGCGAACTTCACGTGGACCTCTACAACGCCCGCACTTCCTCTCCCCTATAAAGGAAGTGTGGCGAAACGCTTAATGAAACTTACCGAAAAGGACCACCTGTCGCCGACTTACAAAGAGATTCTTCACCCTATATTACTAGCAGGTTTATTTGTAACGGCGTTAATTTTTATCGCCGTGAACATCCTTGTTTGGCGTAGGTTACGGCACAGCAAGCAGCTACAAAGGAACGAGTTGAATAGCCCTGACAATACCCCTTACCTGATCCAGTTCAAAGCTGTATGAGTGGCCACCTCATTCGCTAAGGGAGTAATTTGTCAGGATGATGTTTGTATGAAAAGCTGATTAGTACGCTAGTAATAT
>NC_090739.1:6491527-6501527 GCF_036898095.1 Palaemon carinicauda
AAGTATTAGATTAAAGGGCCCGAATTCATCAAAGCCGGTTAGGATAAAAAACATTATAATGTTTACCACAACATATTTATTCACAAAAAATATAAAAACACGTTGTAATATAAAATTCACCATTTTGCTAAAATAATAAAAATATTTTAAATATATCTAAATCTTCAAGCCCAACATTTATTTCATTTATAAATAAAATGTTATTATAAAAGATCAAAACTTTTTTCTTTACTAGGTGCCATATAATTTGGAATTTCACAATATTTACCAATAAAATTAGTTTGGACAAGCACATTAAACGCTTCCGAGTCCACGAATATTATAATAATTATTTATTTGGGAATAGGTTCGCCACCATTAAGACAAGCTGACATTATTGAGTTTTCCTTGATATACTTATATGCACATAGCACCAGAAGAACAAACGGGGATAGTTTTTACATTCTCAAAGTTTATTGGCATACAAGTTTTCGCGCAATCTATATCTTCCTGACAATGAAATTATAGAACTATTACAGTTCACAATTTTTTTTTCTGATGATGATAATGATTTTGGTAACTGGGTAAGGGGCATTCCATCAAAATAAACCTTTAAAACTTGAATTTTTATTTGAATACAAAAAAGGCCTTTTATCATTAACACCAACAAAAATTATATAAATATTAAATAATAATATTATGCCCCACAATAAAAAGGAGAATCTTAACTGTTTTAGCATTTATATTTTTTAAAATAGATACGGTTAATTTGATCATGCTTATTGATGTTACTGGATATGAAAACCATAACCACAATACTTTATGGAAAAAAAACGTCTTTGTTTTGCCGTGTAAAAAATGCATGGAAACAGACAAAAACGACGGAACTTTAGAAATGTTTTTGAGATTCAACATAACTCATAAACTAAAAATAGAACAAGATAATTATGATATTCTATTTAAAAAATACCCAGATATTAAATTTAATCTTATATATCAATCTGATTTGGCCAAAGATATAAACGGAATTTGCAATGAAAATGATTTGGTGGGATTTTTTTTACAGATGCGTTTAACTTTGGGGATTGGATTTTATTGGCCAAAATTAAACTTTTATCCTTCAACGCAAACCCATTTTTCAGTTCCTATTTTAAAGGACGGAAAAATGTGGCAATTGCTGCTTAAAAAAATACTGGACTTTAGAGATGAAACTCCCGTTGATATAAATCAATGGAATAATTTTATTCCTAATCCCATTCGATGTTTATTTTGTAATGATTATCCACGAGATTTTTACCCTGGAAATTTTATTGTAAATCAAAATATTTTGTATACCAAAACATTTGTATGGGTTGATAAACGGAAATTACACAAGAGAAAAAAAAAACAAATGATAATAATGTATAGTAAAAATAACAAAATATTAAATTGGCCCTTTTTAACAAAATATTGTGGAGTCATTAATGAAATGAATACCATAAATACTTTGGGTAACATGGCATTTTTTACCCCGGGTAAGATATTTACTGCCTTTTTTGATATCATTATTTCAAAGTTGTTAAAAATTCGGATTCATAATAATATCGTTGAAAATTTAAAAGATTATTATAAGAAAAAAGGAAAAAAAACAACATTTAAAGCACTAGGCATAGGTGTTAATGATTTGATACAAATGCACCGAATATGCAAACGAAAAAAGAATTATGACATTATTTTAAGTGGTGATCAGAAAGTTATTATTGTCTCCAGAAAAACCATTAGTACTAGTCCTACTACTACTACTACTACTACTACTACTACTACTACTACTACTACTACTACTACTACTACTAATAATAATAATAATAATAATAATAATAATAATAATAATAATAATAATAATAAAACAAAAAGAGCATCCAAACATAAAAAAAAATCATCATCATCATCATCGCCCACCACCAAACAAAAAACAAAAATTATTGTCTATCAATAACACCAGTGACAGTAAAAATGATAATGGGTGCTTATCAGCAAATGAAAAAGAAATCACTTTAATGGGCGTCTTGACCAAAACTGGTAATGATTTAAATTCTGCACTAGATAACGAAGAAACCACAGAAGCCATAATAAAGTGGCTCCATTTCCCGAAATCCCCAGTTAATGATACTAATATTATAAGCAACCTATCACAAACCATAAAAAGAGGAGAAATTGACATTGCTATATCACAGACTAGTATTCTTAATAAAGATTATGTAGTTTTAGATAATAATAAATATACAAATGAATTTGATGATTATAACGCCAGAGGAGATAATATTTCCTTTGGGTGGACGGGAAAAACTGACGAAAGAGAGAGTAATAATAATAATAATGCGTTTATAAACAACAATAATAATCTTGATGTGCATAGAATTGGGAGATTTACAAGAAACGCCCCCACAAATTCCTTTTACAATATTTGCGGAATAGCTTGTTCACTTCAAAAAGTTTTAACCAAAGATTCTAAAACGAAAGAACCCAAATATATAACCAATAGTGAAATAGGTTTCATTGATTTGGTAACTACATCAGACACCCCCAAAAACTGTGGATTGATACTGGAATGTGTGATTGATACAGTAATATCAACATATAGTTTAACAGTTGGAGAAAATATGCATAAATTATTACTAAAGCTTTTTTCTGATTGTCAAAAAGTTGATAATCCAGAATATTTGGAAGAATTAGATGAAAACTATCAGTACATTTGTGCCAACCAAGTGTTATATAAGTTTTTTAGGAAAACGCCAGAAAATTTATCACACCAACAAATAATGTACATAACATCTCAGTTTGGTATATTTAATTACTTTCGAATGATGCAATATGCATTAAAAATAGAAGTACCTTTTATAGAACTTATAGATCAATCAAGAAATATATTTTGGGAGTGTACCAGTTTTGAAGGTACGTTATTCAAATTACACAGAGATGGGCTTTTTTATTCACCAACCGAATTTCTATATTTACAGCAAGATATTATTGATGATGAACAGTTAGTGGGTTCTTTGGGGTGTACAACAAATTTATGGGTTGGAGAAAGGGGAGAAAGAATTGAAAATATATTTGGTCCCTCTATTAGAATAACACCACACCCTAACAAATGCCATTTACCTCGCACTGGACACGCAGCATTTTCAGCCAAGAATTTTGTAGGAACCCTAAGAAATTCCTTATCAATAGGCCAATTACACCAAAAGAATTTAACCGTGGCTTTTCAAAATAGAAAATCATATCCTTCGGAAATTATTGATATTGCAGGATGCTACCCCAAAATATTGGTTGCATCTGGATTTAATAATCAAGAAGATGGGATTGTTATTAGGAAAGGGGCAATAGAATCTGGAATGTTTTCAGCAACATTTTATGAAACTGCTGCTGTTAAGATGAATTATAATTATAAGGCTTCTGACGAAAACCCATTCCCAATAGAATTTATACCCATGATTACAAAAGGTACAATACTAAGAAAGGGGCTTCAAGTTGGTATATTTAAACTGAAAAATACTTGTAGTCATATTAATAGCAACCTAAAACTTTCAATTGAACTTTTTTCCAGTGAACTAAAAGTAATAGAAATCACTACTGAGGGGGGGATAGGGATGCCTAGAAAGTCCGATATCTTTGTAGATAAATTTGAAAATGTTGTAATAAATAATAATAATATAGGTAAAGACTGGATTTTATCGGTGATTTGGGAAGGACGGGGTAATATTATGGACGTGGACGACCCAACAAATGATTATTTTCACAATTTGGTATGTTCATCAAAAGAAAGGGCCAAGCTTCGAAGGTCATTGGCTTTTCAATCTCAAAACCCAAACTATCAGAAATATCGTTGCGAAATGATTCGCTGCGATAACATAGATATATCACAGTATATGAAGTTATATCTGACATATGCGAGTTTATTCACACCATCTATAGGTGATAAATTACAAACAACAACTTCAAATAAGGGTGTTCTCTCTGAAATTATTTCAGATGAAAATATGCCGTTTGTAATAATCAATCCTAAAAACGAGGGGAAAAAAAACACACACACAATAATGCCAGATCTTATCATTAATCCTCAATACCTGAAGAGACAGACTCTAGATAATATATTTAATACTGGTGAGATGTTAAAGAAAGAACACGAAAACAAAACATCGATTCCATATATGAACAACTGTTTTGAATTTAATATAGAAGATTCTAAATATTATTTGGAGTTGGGAGATTTATATGCTAGTGGAATACTAATAAATCCTATAACGGGACTTCCTTATTTGACCGCCGTAGAAGATGATACTAGGGGCGTTGATTATCCCTATTATGAATATTTTGATGTAGATGACGGATTTACATACACTAGAAAATTAGAAGATTATGATCATATTAATAGGCTATGTTATAAAACTACTAAAGCCACCATCTATAAAACGCGATATTTTCTTGTTCATAACCATAAATCATCTCTCATGATGCAATGTTCTCATCCAGATGATATCATAAGAACAAAGTTTTCTGGTACACCAGTGAAAGGAAAACGAGGAGGGTTTGCAACGGGCCCACAAGAACAAATGACAATTGTGGGCCTTGGAGCTGAACGCCTTAATTACGAAATTTCCCAATTTAGATCTGATTTTTTGGAATTTCCAATCCAACCCACCAAAGACGAAAAAACAGAAATGAGCGATGAGATTATCCAAGGTTCAAAAACACTACAAAGGGTTTTTGATGAATTTAATCAGTATGAAAATATTGATTTATCATTAAAAATATCAAAATTAACTCATATGAAGAAAAAATCAGAAACACTCACCAGTTAAATGAATTTCGTTTTTTATTTTTATGATATTATAGTTCATTATAACAATAAAAGAATCACCGGGGGTGTATTTAGAAATAATGCATTAGAAAAATATATTCGAAGCTGAACCAGACGACTACAGTTATTTTGATGAGTATTGGAGTGGAAGACCAAGAGAATTCCCAGAACGGGAGAACGAGAGGAGTGAAAAGACGACCCGTGGAAACAAGTGGACTAGCGAAACACTTTGGTTATATAATAATAATGACATTAGGGGCAAAAGTAATACAAAGAAGACTATATATCCAATTCTAATTCCAGAAACCAAACCGATTGATACTCTGACTCTATTCCAATCTTACTTATTCGCTAACATTACTAAAATAAAATGAAATTTACTACCCACGTAGAATATACTGGGTATGTGGTTTACATTTTATCACCGATATAGCACAAGATACTCACTTTATGTTGTAAAATAAAAAATGGAATACATAACACTTATTATTATAAGCATTATAATAATTTTGTTGGTGACTATATTTATTTTGTATGTCTATACAGACTATGCTGTAAGGTATGATTATGCTAGGAGACGTGAGGAGAAAAGAAAGAAAATCGTGGATAATTCGTAGGAGGGGAATTTAACATTGCCTTATTTGACCGCCGTAGAAGATGATACTAGGGGCGTTGATTATCCCTATTATGATGTAAAGTTTGTTAGTGCGCCTTCTTGTTAGTAGGGGTATCCTTGGATTTAAAGCGTTTTGGTTTTCCATGTGGATGGGTATTTGATGAAAACGTAATGTTGTTAAGTTTTTTTTTTTTTGAAGCCTCGTTCTTTTAGCAACGGGCTCAAATAGTGTCCTCTCCTTATGTTTCAGAGAAACGCGTCTAGCTATTGAGTCTTCTGTATCATCGTCAGTTTCTCTATTTTTTCTTTTAAGGTTGAGATTTATATCTAATTGGACGATTTCTTCTTTTTGATGTTGGTTTGAAGTCGTTTTCACTGGGGGAATATCCTTTACTTCAACTTTGTATTGATTCGAGGGGAATTCCCCCTTTATGGTGGTTTCCTTTACTTCAAAAATCTTCTTTTCTCCATCTTTTTTTAGATTAGATAAAACTTCTAGAATCCATAGATTCACTGCCTCCTCTGCCCCAAAAGTCTTCTTTTTTTCTTTTTTGTGTGGATTCGAGGGAAATTCTTTTTTTATTTGTTTAAGAACCTTCTTTACTGGGTTTGTGTTTTCTTCGTCTTTGTGTTGGTTTGTAGTAATCTTCACTGGGAGAATTTTTGTTTTGGTGTTGATGCCACCTTCTTGTTCATGGTTTAAGAATTCCTCCAATTCTTGAAAATGATCATCTTCCCCCGACTTTGAAAAATTTAGATGATTTTCAATATCCAGAAAAGGCAAGAAACTATCATGTTCCAAATCTGTAGTATCCCCAAACAGTGAAATATTTTCAAAATCATTATCTATTTCTTTTTTGGGGGTACAGATTTTATTTTTACAACATGGACATTGCACTTGAACCATTTTCATATTTACAAATCTTGTAATATGGTGGTGGTAGTTGAACTGATCCAGTCTAAGATACAACTAACCAACTGAAACCTTCTTTGGGTTGATATATATATATACTATGTGATTATACCCCCCCCCCCCCATCCCCATCCCCCCATCTAAGACAGATGAAGCATATAAATAGTGGACTGAGATACGATTATGCCCAGTACAGCTTCAACCTCCGGTTGGTGTTTATTCTTTTGGTTCTGATCTTGCAACAGAAAGGTATCAATATAAAAGAACCCAAAAAGAATGTTTTTTAACATAAAAAACATAACACAAGACGATGAATTGGTTTGTTTGCGAGAAAAGAGCAAACAAAACCTATCATCACCATTCAACCCAATTCTTTTCCACGGAGAAGATATGGACACCTTGAAAAAAATCATTATAAACACTATAATGACAGGAAAGGTTTCTGATCTCTATTTATGGTGCATTAGAGAAATTCATCTCATTAATATATTAAACGTAAACAGAAAAAACAATTCAAGAATGAATTCCATACTGAATTTCTTACAAGGAAAGGCCCTAGACCTAATTTCACCAAGAGATACAGTTTCTCTATATTTTTTTTTTACATTTTTAAACACATACAAAGAAAAAAATTATAGAGATATTGAGTTTCTAACCAGGGCCCTTACTATTTTTCTATTCGCCTTAAAAGCCCAAGTATGTTGTGATTTACAATTGGCTGCATCTAATCAAATACCAGAAACTACCGACAAAGAAAATTATGAGAAAAAATTTAACGACTCTCTTGAAGTTGGTAATCGTTTTGAAGCCGTTCAATATTTGGCTGCTGTTTATAGAAATTTTATGGGCTTAGAAAACAATGAGGATATTTCTTCCGTGTGTCTAGATAATAAGAACACACGGAAGAATGAATTCATAGAGTGGTTCCGTCCCATCATAATTAAGAAAATTCACAGTGTAGAAACCGAATCATTAGGATGCTCATGTAAAAGGGTTTTGGAATTATCCTGTGTAAAGAGGCTTCATTATTTCAGAGACCGACCATATTTTTATGGACAATTTAAAGTCCTAATTTCAATAGTAGAATCATTGATGGCTTTTAAATTGGACCCAAGAGCAATGTATTCCGTAAATTATGCGTCGATTCAGTTTTTTGACAAAATCCACCCCATTGAAATGAACCAAGAGTTTTCTTGGAAAAACGACCACCAATTCATAGAAAACTACACTTGCACAAATAAACCTTTATGTAATCCAAAATTCTTGGATACTTTCTGGGAAAATCCAAGTTGGAGGAAAAATCACCACACCACCTTGAATGTTGTTAAAAAAAGACGACGCTCATCATTGTCATCAACAATGACAAAAAAAACAAAAGTGGATGGCTAATAACATCAAATTGATCGTAGAAACCCAATACTGATTAAACGACGAAGATTTGGGCCTACAAATCATGAAAAAGGCATTGTTCCTGCTAAACTCATAAGAAAGGAAAAGCATTCTACATTTTTTATGACTGTAAACTGTTTCTCGTTGAAATATTATAAAAAAACTGATAGATAATAGATTTAGTACAATATATATTATAACTCGAATTTTTTAAAAATGATTGGTTGCTTTTAATTCTACAAATGGGGTATGTTTCATTGCCAGGACCAAAAGTAATATCGTATAATTATTCATTCATTTTTTAATAAGAATAATTCATTTTTTTCATAAACAAAAGTTGTGTTCATGCATTATATTTTGTCTCAGATCCAATATAATTGTCAAAGAAGAAGGACTACCAATTACGCTGATGTGAATACCAACAAACAGACCACCGAAGATGACGAAATATAAAGGATCATCATATCCAGTTCGTCAAAAATGTAACCAGAAACTGCGTTATCGTTCTAGTGCCACACCTTTCCTCGCATTCCCAAGTTCTAGTTATAAAAGAAAAATGAGAATTTGGGAAAATGTTCACGAATTCTTCAACATAAATCGTGTCAAAGGCTGGGAAAATATTCCCGAAGGCAATTATATTTTGTCGTTGGTTATTGCCGTTGACATTGATAATTTTTATACAAAAAACAAGAGACTCAAACACTCAAAATATAGGTTTACGGCGACGGCTATACAAAGTAAAAAGAAGTTTAAAGGTGGTGTTTTGAGTTATCATATAGTTGAAGACAACCAATTGGTGGATAAACTTTATTTACATAAAATTCATCAAACTGGTTTAACAGTATTAGATAATCTTAAAAAAAATAATGTAATTCAATTATATTGGAATAAAAGAAAAGATGTATTTGAAAATATCAAAATTATTCCAGTTTGATAATCTTTGTTCATGTTTTGGAATAGATGTTTTTTAAAAAAATATTCCAGTTCAATATTCTTTGTATATATATATGTTATTTGTTTAATCAATTACCAAATTTTCCAATAACTAGCTAGGACTTTTTTGCAATTATGTTAAGTGTAAAAGATTTCATTTGATAAATATCAAAGGGGAAATCTTTTAATTCCCCTTATTTGAAGTTGAAGAAATTTTATTTGTTAATTAAGGATTTTGTTTACTTTTGTTTAGTGTAATCTATATTTGTTTGTTCCATTTCATATATATATTTTTAGTGACTTTCATTTTTTTGGTAGAGTCGCTGTATGTCATTTTTTTATTATAACAAACACTTTTTTTTATTCTCAATTCATATATTTATATTTTGCTTTACTTTTTGTAAAATCTAAGCAAGCAGAAAATGGAGGAAACATGATACATATACGTTTCCCACAAAATGTATTTACAGATGTAATTAGTACTTTATCAATGTATCCTTGTTTTGTAATTGGATTGTTGCGACAAATAAAATGTTATTATAAAAGATCAAAACTTTTTTCTTTACTAGGTGCCATAGAATTTGGAATTTCGCAATATTTACCAATAAAATTAGAAGAATTTCTCGTCTACCTACCTACCTACCTACCTAAATTAATATTAATAATAATAATAATAATAATGTTGTTTCTGAAGTTCTTCGGTAATTATATAAAATAAAAAGGAAAAAACAAATCTTCGCCGCCTGTAATAAAACAGAGATTTCAATATAGTTGTTGAGGTGTTTGAGCTCTTCTTTAATGAGGAAATTCTAGCGTACACAGAAAAAAAAAATAAAAATAAAAATGACAGTGTACTAAAACTACTGCTTGACAAAAAATATATATATATATATATATATATATTTATTCATTACGAGTTTTCTTTGCGCCAGACAAACACATAGAAAGAAAGAAATAGTCTATTTTGGTATACTGGTATGTTATAACTTAGAAGAATTTCATTTCTCGTCTGTCTATCTACCTACCTACCTAAATTAATATTAATAATAATAATAATAATAATATTGTTTCTGAAGTTCTTCGGTAATTATATAAAATAAAAAGGAAAAAACAAATCTTCGCCGCCTGTAATAAAACAGAGATTTCAATATAGTTGTTGAGGTGTTTGAGCTCTTCTTTAATGAGGAAATTCTAGCGTACACAGAAAAAAAAAAATAAAAATAAAAATGACAGTGTACTAAAACTACTGCTTGACAAAAAATATATATATATATATATATATTTATTCATTACGAGTTTTCTTTGCGCCAGACAAACACATAGAAAGAAAGAA
>NC_090739.1:6511527-6526527 GCF_036898095.1 Palaemon carinicauda
CTGTGAGCTGATGATACAAAGAAAAAAATAAACAAATAGGTTTGTTCATTTTTTAGAATTAAATTTGTTCCGTAACTGAAATACAAACCACACTATTTACATTGGGTTTACCTTTTAGCGCAGCTGAAATGGCGAGCCATTAGAATTTAACGAGGGTGTATTACCCCCGTGCTAGTTAGCGGGGGGGGGGGGGGGGGGCAGGGGAGTGGTAGCTAGCTACCCCTCCCCCCCCTCACACACAGATGAATGCTCACTTTCACTTTTGGCTCGGACTGTGACAGACGTCTCTGTCTTGGTCCTCTCTTGGCAGCCATTGTTTGTTTTGTCTTTACTTAATCACTTACTTTTCTTTTACTCAATATATATGTAAACATGTTTTCATGTTTGTATATATATTTGAGTATAGAAATCAGTAAGTTTCCTTTTCAGATTTGTGTGTGTAGTGTACGATTTCTACGTGGTGTCCTCGGCAGTTAGGCCTCCACGGCGTAATGTTATGGGTGGCGATCGAGTTTGACTCCAGTCTCTCTCTCTCTCTCTCTCTCTCTCTCTCTCTCTCTCTCTCTCTCTCTCTCGAGGTCGTTCACCCTTTTACTACGTGTTACTACGCCCTTGTAGCTTCCTTTTCGGGTTGGGGGGGGGTTGCTACGCCGTACGTTTGTCTCAATTAGTTTATGAATCTAATTGTAGTTGTTTTTTTCAGCTTGTAGAACGATTCCTTTCGGGGTTTTCGTTCTTTCTTTAGTGTTCATTCATTTTTAAATTACATTTGTTCCGTAACCGAAATACAAACCACGCTATTTACATTAGGTTTACCTTTTAGCGCAGCTGAAATGGCGAGCCATTCGAATTTAACGAGGGTGTATTACCCCGCGCTAGTTAGCGGGGGGGTAGGGGAGTGGTAGCTAGCTACCCCTCACCCCCCTCACACACAGTTGAATGCTCACTTTCACTTTTGGCTCGGACTGTGACAGACGTCTCTGTCTTGGTCCTCTCGTGGCAGCCATTGTTTGTTTTGTCTTTACTTAATCGCTTTCTTTTCTTTTACTCAATATATATGTAAACATGTTTTCATGTTTGTATATATATTTGAGTATAGAAATCAGTAAGTTTCCTTTTCAGATTTGTGTGTGTAGTGTACGATTTCTACGTGGTTTCCTCGGCAGTTAGGCCTCCACGGCGTAATTTTATGGGTGGCGATCGAGTTTGACTCCGGTCTTTCTCTCTCTCTCTCTCTCTCTCTTGAGGTCGTTCACCCTTTTACTACGTGTTACTACGCCCTTGTAGCTTCCTTTCCGTGTGGGGGCGTTGCTACACCTTACGTTTGTCTCAATTAGTTTATGAATCTAATTGTAGTAGTTTTTTTTTTCAGCTTGTAGAACGATTCCTTTCGGGGTTTTCGTTCTTTCTCTAGTGTTCATTCATTGTTCAGTAACCGAAATACAAACAACGCTATTTACATTGGGTTTACCTTTTAGCGCAGCTGAAATGGCGAGCCATTAGAATTTAACGAGTGTGTATTACAGTACCCCCACGCTAGTTAGCGGGGGGGTAGGGGAGTGGTAGCTAGCTACCCCTCCCCCCCCTCACACACAGATGAATGCTCACTTTCACTTTTGGCTCGGACTGTGACAGACGTCTCTGTCTTGGTCCTCTCTTGGCAGCCATTGTGTGTTTTGTATTTACTTAATCACTTACTTTTCTTTTACTCAATATATATGTAAACATGTTTTCATGTTTGTATATATATTTGAGTATAGAAATCAGTAAGTTTCCTTTTCAGATTTGTGTGTGTAGTGTACGATTTCTACGTGGTTTCCTCGGCAGTTAGGCCTCCACGGCGTAATTTTATGGGTGGCGATCGAGTTTGACTCCGGTCTCTCTCTCTCTCTCTCTCTCTCTCTCTCTCTCTCTCTCTCTCTCTCTCTCTCTCTTGAGGTCGTTCACCTTTGTACTACGTGTTACTACGCCCTTGTAGCTTCCTTTCCGTGTGGGGGGGGGGGGGGGGGGGATTGCTACGCCGTGCGTTTGTCTCAATTAGTTTATGAATCTAATTGTAGTTGTTTTTTTTTCCAGCTTGTAGAACAATTCCTTTCGGGGTTTTCGTTCTTTCTCCAGTGTTCATTCGTTTTTAAATTACACAAGTACATAGTTTCATAATTATAATTGTTATAATTCTGTTTTGGTTACAGCTCTCCTTCCGTGAGTGTAAGTGGTTGTGAGGGCACGTGCCTGTTGTGTAATTCTTGTTTCCTTTCCCTCGGGATTCCTCTTCGAAGCCTTCCCGGGGGAATGAATGTGTACTAATGATTTTTGTTTTATTTTTTACAGTTACCGATCTACAGTAGTTCGTTTCTGTAATATGGCATCGGTGAGAGCTGTCTTGTTGAGGTCTGGGGATTCGGCTGTTGCTGCCTCCCCTCTTGTATTTTCATCAGGGGCGTGTCTCCTTCTACTGGAAGTACTCCCGTGACGACGGACAGCTCTCCTGTTCATTTTAGAACTCTCAGGAGGCTTGCCTCCTTGGGCGGATAACTTTCCTTCCGAGGGAAGTTTTTCCTGTCCAGGCTTGAGTTTTTCCACTTTTGGGAGTTTCTTCTCTTGCCTTTTTTTTCGTGCGACTATGCTCTTGGTGCTGAGCGTTCACACCTGCAGTTTCGCTCAAGGGGCTGGGCAACTGCAGGAGCTCCTCTTCAGAGGATTGCTCCTTTTAGGTCACTGGCTGACCAGTATCTTCTACGAAGTGTTTCTCTTTTGTTCGCGAGAGAGTACTCTCATAGAGACTCCTTTTCGGAGTTCGGAGGATTCTTCTGCTGCTGTGTTGCTGTTGGCCTCCCTCGCCGTAAGGCCCACCGTCCGCCTCGTCGTAAGGGCCTCTCATCTCCCTATAAGGGTGCTAAGAGGCGCCTTTTTGAATCTCCGTTTGCAGCCTACAACTCCTTTTTCTTGATCTTCCGCCTTGGTGCAGATGGACAGCCGTCTGATCTCGTCTTCCGACGGGCAACGGTCTTCCCGACGGACAACGGTCTTCCAACGGACATCAGTCTCCCGGCGGACAGGCTACGGTCTTCCGATGGACATCTGTCTTCCGACGGACAACGTTCCCTTCGGGGCAAAGGGTTGCCTCCCACGGGGGTTCTTCCCTTGCGTGTCAGGGTTCCCCTGCGCTCCCTTCTGCTGTGTTCTCTCCTGCTCCTGCTCAGTGTTAGCGCACAGGCGCTCTCCTGCTCATCGGCGCTTCCTGGTCGCTAGCGCTCTCCTTTCGCCAGCGCTCTCATGATGATCATCCCTGCTGTTCCTGTTGGTTCCTTTTACGCACCCTGTGCGCACACGTTCGCCCTCGCGATCTAGAACTTCGGTTCAGGTCTGGGTCAAGGACTCTTCTTCTATGCGCAGGCTTCCACGCGTTGTCTTCTGCTCGTCAGCGATCATCAGCTCGCCAGCGATCACCTGCTTGCCAGTGTTCACCTGCTCGCCAGCGCACACAGGCGATTTTAGTATTGCCTATTCAACAGCGTTCTACACGTCTGCGATCTCCTGTCTCTCGGCGATCTCCGGATCGCCCGCTTGTGTTACAGCCGGGACGCCAACGTTCTCCAACACTTCTGAAGGAACATGGTTCGCCAGCTACTAGCTCGCCATCGCGCGATTGCCCACCTGCAGATGCTGCTCGCTATCGCCCGATCTCCCACCTGCGGATGCTGCTCGCCATCGCGCGATCGCCCACCTGCGAATGCTGCTCGCCATCGCGCGATCGCCCACCTGCGCATGCTGCTCGCCATCGCGTGATGCTCACCTGCGGATGCTGCTCGCCATCGCGCGATGCTCACCTGCGGATGCTGCACGCCATCGCACGATGCTCACCTGCGCATGCTGCTCGCCATCGCGCGATGCTCACCTGCGCATGCTGCTCGCCATCGCGCGATGCTCACCTGCGCATGCTGCTCCCCATCGCGCGATCGCTCACCTGCGCATGCTGTTCGCCATCGCGTCGACATGCCACAACGCGCCATTGCCAACCTGCGCGTTAGCGCTCATCAGCTCACCACGATCGCCTGTTGATCCATATCGGCAGTGGTCTTCCTCGCCCACGCTTGCGTTCGCCGCCTTGGACTCGCGCTCATTCACCTGCCCACCCTCGCGACCGCTCGCCTGCGCGAGCGTTCGCATGCGCGCCCCGCGCGCCCGTGCGACCGTTCGCCCGCGCGCCCGTGCGACCGTTCGCCCGCGCGCCCGTGCGACCGTTCGCCCGCGCGCCCGTGCGACCGTTCGCCCGCGCGCCCGTGCGACCGTTCGCCCGCGCGCCCGTGCGACCGTTCGCCCGCGCGCCCGTGCGACCGTTCGCCCGCGCGCCCGTGCGACCGTTCGCCCGCGCGCCCGCGCGACCGTTCGCCCGCGCGCGCCCGCGCGACCGTTCGCCCCGCGCGCCCGCGCGACCGTTCGCCCGCGCGCGCCCGCGCGACCGTTCGCCTGCGCGCCCGCGCGACCGTTCGCCTGCGCGCCCCGCGCGACCGTTCGCCTGCGCGCCGGCGCGACCGTTCGCCTGCGCGCCCGCGCGCGACCGTTCGCCTGCGCGCCCGCGCGACCGTTCGCCTGCGCGCCGGCGCGACCATTCGCCTGCGCGACCGTTCTCCTGCGCGTCCGCGCGACCGTTCGCCTGCGCGCCCGCGTGACCGTTCGCCTGCGCGCACGCGCGACTGTTCGCCTGCGTGCCCCCACGCCCACGTGCCTGCACGTCTACGCTCATGCGCGTCCGCGCACATGCTCTCCAATGTTCACCCGCGCGCGAACCAACGGTATTCCATCGCGCGGACGGACGGTGTTCCGTCGCGCGAACCGACGGTGTTCCATCGCTCGAACCTACAGTGTTTTTTCGCATGAACGTCGGCTTAATTCTTGCAGTATCCATTGCTCGTATATGGGTTATCGCTCGCCGACAGCCAGCTCTCGCCTTTTCTACCACGCTCACCCTCCTCCTGCGCTCCTTCGCTCACCTTCGTTTGCGTTCCTGCGTGACAGCGCATGGGCGCTTCCACGTTCGCCCACGCGGTAATCTTTGAATTACCATCGCGCGAGCTCCAGGGCGATTGCGACCACGATTCCCATTGGGGTTTTCGCAGCACAGCCAGCCTGGCGAGTTCTTCTGAACGTATTTCCAGAACATGGCCCCACCCCGTAAACACAGAGCATTGCACTTGCAAGAATAGGAAGAAACTTCAGGGAGGTCTGAGCAACACTCCTCTTTCCAGAACCTGGGTTAGCCCTTCCCCGTCATTCCCAGGAAGGATTTTTGGCGGGGGGGGGGGGGGTGGGGGGGGAGGGGGCGGCTTTCCATTCGAGATTTCTCCATCGGCCAAGGGGTGACTGCTTACCTCTTCCTCTGGGGGCTTACCAGGTCCTTTCCCTCCTTGGTTACGGCCCGAGGTTTGGTTCAAGGAAGTTACAGGAAGATCATGGGTACTTTCCTCCTCTCGAGCTCAGGCACCTTGGCCTTTCGTCGTCAAGTATCTAACTTGCGGACAAGCTCGATGTTTTACCATATGGACGCGCTGACTGAGGGCTTCCCTCGGGTGTCTCATCTGTGGAGGTCGACGACCTCAGACACCCTTCCATCCTTGAGAAGAGTTTGTTTGTGCCCAAGGACAGAGACTTAGACAGCGGCTCTGCGGAAAGAAATCGACTTCCGTTTTCACTCCTCCAAGGCGCTTTCTTCCAGACTCAGCAGGGCTCCAGCGCCCTTTTCTTTCAACCACGTCGGCCTAAGTTATCGGCTACGACAACTGGGACAAGGTGTCCAATTGCGGTTTCCTCCTGTCAGGAACAGATGACACGGGAGGCTCCCCCGGGGGGGCATAGTCCTAAAAGTAGCGGCAGAGTTCACGAACTCTAGGATTGCAGGTTTCTCGCTGGGAGGATGCTTAAGGTTACACATCCGGATGACAGCTACCCGATGCCCATTCCCGCACAATCTCTGTGATCAGCCAAGGATATCGCGCCTGCCATCTGTCAGTGAATTCAGTGTCTCTGAACCTCTATGCCATAGAGTTGGCAAGACTTGCTCGGTTGGGCAGAATGATCCATACCTTAGGCGAAGGTCCTCCATAGGATCATCGACGGCTTCACACCCGGCCCCTTCAGTCGATCCTTTCTTGTAAGGAAGGATCTGAGAGGGGAGTTTTGTAGTCGACCTCTCAGCCCTAATCAAGTTTTTCGAACAAACTTCGGCCAGCGTAGAACAGCAGAATCGATCAGACTGGTAACGAGGCGACAGGACTCCTTAAACCCTGGATCGGAAGGACGGGTACTTTCAGTCTCCATTCCATCCATCTTCCAGGGAGCTCGCCGAATTCAGCCTAGACTGCAAGTATTCCTGCTTATAATGCAGTGTGGCTATCCCGCCGTGGCATAACAGGTTTTTTTCCCTAGAGAACTCTCCCTGCTTTCCTCATGGCCGCTCAGGGGCAGGCTTCCGCCTCCTCTGCTTTTTGGAGGGCTGGTCAACTCCGGTAGGCTTGGGTTCGACCTCCTTCAGCGCCGGGACAAGCTTCCAGATGCTTACCATGAGTGTGGGTTCATGGTATTTTGCTTGGAGCCTTCTCTTATTCTGCTTCAACATCTGGAGTATCTGGCCATGATATTGAGTCAACGGCCTTACCACGTTGGAAACCCCGCTTCTCGTCCGTCCAGCGAGGTTGAGCAACGTCGGTTCTGGTCGGTACTTGGATGGGTGACCACCTGGGGACGCCAGATTCTGTTGCCACATCCTCCGAGCCTTCCTTTCAGTTGACTGTGGCAAGACTGAGAGTCGCAGTACCTGTTCTAAGTCAAGCAGAGCTTTCAGCCCTACCTTGGAACGTTTCCTAGTTCTCCTTTCCTCATTGACCCGTCTATAGTCCGAAAGGTCGCCTCAGGATAAGTTCCATGTGGGGCGGTCCAAGTTCTGGTGGTTTCAGGCAACGTTTAACCGGACTTCCTGGCCCCTATGGGACCAGCAGAACTATTAGACCTGCAATGGGTGTTGACCTATGGAACCTCTTGATGGTAGTGGATATTCTCGTCCTCTCCCCACATTCTTGATGCTGTTCTCGGACTCGTCAAAGGAAAGGGGGGGGGGGGGGGCATGTTCCGGTCCAGGCCTATGGTCAAGACCTGAAGGATACCTCTCCATCATTCAGGCAGGCTTAGGGGCCGTAGTCTTCTGGCCCCTGTACAGATCCTACAGCTCCTGCCGAGTCGCCCTGTGCACGTCGACTTCATGATTCTGGCGTGTTCTAACCAGCAGGAGACGCATTTTCACACCTTCACATCTTGCAGTAGAGATACCCGGATGATTGAGATTATCTCAATACCACCATCGGCTCTCTCATTCCAGGTAGAGGAATGTTCTCTCCGACTATCCGAGCAGAGCCTCGTAGAGAGAGTGTACCTGGGGGTCTTTGACCTTGAGTAACCAGCAAGTCCTGGTCTGGGGGACCTGATTGTGACAGCTTGGAACCTCAAGCTTCCGCTGTTCTTTCCCCCAGTCTCAGACCCCGAGACTCTGGCAAGATGCATTCTGGTGATGGTGGGACAACTTCGACGCCAGCGTCTTCCCTCCTTTTTGTCTGTGGCCAATGGGTCTCATCAAGACCAGGTTGTCTGTCAACCTTTTAATGGGAGAGCTCCACTGGGACTATGCGCAGAACGGTCTCTGGTCCCTCTGCTTCCCCTGACGGAACTCCCGGGAGAGCTTCTCCCATGGCGCAGACTACTCAAACAACCACACTGCAACATCTCTCCCGAACCGGGACGTCGCTTCGGCTTCACGCCTGGAGCCACTATACCTCCTCCTCAAGAAGAGACAACCAGCTACAGTCGCGGTACGGAGGTCGCGTCATCTGCGATAGTCATCCGCAGGGGTCTTCCAGGCAAAGTGAAGAGTCTTCGGTGGTTGGTGCCATGGGAGATATACCTCTTCCCTTGAGGCCTCTTCTCCAGCAATAACGGTCTTATTGCCTTTCGGCGGGAGGAAACTCCTTTCCGCTCTCGGCAACGAAGCCTGTCGCTCAGCCTTTCCCTGACCTTCAGGCTTAAAGGAATAACTTTTTCCTGCCCGCTGGATCTTTCCTCGCTCATGCGAAGCTACGATTGTCCCTGCCCTAGTCGGAGGAAGACCGCCAACTTGGAGCATGGCTCGGACTTTTAGTCCTTTAAGAGATCTTCTCAAGACCCTTTACGACAGGCCTCTGATTGTATTCCGCCTTGGGTCTCCTGCTCACTCTGGCCACGGCCAGTGTGTAAGCCATCTTCTTGGTCTCGTACGACTCCGCTCTTTCTAAGGAAGAGGGGAAGGCAACATTCAGGTTCGCTCCTGAGTTGTTGGCTAGACTCAAAATCTGGGGGTCCCGGCCCTTCGGTCCAATTCCTTCAAGATTTCGAGTCTCCATTCTGTATCTGATGTCCCAAGACCTTCTCTTTCTTGCCAGTAAAGGAATCGAGAGGTTAGCTTTGGGAACAGCTGCAGTTTGTCCTCAGTTGCAGCCGATTTGGGAGCACAAGGAGGACACGGGGGAGAGTCACCAGTATACCTCTTCAGCCCGGAGTCAAGGACATTCATCTCGACCTGTGTCCAGACCCTCCCCCGTTACGTCGCCCTACAGTACGATGTTGTATACATCGCAACGTCCCTCGCCTGCGAGTAATACTACTCTTTGACGCAGGTGCTATAAGCTGGAGTCTGGAAGCGTCTCATGACCTTCCCAGCCCGCTTCCTGCAGGGCGTGACCCACAGGAGTCTCGATACGTTTTCTATTGCTCTGTGGTGACTACACAACAGCTGGTCTAACCTCAGGCTCCTTTTTGGACAGGTAACAGAAGGTTGAGGGCATTGTTATCAGGTTTTAGTCTGCATGAACGAAAGAAGTATGTCTGGCCCTTATTTCTTTCTTCATCATCCCCTCTACTGGGAAGCAGCATCCTGGTCTCTGCATAGCTGACCTCGAACCTCTGCAGGTAAACCATGCTTCCTTGTGTTCCGAGTATTGAGTCAATACTGTCGCGTCCCCCATACCCTGACGAGGTGGTATTGGGAACGTCCTAACCCAGAGTTCCTTCTGGAGCTCCAGGCCAACTGCCTAGGACGGGTCACACTTCTTCCTTCACACACAAGCTTATGTATGCCACACGGTTACTTGCGGAGCAAGGAACTTGTGAGGTGCAGGGACTCCTTTTCTCGAGTGCGACTCACTCGGATTCTGAGTCCCCGGGTAAAGCCAAAGCCAGTATGGCTGGGGACTTTCCACCCTACCTAATGGGTAAGTCACCCAATGTAAATAGTGTGGTTTGTATTTCGGTTACGGAACAAATGACAAATTCGAAGATAATTTGTATTTTTCCTAACCATACAAACCTTAGCTATTTACACATATTTGCCCGCCAGCCCTGTCCCCCAAGACAAGTCCTACCTCTAAGTGAAATTGAGCATTCTTCTGTGTGTGAGGGGGGGACGGGTAGCTAGCCACCACTCCCCTACCCCCCGCTAACTAGCGCGGGGTAATACACCCTCGTTAAATTCTAATGGCTCGCCATTTCAGCTGCGCTAAAAGGTAAACCCAATGCAAATAGCTAAGGTTTGTATGGTTAGGAAAAATACAAATTATTTTCGAATTTGTCATATTTACATAGTTTCATAATTATAATTGTTATAATTCTGTTTTGGTTACAGCTCTCCTTCCGTGAGTGTAAGTGGTTGTGAGCGCACGTGCCTGTTGTGTAATTCCTGTTTCCTTTCCCTCGAGATTCCTCTTTGGAGCCTTCCCGGGGGAATGAATGTGTACTAATGATTTTTGTTTTATCTTTTTACAGTTACCGATCTAGTTCGTTTCTGTAATATGGCAACGGTGTGAGCTGTCTTGTGGAGGCCTGTGAATTCGGCTGTTGCTTCCTCCCCTCTTGTATTTTCGTCAGGGCCGTGTCTCCTTCTACTGGAAGTACTCCCGTGTCGACGGACAGCTCTCCAGTTCAATTTAGAACTCTCAGGAGGCTTGCCTCCTTGGACGGGTAACTTTCCTTCCGAGGGAAGTTTTTCCTGTCCAGGCTTTAGTTTTTCTCCTTTTGGGGGGTTCTTCTCTTGCCTTTTTTTCGTGCGACTATGCTCTTGGTGCTGAGCGGTCACACCTGCAGTTTCGCTCAAGGGGCTGGGCAACTGCAGGAGCTCCTCTTTGGAGGATTGCTCCTTTTAGGTCACTGGCTGACCAGTCTCTTCTACGAAGTGTTTCTCTTTCATTCCCGAGAGAGTACACTCATGAGACTCCTCTTCGGAGGATTCTTCTGCTGCTGTTGCTGGTGGCCTCCCTCGCCGTAAGACCCACCGTCCGACTCGTCGTAAGGGCCTCTCATCTCAAGGGTGCTAAGAGGCGCCTTTTTGAATCTCCGTTTGCAGCCTACAACTCCTTTTTCTTGATCTTCCGCCTTGGTGCAGATGGACAGCAGTCTGATCTCGTCTTCCGACGGGCAACGGTCATCCCGACGGACAACGGTCTTCCAACGGACATCAGTCTACCGGCGGACAGGCTACGGTCTTCCGATGGACATCTGTCTCCCGACGGACAACGTTCCCTTCGGGGCAAAGGGTTGCCTCCCACGGGGGTTCTTCCCTTGCGTGTCAGGGTTCCCCTGCGCGCCCTTCTGCTGTGTTCTCTCCTGCTCCTGCTCAGTGTTAGCGCACAGGACGCTTCCTGATCGCTAGCGCTCTCCTTTCGCCAGCGCTCTCCTGTTTGTCAGCGGTCTCATGATGATCATCCCTGCTGTTCCTGTTGGTTCCTGTTACGCGCCCTGTGCGCCCACGTTCGCCCTCGCGATCTAGAACTTCGGTTCAGGTCTGGGTCAAGGACTCTTCTTCTATGCACAGGCTTCCACGCGTTGCCTTCTGCTCGCCAGCGATCATCAGCTCGCCAGCGATCATCATCTCGCCAGCGATCACCTGCTCGCCAGCGTTCACCTGCTCGCCAGCGCGCACAGGCGATTTTAGTATCGCCTATTCAACAGCGTTCTACACGTCTGCGATCTCCGGATCGCCCGCGTGTGTTACAGCCGGCACTCCAACGTTCTCCAACACTTCTGAAAGAACATGGTTCGCCAGCTACTAGCTCGCCATCGCGCGATCGCCCACCTGCGGATGCTGCTCGCCATCGCGCGATCGCCCACCTGCGGATGCTGCTCGCCATCGCGCGATCGCCCACCTGCGGATGCTGCTCGCCATCGCGCGATCGCCCACCTGCGGATGCTGCTCGCCATCGCGCGACCGCCCACCTGCGCACAGGACGCTTCCTGATCGCTAGCGCTCTCCTTTCGCCAGCGCTCTCCTGTTTGTCAGCGGTCTCATGATGATCATCCTTGCTGTTCCTGTTGGTTCCTGTTACGCGCCCTGTGCGCCCACGTTCGCCCTCGCGATCTAGAACTTCGGTTCAGGTCTGGGTCAAGGACTCTTCTTCTGTGCACAGGCTTCCACGCGTTGCCTTCTGCTCATCAGCGATCATCAGCTCGCCAGCGATCATCATCTCGCCAGCGATCACCTGATCGCCAGCGTTCACCTGCTCGCCAGCGCGCACAGGCGATTTTAGTATCGCCTATTCAACAGCGTTCTACACGTCTGCGATCTCCGGATCGCCCGCGTGTGTTACAGCCGGCACGCCAACGTTCTCCAACACTTCTGAAAGAACATGGTTCGCCAGCTACTAGCTCGCCATCGCCCACCTGCGGATGCTGCTCGCCATCGCGCAATCGCCCACATGCGGATGCTGCTCCCCATCGCGCGACCGCCCACCTGCGGATGCTGCTCGCCATTGCGCGACCGCCCACCTGCGGATGCTGCTCGCCATTGCGCGACCGCCCACCTGCGGATGCTGCTCGCCATCGCGCGATCGCCCACCTGCGGATGCTGCTCGCCATCGCGCAGTCGCCCACGTGCGCATGCTGCTCGCCATCGCGCGGTCGCCCACCTGCGCATGCTGCTCACCTGCGCATGCTGCTCCCCATTGCGCGATCGCTCACTTGCGCATGCTGCTCCCCATTGCGCGATCGCTCACCTGCGCATGCTGCTCGCCATCGCTCGCCAACGCGTCGACATGCCACAACGAGCCATCGCCAACCTGCGCGTTAGCGCTCACCACCGATCGCCTGTTGATCCATATCGCCAGCGGTCTTCCTCGCCCACGCGGCAGCGCGTTTCCTCGCCATTTCGCTAACACTTGCGTTCGCCGCCTCGGACTCGTGCTCATTCACCTGCCCACCCTCGCGACCGCTCGCCTGCGCGTCCGCGCGACCGCTCGCCTGCGCGTCCGCGCGACCGCTCGCCTGCGCGTCCGCGCGACCATTCGCTTGCGCGCCTGCCCGACCGTTCGCCTGCGTGCCCGCCCGTCCGTTCGCCTGCGTGCCCGCCCGACCGTTCGCATGCCCGCCCGCACGACCGTTCGCCTGAGCGCCCGCACGACCGTTCGCCCGCGCGACCGCTTGCCTGCGCGCCCGCGCGACCGCTTGCCTGCGCGCCCGCGCGACCGCTTGCCTGCGCGCCCACACGCCCACGTGCCTTCACGTCTACCCGCATGCGCGTCCGCGCACATGCTCTCCAATGTTCGCCCGCGTGCGAACCAACAGTATTCCATCGCGCGGATGGACGGTGTTCCGTCGCGCAAACCGACGGTGTTCCGTCGCGCGAACCGACGGTGTTCCGTCGCGCGAACCGACGGTGTTCCGTCGCGCGAACCGACGGTGTTCCGTCGCGCGAACCGACGGTGTTCCGTCGCGCGAACCGACGGTGTTCCGTCGCTCGGACCTACAGTGTTTCTTCGCACGAACATCAGCTTAATTCTTGCAGTATCCATTGCTCATCTATGGGTTATCGCTCGCCGACCTCCAGCTCTCGCCCTTCCTACCACGCTCGCCCTCCTTCTGTGCTCCTTTGCTCACCTTCGTTTGCGTTCCTGCGTGACCGCGCATGGGCGCTTCCATGTTCGCCCACGCGCAAATCTTTGAATTACCATCACGCGAGCTCCAGGGCGATTGCGACCACGATTCCCATTGGGGTTTTCGCAGCATAACCAGCCTGGCGAGTTCTTCTGGAGCGTAGTTCCAGAACACGGCCTCACCCCGTAAACGCAGAGCATGGCACTTGCAAGAATAGGAAGAAACTTCAGGGAGGTCTGAGTAACACTCCTCTTTCCAGAACCTGGGTTAGCCCTTCCCCGTCATTCCCTGGAAGGATTTTTAGCGGGGAGGGCTTTCCGTTCGAGATTTCTCCATCGGCCAAGGAGTGACTGTTTACCCCTTCCTCTGGGGGCCCTACCAGGTCCTTTCCCTCCTCGGTTACGGCCCGAGGTTTGGTTCAAGGAAGCTACAGGAAGATTATGGGTACTTTCCTCCTCTCGAGCTTAGGCACCTTGGCCTTTCGTCGTTGAGTATCTAACTTGCGGACAAGCTCGATGTTGTACCATCTGGATGCGCTGACTAAGGGCTTCCTTCGGGTGTCTCATCTGTGGAGGTCGACGACCTCAGACACCCTTCCATCCTTGAGAAGAGTTTGTTTGTGCCCAAGGACAGAGACTTAGACAGTGGCTGTGCGGAAGAAATCGACTTCCGTTTTCACTCCTCCAAGGCGCTTTCTTCCAGACTCTGCAGGGCTCCAGCGCTCTTTTCTTTCAACTACGTCGGCCTAAGTTATCGGCTACGACAACTGGGGCAAGGTGTCCAATTGCGGTTTCCTCCTGTCAGGAACAGATGGCACGAGAGGGTCCCCCGGGGAGGCATAGTCCTAAAAGGAGCGGCAGAGTTCACAAACTCTAGGATTGCAGGTTTCTCGCGGGGAGGATGCTTAAGGTTACTCATCCCGATGACAGCTTCCCGATGCCCATTCCCGCACAATCTCTGTGATCAGCCAAGGATATCGCGCCTGCCGTCTCTGTCAGCGAACTCAGTGTCTCTGAACCTCTATGCCATAGCGTCGGCAAGAGTTGCCCGGTTGGGCAGAATGATCCATACCTTAGGCGAAGGTCCTCCATAGGATCATCGACGGCTTCACCCCCGGCCTCTTCAGTCGATCCTTTCTTGTAAAGAAGGATCTGAGAGGGGAGTTTTGTAGTCGACCTTTCAGCCCTGATGAAGTTTGTCGAACAAACTTCGGCCAGCGTAGAACAGCAGAATTGATCAGACTGGTAACGAGGCGACAGGACTCCTTAAACCCTGGATCGGAAGGATGGGTACTTTCAGTTTCCATTCTATCCATCTTCCAGGGAGCTCGTCGAATTCAGCCTAGACTGCAAGTATTCCTGCTTATGAATCAGTGTGGCTATCCCGCCGTGGCATAGCAGGTTTTTTTCCCCAGAGAACTCTCCCTGCTTTCCTCATAGCCGCTCAGGGGCAGGCTTCCGCCTCTTCTGCCTTTTGGAGGGCTGGTCAACTCCGGTAGGCTCGGGTTCGACCTTCTTCAGCGCCGGAACAAGCTTCCGGATGCTTACCATGAGTGTGGGTTCATGGTATTTTTCTTGGAGCCTTCTCTTCTTCTGCCTCAACATCTGGAGTATCTGGCCATGGTATTGAGTCAACGGCCTTACCACGTTGGAAACCCCGCTTCTCGTCCGTCCAGCGAGGTTAAGCAACGTTGGTTCTGGTCAGTACTTGGATGGGTGACCACCTGGGGACGCCAGATTCTGTTGCCACATCCTCCGAGCCTTCCTTTCAGTTGACTGTGGCAAGACTGAGGAGAGTCGCAGTACCTGTTCTTAGTCAAGCAGAGCTTTCAGCCCTACCTTGGAACGTTTCCTAGTTCTCCTTTCCTCATTGGGGCGGTCCAAGTTCCGGTGGTTTCAGGCAACATTTAACCGGACTTCCTGGCCCCTATGGGACCAGCGGAACTATTAGACCTGCAATGGGTATTGACCTATGGAACCTCTTGATGGTAGTGGATATTCTCGTCCTCTCCCCACATTCTTGATGCTGTTCTCGGACTCGTCAAAGGAAAGGGTGGGG
>NC_090739.1:6531527-6535935 GCF_036898095.1 Palaemon carinicauda
ATCAAAAAGACAAAAAGAAAATCATAAATGCTAAACCCAATCTATCAAGACCCTCTTTAATAAAACCACCTAAAAATAGTGTTAGATAAAAAACTGCTAATGGGAAGACTCCATCCAAGGGGTCTACCAAATTATAAACCATAGCTTTTTCCTCCATTTTGCAATGGAATTGTCAGGGTTTAAGGGCCAAATATGAAGAACTTAAGCTCCTTATTCATGAGCATTCCCCCATAATTATTTGTCTACAGGAGAGCAAACTTGATCATAATACCCCTTGTCCTCGCGAATATATTAGTTATAGGACACCATATGATCACCAAGTGGGGAGCCATGGCGGAAGTCTCATGTACGTTCGTCGAGATGTTCCCCAAGTTTCTCTGTCTATTCGTACACCTCTGCAGGCAGTGGTTGTACAGATTGACATAGGGCGAAAATATATAATTTGTTCTCTGTACTTGCCTCCAAATGATAACATTTTGTATGATAACTTAGTGGAGGTGATTCAACAACTCCCTCAACCTTTTCTTTTACTTGGAGATTTGAATGGTAGACATCCTTTGTGGGGTGATGTTTTAGCAAACACGAGGGGAAATATCATATCATCAATTGTGGAAAATGAAGATGTGGGACTCCTTAATACAGGAGAGCCCACACACTTTCATGTCCAGACAGGTACCTTGTCATGTATTGACCTATCAATCGTAAGCTCTAATTGCCTTCTCGACTTCGATTGGAGAACATTAGATGATTGGCATACTAGTGATCATGCACCAATCATTATAAACACCAACAATGGTCCACCTTTACAGGGATCGCCACGATGGAATCTTGACAAGGCGGACTGGGATAAATTTCGTGAGCTAAGCGAAATTGAGGGGGATGCAGGACAAGTTGAAAATATCGATGATGCCATAGACTTACTGAATGGAACTCTCCATACAGCAGGAGTCAATTCAATTCCCAAAACAACAGGGTTATTCAAACGACGACCAGTCCCGTGGTGGTCTTCAGAACTAACTGCCCTCCACAGAGCCACAAGAAGATCTCTAACACGATTGCGTAGACGCAGAACTGATGAGAATTTAATTATGTACAAGAAATGTAGAGCACAGTTCCGTCGTGCCATGAAAGAAGCAAGGCGCCAGTCATGGATGTCTTTTGTTTCCTCCATTAACAGTAGAACACCACCATCTTCTGTGTGGAGGAAAGTAAAAAAGATAGCTGGCAAATTCACCCCCAACCCACCACCAGTGTTGAAGGTGAATGGCCAGTATGTAACTGAAGCAAATGATGTTAGCAATGCCCTGGCTAATCATTTTTCAAATGTATCCAGCAAGTGTGAAGGAGCCCCTGGTCACCAGTATAGGAGCACTGAAGAAAATAAAATTCTAAATTTTTCAATATTTAACTTAGCCGGTGAATATATAGCTGCAACTCTGTTGCTCGACAGACAACTCTACGGAAAAACTCGCCAGCGATCGCTACACAGGTTGCGGGTGTGCCCAACAGCGCCATCTGTCGACCAGATACCCAGCTCTCATGTAAACAAAGACTCAATTTTCTCTCTGTCGAGGTGTCGACAAGACGTACTTTACTCGCTGTTGCTAAACTGGAGTTTTTCACATCTAATTGGTGAAGTACTATATTCTAGTTTTGAGCTTTCGCAATGCAGGTGTTTTATCTTCATCTTAAATCTTGAACTCGTTTTGGATAGATTTAATTATGGTGACAAAGAGAGTATGGACTTTCTTTCACTTTTAAATGGCCAACCCTTCCCTTAGACGGAAGTGTGTTTAGGCTTTTAGTAATTATCTTATCACGTTATAAATTATTGATAGATTTTCCTCTATATATTTTATATCTCTCCACCTTTATTAGGCCTCTTCAATTAACTTTCCATTTATTATAAACATATAAAAATAAATTTTAATGTTTTGTTTATATGCGATCTTTCCTGAGAGTAGGCGGTCCTAACTTGGAAACCGAAGTTAATCAACGTTGAGCCCTTTAAATCGTAATTAGCTTTTAAAGAGCAAAGGATTTAAAACTTTTTAAATGTAATATGAAAGAATTTCTTTGATAGTCTTCGTACTGTTTTCAAAGATGAACTAACGTTTAGTTTATTTATGCTACGCAGTTGTTGACGTTCAGGACGTTCAACATGCGCTCTATCCTTACGATAGAGAGTGTATCACGGTTTCACTTTGCAGTAAGAGTAAATCGATTCTGACGTTTTGTTCATTCTTTCTTAGCTTAAATGTTTTAAATTCTATTTTAAAGGAACTTTTTAATTGAAAAACCTTTCAGTTTTTTCCTTTAGTCAAATAACATGTTTTTTTGACGAAATATAATTGGGCTCTTCTCTTAGGTGCGAAATCAAGAGAGAAAGAGAGAGAGAGATAGAGAGGGAGGGAGAGAGAGGAGAGAAAACGTTCCGTTCAAGCGGGTAACATTGTTCTCGAGTTACTCTCGTCCCTAGTCTCTGTACGGGTAGGAAGGATAAAACGTTTTTAGTTTTTTATTCTCGTCCCCAGGCTATGTGCGGTGAGAGATTGAAAACGTAGTTTATAGGAACTAGTGTTTAGTCTCTTTCCCAGCCACTGATTTTTTTATCTTAAAATATGTTTTCTGTTTTTTGCTGGTATTAATGAGCTTGCATTATACGACTGATTTCGCAATTACTACCTTTTAATGAAGGGTAGAATTGCGTGTTTCAGGTAGAAATCAGTAAAAGTTTCGATTTCAGTGAAATAAGTGCAAAACAGAAAATCGAAGTGATAAAGTGATATGCGCAAAGTATTACAGTGTTGCGTCCGAGGGTTCGTCTGTTCGTGCCTGTCGTTCACCTAGTCCGGGACCTCTTGCATGCTCCCAAGCCCAGGGGAGAAGTAATGTCAAACGACTTATGGGTTCGAGAGGCCTTGATCAACGAACAGACGTTTTCCCTCTATGGTATCGGGTGTATCTTACCAAGATCTCCCCTACCATAACACGAGAGAGACGTTGTTTCTCCTCGTCATCCGAAGGCTTTTCGCATAAGAAACCTGTCACAAGGTTTCGAAGCCCTTAAGCGAAAGTCAGTCCTTTCAGGACAGGTCCAGCGTCCTGGTTACAGCCATTAGGACAGCTCTGACCCTATGCAGTCATCGGATAACTGCTCGCCGCCTAACAAAAGCGTAACACAGACTCCGAGAGTCTTTTTTGTTGGCAAAGTGTTGCGGTCACAGACGTTACCCTCGTCTCTTACCACAACCATTTCTGTTGATCCTTAATGGGTTGTATGGCAAGACATGCAGTATATGCTTGCCTCCCTTATGGAAGACTATTCTGCCGATTAGTCCGTTGAGTCTAGCCGTTTATCTCATCGATATCCTGGCTTTCAGCCAACCTAACGTTCCTTTGTGCTTACTGTTGACGTTGGCGTAGCTATGTCACGTCAGTCAGGTTGTTTAGAACCCCACTCGATGCGGTCTCGTGTGGTTTTTCAGCCGCATTTGGACGTTAGGCCACTTGCTGATGCTCCTGTTGACGTTCAAGACGTTCACTAACAATCGGAGTTGACTTGTTTTGACGCTGTGCGTCAACCTCCGCATTCTAGAGTTGTTTTGACTGCTCAGTCTAGGCAGTCAAAGCAGTCTCGAGTGGACGCTGTGCATCCTCACGCACCTGTTGTGGTTGACAGTTCAGTTGTTGACAGTTCACAGACTGTCAAGCAGTTACATGACGTTGCGTTCTGGTCCGCTACTAATGCACCAGTGAGTGTGGACTCTGCTTGTAAAGCATTGCCACCACGGTAGGTCTCTCCCTTGCTTGAGACTCAGCTTTTATCGGATAAGGTTCCTGTAGATGAGGAAGTTGCTGTTCCCCCTCCTACTGATATTCTCTTGAGGACTCTGTCAGATGGAGAGGAGCCTAAAGCTGCTTAGCCCCCTATGGACTTTAATTAAATCATGATGATTTTTTTTTTTTAAGGATCTTTGTCCGGATCTTTTTGTAACTGCTGCTCCTCGTTCGCCTTAACGTCAGAGCTTACACTAGGCCTAGCTACTTCGAAGCCGTTGTTTTTAAGCTAGTGCTCTCTCGCTCTCCTAGAGAGCTTTACGTTGGCTAGGCGACTGGTTTTTCACCAGGAGGAGTTTGGGGGATACAGCCTTTGCTTTCCCTTCTTTTAAACTGGCTTATAGAGCGAGAGTCTGATATGACACGAGAGAAGTTCTCGGCTTGGGAGTTCATGCCTCTGCCCAGATAGACTTCTCAAATCTCGTAGACTCTCCCTGGCGCCTGGCCAGGAGACGCTCCAAGTTTTTTACAGGTCAACTTCACAGCTGTTTTCGAGCCTTTGAAGTTTTGCTGTACAATTATGTCATGCATAAACAAGGCTTTCAGGGATGGAAAGCGGTACCGCCAC
>NC_090739.1:6541435-6682643 GCF_036898095.1 Palaemon carinicauda
CCTGGGGCGGTGAAAGGCAAGATATTTTTTTTGTGAGGCTAGGCCTATCTTTGAAGTACCTGTTGGGGTGAAAGGCAGATGACCCCTTTCTCTCTCTCTCTCTCTCTCTCTCTCTCTCTCTCTCTCTCTCTCTCTCTCTCTCTCTCTCTCTCTCTCTCTCTCTCTCTCTCTCACAAATGACAGGAAAATTGCATAAAATTGTTAACGCTCTTGCAGTTTACCACACATTTACCACACATTTGGAGGATCAAACAGACAAGGGAAACCTTGGGTTGGTTGGATGAGTGTGCAAATCAGGTGGTTGGGATAACAGTAAAAGTGTGTCTTGTCTGTGTAGACGGGCAGGGAGGGTTTATGGAAAGGGGTGGTGTGGGAGGCAGTTGGTGTTAGGAGAGAATGATAATGACTGTGAGTCATTCGTGTAATACTACTTTTCTTTGGCTCAGTTTTATGGGTGAAAAAGATTAGACAAGTCTAGATAAGCAGCCTCCGGAATGACTCACCAGGAAGCTATGTAGGTCATTTTGCCTTAAAGCATAACTTATAGGCCAGTAAGTTGATTTCTAGATTATTTTTCGTTAGAGATCTACGGTCTTGATGTTCTCTCGTATTAATTATTAGGTCTCAAGACGTTTGATTTAAGGCGTAACGATTTTATTGGTAAGAACGATTTTCAGATGCTATATTCGGTGGAAAGTTTCGTCCATGGCAGTCAAGACGATGTTTCGGTAAAGAAACCAAGAACAAGCTACTTTAAGAAAGATTCACTATATACAAAAAAAGTACAAGGAAACCTTAATTGGTGAGAGCTTTGTCCTCGGAAAATTGAACTAAAAACGCTTTACTCCCACAGTTAGAAGATAATGAAAGTAATTAATTTCTTTTCCTTATTAGCTGCCAGACTACCACTAACCTACGGAGGATAGGAACGGAACCATATTCACCATCCGTATTTCGTTCTTAGTGTGTATTTTTCTTTTATTGGGATGAAAAGACTTTTGGACTCAGCCTTAGTTAAACTGTAATGTGCTTTTGATCCCCGTACCAGGTCAGGAAAAAAAAATCCAGTATGCCTATGCTGACCTAAGCAGTATCTTAAGGTGATCCTCACCATATCTGATTGAATCAATTACTATCTGGAACCTTTCTCTCTGAAGAAAAATAATGAAGCACAAGATACAGTAAGGATTTCTGGAATCTCGTTGATTCGATCGTGACCTTTTTGTAATGGGGCCCATTCCAGGTCATTGGTCTTCTATGGGCAAGAAAGCAGGGATTAGGTTTTATAGTCTCCATTGTTGGATATGGTAGTTGATTATTTTTCTTGATGGAGGGATGGGTCAGCAATGCTATTCAAATACATGAACTTTTACTTTACTCTAATAGTATTAGTGTTTTCGCCGCTATCAACTAAATTGTTTCTGGTATTACAGGCATGTTTTGTTTGATAACGGAAAGTGTTTTTCCTGTGACAGAATTTATTGGTACTTTAAAAATGGATCGGAACTGTGAAAATTATTGTTTTTGAAAATCGTGTAATCAATTGTTACCTTCGCAAATTTGATACGTCCCTGGAAATCAGAAACAAGCAATTCTTAACGAATTACAAAAGCAAGTGAAAAATTCATTATCGACATATCAACAAGAAGATAATTGCAAACCCAGACGAAAGAAATGGGTGTTTGCTATGAAGTTCCAAATGTGTTTGAACCGGTCGAAACTACTGCCCTGGCAAGGGCATTCGAACATCTCATCAGATTTCGACCATACTCATGTGGTCGGTACCAGGTAAGGGAGGTTTTTCCCTTCCCCCTTTTCCCGTGATTGGATTTGGTGCTTAACCTTTTGTTGGATACCACCTTCTTGTCCCTAATCTTCTCGCTATAGCCAATTAACGTTTTTCGACAGCATTGATTGGTTTGACGTAATTTTGTGTATGTTCCCAGTCAGTAGTTCATTACAGATTTATTTAGTTCGTGATCTTGGGTCTCGATTTTTTCTTCCAGAATTTTTGTCTATGGAACAGGTATTTTTCCCCACCTTTGCCAACCTAACTGACGAGTTTGTCCTTTGTTTGTGTTATTATTTTTTTTTTAAATTGGATTGTTGGTTCTATTTGATTCATACCCAATGAAGAAAATATATATTTTAATTTAACAAGAAATGTCAGTGGTGTGTGTGTGTGTGTGTGCGCGCGCGCGCCCATTTAGCCACATTTTGCCTCGGCTTAATATCTTGGATTGAATATATAATATTGAGTAACAATAGTATGTTTAATATTACGCGTCATTAATGTAGTGTATTACGCGTTTCCGCGTGCACGATTAATCTCGTAAATTCTTCCATAATAAAGTGTATTTGATATCATGAGAGAATAACGCTGTCTTGTTTGGGTCCTACCTCATCATAAATGATTGAACATTGCTACTTTATATTTGTGGTTTTAACATGTTGGGCACTATGAATCAAATAACGTATTCAATTGAATGTAGAATTTCCGTCTCTGTGGGTACTTCATCCCAGTTATTGCTAAACTATATAATAATAAATTCAATAATTTTATGTTAGAAAATGATAGATGTTGCCTTAATTCTATTATAAAAGAAATTTTTATCCGCTGTTGACTAGTCTATTTTCTCGGATTCCAATTATCATCTAATCTACTCTTGAAGGCTTTTATGCTGCCAATATGTTAGGCGGCTTTAAATCCTTTGCAATGAGAACCCATAGGTCCTTTTCAGATTCTGTTGATTTAATTCTCTACCATTCAGTTGGTAAGAAGTTTCAGGGTTTTTATATCCAATGTGCATTTTTGCACATTTGTCTGTATTAAATTCTATCAACCACCTCTCATTCCAACATTGAAGTTTTTGGAGGTCTCTCTTTTATAACCTAAATGTCTTCATCAAAGTTAAATAATTCTAATAAGTGTATCTGCAGGCTGCTAAATCATCCACAAAAAACCACATTGAGTATACTAGGACGTTTAGGGGACTAACATTTCAATTTGTTATCAAAATGTGCAGTTTCATATACTTGTACTTCTAGGGAGTCATTTCTCTACCCCCCGCTAGATTAAGGTAAATATATTGCCCAATTGTCAAAGTAAATGTGGTATCTCATTGCCTGCCTGAATAAGTCTGCCCTCGTTATGGCGTGAATCCAGTATATTTGTTTGAATTTTTGTTTGATTACGAGATTATACATAATTGAATCATAAGAACACAAGTTTTTGATGTTTTTACACTAGTTTTGCATATTTCCACCCAAGCCCTATTGTAGAGATTGTCTTAATGGTGAACCTACTGATGAATTATCAACAAAATTATTACATATGGTTGCTTTTGACACCAAATTTATAGATTAATTTGCTTGTACAAAACTATGTAATTTATTTAACGTTATCATGACGACCGTGAAGATTCATTCGTGCTTATCGAAAATTTTATGTATCCATTACACCAAGTGATGTTCCATTATAGGTTGGTATAAAACACAATTATGCGCAAGTTGGAATATGCATCATATGGATAATTGTTCCACACAGGACTTTCATATAATATTGCTGAATACCTGATTTTCACACTTTTTTTTATTGAAAGTTTACTGTTCATTTAAAGCATCTGTAAAGTGATGCGGGGCCATTCGTGGTTCACCATTCTTTCTCAAAACCCTAAATGTATAAGTGTATGTACCATAGTAGTGTTTTTTTAGAATTTAAGTTTTCCCCTCATCAGGTAAACCTACTTGAAAATTTTCGTGTTTTTCAATGTTTTATTTGCAACAATAAATGGATAAAAATTCAAGTCGCCGCCATATTAGACGTTTACTAATTTTGATAAATAAAATTTCCGTCGCCGGCTACGTCATGCGTTATTGCAGGCTCTTCCTCTGGGCTTAGGCTTTGTGTTATGTCTGATGTATTGTACCTTCTTCAGCAGCCCTCATGGGACCCCGCCCTCCTCTCCTACCGCGGTGATGGTGGTGGGCGGCCGGCCGTCCCCGGTACCCACCCCAGTGCTGGGTCCTCCGCCCATCCGCGCCTACTGCATGGGGGGCACTTGGCATCAGCATTACTACTACCACCACCCTCATCCTCCTCACCCTAACCCCCACCAGCAGCAGCACCCCAGTTCCACCCCCGCCACTCCCATGGCCGCCCACACGCCCACGTTGCCCCACGGGCCTTCTCCACTGGTGCGGTCGGGATCTGTGCCTGGTGAAGGTGGCGGGTCGAGTGTGACTGGGGAGGCTGACGATCAGCTGCCGCCCCTGAGACCTCCCCGTGCCATCGACGCAGAGTCGGTCGTTGCGGGCATGGGTTTGACAGGGCGTGGGATGTCCCGTTCCGTCTCGGATTCAACGCTTCGTCAGGCTGCCTCAAGGGCGGCCCTTCATCTTCCCCTCCCTGTCACTTCTCTTATGCATTTCAAGGTATATGATTTTAACAGTGTGATGAACGAACTCTCACTGTTAAAATTCTTGACACACACGTAAGGTAGTGATGTGTTTTCATCGCTATGTCGCCTAACTATTTTCATTGTGTTCTCAGTTATTTTTGTATGGTTTAATCAGGGATATTCCGGAATTGCCATCCTTAAATTATAACGATATGTATATAACTTATAAGAAATTGTGCAAGAAATTCAAGGACTTTTAAACAAATCATTGTAAAGGTTTTTTTCCGAGACCACCCCCCTTCCGCTCGTGTAATGAAAATAGCATTCAATACATATCCTTCATTACGGATAGGCCAAACTTTGTTGACATCGGTTGTGCAGTACAGCCAAATCGCGATCTTCACGTAAAAAAAAAAAATCCCCTGTGGTCTCATTAAGAAAATGTCGTTATTCATGCATGTTTGGGAAACTTACACAGACGTTTGTTTGACTTTAACTGCCCAACCAATGGGTTTTGTTTTCTTTTGAGTTCCCGCGTGAACTGGGAGCCAATTAAGGAAGTAGTTATCCTTTTTAGGGTAAAGGCAAACAACCTTGGGGTTGGTTATTTGGTTTTAATATCATAGCATGTGTTTTGTCTTAATGCTTCTTCCCCCAAAAAACAGTAGGATTTAAAACACTCAAGTGGACGATTAATATATTTTTCTTTCGCATGCCATGTCCTTCTTTAATCATAGGTGATGATAAGATCTTAACGTTGATTCAGCAATCAGAATGTCATTACGTGGTATGTTTGTCTCAAGGTGGTTTTCCCAATAACGCTTTTCCGTAAACCGCACAAGGAAATCACTTCTTCAGTGAACTGCCGATATTAAAGTACCTGACAGGTCGAATACAGTTCCAGGCATTTTAAATCATTGTGCTAGAAATTAATGAAATACGTTTTTTTCTTTTTTTAAATTTTTGATATGTCTGTCTGATGAATCCTATGTTATTGAAATCTCAATAGCTCATTGTCTTTCAGTTAAAACTGATATCTATTTTTCTTTGTTCCATACCTTGCATATCACGGAAGTGATGTGCTGTAAATTGTGTAATTTTCATACTAAAAATCAAACCTTTAAAACTCTTCTGTCAGAAGTGTTCATTGTTACTATTGGCGTTTATCAGATATTTGTACATAACATTCTTCCCGAGAAAACCCATTTTCTTTAGCATTATTATATGGCGTACAGGTATTTATTTTTTCATTGCTGTGTTTGTAATGTGGTAGGACAATGTAGGGATCATGATCTGTCTTGCATATTTACTCTATAATTTTTCTTTTAGACCAAATGTACAAAGAGTGATTGAACACCAGCTCTGAAAATGTATTTTTTTATTTTCTATGTGGTTATGCAGGAGGTAATGTTTCTAAGTTTCTAATTTTATTTGTTATGTTTTTGCTTTACAGAAGGAACTGAGTCTGGTACGTCGGGGAAGCCGGGTGCCTCCATGTCAGAGGAAGAGTTTCATTGCCACAACCTCTCCAACTCTCCCACGATGCCACTCACCCCTTAGTCAGAGTATGTTCGCATTTGGAATTGATTTTATGTGATTTCATCAGTGCAATATTATTGCGGGTTTAAGCTTCTTAAAAATGGGTACAGTAGTTATGTATAATGTTGAGATCAAGTTGTATTATTATATATCAACAAATTTTAAATAGGCTTGAGACTAGTCATGCATTGAAGTAAGACTAAGTCGGGTTATTTGAAGAATAGGGTAATTAAAAGGAATACATTGCATTTGGGTTATGCATAAATATTGTGGTTAGTTGTTTTAATAGTATAGCTACATTTTCCAGTTTTTCAACATTTTAGTTTCCAATCGTGTAAAAATAATTAGAATTTGAATTAAACTGTCAATAGTTTGTATTTATTTGTCTTATTAGATTCCAGCTACAATATGTAAAGATTTAACTACTTAACTGTAGTGAAGCAGAATAAAGGATTGTCATTTTTACTCCTTTGAAGGTACTGAAATTAGAAAAAAAATTTTTGTTTGAAAGTCAAGTGTAGACCTTGAATATTTGTTTAAAGATAATTTATGATTAGTATGCATATGCAATTTAGATTGTAGGCATTATTGACGAAATATAAATTTTAAAAGTTGCAAAGAAGCATCTCAATTTCAGTGTTTGTAAAAGTATCTTACATGAAATATAGTATATGATGCTAAGCATGCATAACAGAGCTTAGAATTATCCATTAGTAACAATTATTGTAAGAGAGTAAAGTAGAATGAATTATTGGGTGTTCTCGAGATTACACTTTTGGTAAAATCACTACAGTCTTTGAAGATTGGACAACCAAAAAAAGTACAGTATTACCATCTTTGAAGATTGGACAACCCAGGTAGACTTGGTCTTTGACAACATCAGTAAAAGAAGTGTATTTTATTTTGTGAACAATAAATACACTGCTAAATGGACAATCTCTCTCTCTCTCTCTTTCTCTCTCTCTCTCTTTCCCTCTCTCTCTCTCTCTCTCTCATGTCTTCATTAATATCAAAGAATAGAAATTTTAGTTTTGGCTAACTTTATATTGCAATTTGTACCATTTATTTTTCAAAACCAAGATAAATAAAAGCATAGCTTTAGAAAATTCACATCAAAGCTATATCTGGTCAGTAAGAGTTTGGTGAACAGTAATCACTCGCCATATCGCAGTTTACCTATCGCTTGTTCGTTACATCGCAGATTCATAAATATATTACTGATTATGTATAATATAAATCTATATCGCGGATTTCTGATGACATATTTTACTTATTTGTTTTAAAATTGTAATTTTTAAGCCTAAAAATTAGTAAAGTAAATTACAGTAATAATGTAATCTGTATACTCGTACAGTATAACTTGTGATCTCACATATTGTACGACCCCAAAATTTCAACTATAAAATTGATTTTATCACATCTCGGGTATCATGCGAGTTTGTTTTATGAGCCCCAATTTTGATAAACTATCATTTTTATCCCAACTTCTAGTTCAATAAAAGTTAAAAAAAGAAGCAAAAGAGAATTGATGATATAGTATCGTTAGTAATGCACACAGCTATAAATAAAGTATGGTATACAGTAATCAAAGGCGTAGTCTGGCCTAGTAGTACATACAGTACATTATTGTTCAGATTAAAAATTTTTCATTTACATATATGTATGGATGTGTGTATGTTAAAAGGAAATTTAGCTTAAAAATTGTTTTAAGATTATGTAATAGATTTATAAGATTGTTAGGAGTGTTTATAAAAGATTAGATTTATGAAGAAAATAAAAATATGAAAATTAAAAAAAAGTACATTAATGAAAAAATATGTACTGTAGATTTCTGTCTTTACTTTGTGATTTTTCTGTTATTGACGAGGAGGGGTCCTAGAATGGAACATTCGCGATAGCCGAGGGATTACTGTATATCAGTACGAGTACACATTTCTTTGTTCCTTATTACATAAATACAAACATAAGTAAAGGACTCCTGTTTGTATAGCTAGGAAAAATACAAAAAAATTTAAAAGAATTTGTGATATTAACAGTTATTTCTTATACTGTATCAATCTTTATGCTGTAGTACAGTGTTATTACATTCACTAATTTGTGTTACCAGGTAGCCCTATGGAATCTCCCAGAAATATGTCCCCCCTGCAACACTTTGCCTTTGCCCCAGTTAAGAGTCGAGATGGGCGCCGATGGTCAGTGGCATCTCTTCCTTCCTCAGGATATGGAACTACTCCCGGGTCTTCTAACGTATCTGTAAGTGGCATACTTGTACCACACCCTTAATTTAGAGCTTGTGTAGTGTTAATAGGTAAATTAAAAGGTAGAATTTGCATACTTGCAAACAGTATTTATTTTGTAAGATAAATGTAATTTTTTATATCTTTATACCAAAGTAAAAATCCCAATTTATTTAGAGGTTGAATTTATTTATGCATAAGTTATTGAATGTTTATGGGATTTACAAAAAAAAAAAAAAACAGGCACCAATTAAGTGAGCTCTTTCTTTTTAGTCTCAGTGTTCGAGTCAGGAAAGACTACACCAGATAGGAGCTGTGGCAGGAGCGAGTGGCGGTAGTGAAGCTCCCGGGCCTGGCACAGCTTCCGCCACTGGTTCTCCTGCTGTCGAGGAGCTTCGACATTCTCACGTTCGTCATTTCTCCTCTGGGGAGAGTAACCCATCCATCGATGATGATGGTCGTCGTTCTCCCATGAATCGTCCTCGTTCACGGTCCCTCAGGTATGCCACAAACTGCACTATTTGCAGATGCTGTACTATATTGCTTTAGGGTATTGTATTGCAATCAATTTCAGTCATATTTTTAGCTAGGAATGAATTGAATTTATAATTAACACCTTTTTTATTACTCCAATGTTTCTTGGGTTTAAAGGTATGGTTTCTTTGTATGTAGTATGTTCATTACAATGCAAGTATTTATTTTATAGGACTCTGGTGGTTTTCCAACAAGATAAAATATGTGACTGATGTTACTTGGGGGTCATGTTGATAAAGATTTTATTTTTGTTATTTAGAAGAATATGTTGGGTTGTTCAATTCTCATCAGCAATCCAACATGCTTTTTACTTTACTGTCATGAATAAAGTATCCTCATAACAACCTTTATGACACTATGCAATATACAAATTCTTATTTCAATTTTCTAGATTTATCAGAATAGATTTTCATGACCCAAGATGATGTCAAGAAAGTTTGATTTAAATTACTTTCTAGGAAAATAGGATCTGATTTCCTTTTCTCAGAGATACAAAGAATTGTTAGATACTAAAAAAATTTCTTAGCTTGAGCAAAAGAGGTATTAGCCATTTTAAATAGGTTAGAATTTTCCTGTTTAGGTAGTGCTTGATGGATGTTAATTGTATCCAAAAGTAGAAGATTAGTTATTAGTGGGCCCATTTCACTTTTTTTTTTTTTTGGCCAAGGCCCAAATCTTTTATATTTTTTATGTGAAGATCACCAAGTGTTCCTTTTCCTCTAACCTGCCTTGAACCCATGGCTGTAATCATGATAGATAAAAAAAAATATTTTTGAATTACCTAATGTGTGGCACCTAAGGCAGTTCAAGATACTATTCATATATTGTACTGTATTCCTTCTTTATCCCCTCCCCTCCCCTTTGCTTGGAAAATGATTACTCTGTGAAGGAAAATGTTTAGACCTGCTTCTGAAGAAATCTAATGAACCCTTCCCATCTGCGAATGTTGCCACTTAACATAGTATTCCTCTTTTTTTTTTTTTCTAATCACACTTACAACAAGGAATCAAACATTTTTCAAGTTATTTTTACCTCTATGGAGTGTTGAGGAAAAAAGAATTTCTTTTGTCTGGTGTCTTGAATTTTTATGAAGTGCCCTTACAGAATTGTTGAAACTATTCAGTTTTTGTTTTCTTGTCTATTGATTAAGTGTTAATAATTTCATATTTTATTTTTCTCATGCTACTGCCATCATTTTTCTATTTTACTTTCAAGCTCTGTTTTTGGGTAAATGAGCCACTTGTGTACTGTTTTGACAGCTGCCTCACTTGCTTAACCAGCTGATATTTAAATGCTGCTTTTAGTGGCACACACACATCATCTTTTTGGTTAACTTAACCAATAATTTTGGTTTATTTTTCTTCACCTTATGCGGTTCTAGTCTGGCCTGGCTGTGCATCTCCACACTTGAGTAAGATATGAGAATACACCATCCTTCCTCCTTGACCCTGCTTGCCTGTTGTTCTGTCACACCACATTTGTGTCTCATAGGGAACTACTGATGTGTATATGCTTATACAGTAGTATAAATATTCCTTGCAGAATCGTCTTTACTTACAACCATTCAACTCAGGATTTTCCTGAGTTAGGCTGTTACAGTTTCAGTGTGTATCTAGTACTGTCGTAGACTTTTTATTTTAATCCATTCCCACATTTGTGATATGCGGTTAAGGGAAACAAACCACAGCATCAACCTTTTCCATGCTCCTTATTATAGGGATTTTATTTTTAAGTTTAAAAAATTTTTTTTGTTGCGGATGTGTATTTCATCATGTTTAAACTTTCTTGTGTTGTCTTGTTCTGATTATTATTATTACCAGCCCATTTACAACCCTAGTTGTAAAAGCAGGGTGCTACAAGCCCAATGTATCCAACTGGAAAAGCACCCCTGTGCAGAGATAAATAGAGAATTAATGAAAAATTATAATGTATTTTAAGATTAATAATGTTAAAATAGAACGGTACATTTATATATATATATATATATATATATATATATATATATATATATATATATATATATATATATATATATATATATATATATATATATTTATGAATGGAGTCATGTCAAGTTATTCATCAGAAAAGCTTTCAGAACCAGTATGAACTTCTAAAGCTTCACAGATTCAACTACTAGATTAGGAAGATCATTTCACAATCTGGTCATAGCTGGAATAAAACTTTTATAACTCTGATTTAGAAGGCAAGAGTTATAGTATTAACTGCATACTTTGTACTGTACTACATGTAGGGTCAGACAGTCTAGGAAGGTCTTAAATGTAATAAATGTGTCAATTATGAAGAATCTTGCAACATGCACATAGAAATAACGGAACAATGGTGCCATAGGTTAATATCTAGATCAGAGATAAGAAATTTAATAGACTGCAATCTTTTGTCTAATAAGTTCAAAATGAGAGTAAGCTGTTAAAGACCAGATATGAGAATAATGCTCAAAATATGGCAGAATAAAAGAAGTAAAACTTTTTCAGGATAGATTGATGACCAAAAATCTTTATAGACTTTCAATTTGCTGATTTTTTGCACAAATGAAGAAGAAACAAGTTTGATGTTGCTTGAAAGTAAACTCATAATTGAGTATTATTCCGAGAATTTAAAATTTTTTTGCATAGAGACATTGTCATTTGTTGTTGACCTACTTAATCATACTTGCCTGTTAATTTATTAGTGTTCAACTCCATCCCTCCTAATTTGTGTCGTGCACTAATTTTTACTAGGTCTCTTATTAAAGGATTCATCAACCACAGGTTTACATTTTGGAGATGGAATTGAGGCAGAAAGAGTAGCATCCTTTGTACTTGCAACAAGCTTATTTAAAGTATGAAAAGTAATGGGGACGTCTAGCCAATTTACTTTGAAAAACTGTAGATGATAATGAATTTTTGGAAATTAGATGGTAATCACGAGGGGTAGAGATACCATTAACACATTTACCTAAAAGAGTAACTATACCAATTCTTCAGCAAGTGCAGAAAGAACATCTTGCTAACTTGTGAAAAATTACAGACTACTTAAGAGCTAAGAACTCGGCTGTCTTTGAAAAAAAAAAAAAAATACCATTTTCATCTACACCTCCATAAGCATCAAGGTCCTATAAAAGCATTTTAATATCATGGTTCCTAACACCCAAATAGTTAATCTCCAGGAAGGTAGGAATTAGGAAGATTGAATATCTCATTACTGTGCTTACTGTCAAACACATCAGCCCATACGGTTGTTCTAGTGCTATTGAATTGACTGAGCCCCTTAGAATTTAGAAGGGTTAAAACATTTTGTACATGGTCCGAAACTTTGCTGCAGCATAGGAATAAGCCATAAAGTGCAAGTCAAAATATTAAAAGATGTGTGAATACAGCAGTACAATACACTACTATTAATTTTAAAATTCTTAATGAAGAGGCTACTATAGATGAAATCCATAGGATTTTAGTGTTTAGGAATCATCTAGAATTGGATAAATAGAGAGTTTTCTAAATAGGCAGTTAGGATTGAGAACTTTTCAGAGAGTTAATTTAACTGGAGGAAAAAAGAAAGGAAAGAAACGAGGCCCCAAAAGTGTTTGCTGCAAAGAATTCAACTGATGTATTAGCTGCTATCGGTAGTGGTATAGGGGTTGCAGGGGAAATGGATAACAACTGCAAGCAGGGTTTAACAGTTGATGGGCAGATAAATGTTTATTGAAGAAAAGAAATTACTGGCCATTCAAAATTTATCTCCTAAAGAGGTTTGTGCTAGTTTAGAAAATAATTTTTTTTTTAATGTTCCGATGCCTTCAACAGATATTGACAATACATTGCACTGTACAGACCAGCTCTTATGAAACATCAGAAACAAGAGAAACTGATGAATACCACTAAACATTTTCCCATTTATTAAGTAATTTAGATTTAATTCTTCACACATTGTTCAGGCATAGTTTACTTTCAATTGAATACATTAATGGAAAATATCTTTACAACTTAAATCTTTCTTTAAAATGACAATATTATTCTTAACTTAAGTGATTATTAGAACTTCCAGTAAAGAGCATTTACATGATGGCATTAGCCTGACTACCATGATTGGTTATCACAGATTAGCCAATGGTTGCTAAGATTGGCATTATATTATGAACGCGGAAATTCTCTCAATATGTAATAAAGGTAATTCACAATTTAAGTATAATAAAGACTTAGAACAAGTATTCAAGCTGTGTAAGCTATTGCAAATGGTCTTGTGTACTTTTAAGATAGATAGCTAAATCAGATGAGAATTCTTTCAATACTACATTTAAGTACATTAGGTGTTCAGCAAATTTTTTAGAATAGGTTTTGTGCTAGATGGGTTCCCCAACTGCTGACCACAAGTATTCCTAACACAATTTTGAATGGTTAGGCAAAGCTCTGATGTTCAGTAGGAGAGGTATTTTTTTGAGGTAGGATTTTTCAAGGTTATCGTGAGTGCCTTAATGTAACCCTTTTGTAAGTAAAGGAGCACCTGTACCTATTTACATACATCTTTGTATGTGTATGTAATTCATATATGTGTGTATATATATATATATATATATATATATATATATATATATTGTGTGTGTGTGTGTGTGTCTGTATATATATATATATATATATATATATATATATATATATATATATATATATATATATATATATATATATATATATATATACATATAGTATATATATATATATATATATATATATATATATATATATATATATATATATATATATATATACATGTATATATATATATATATATATATATATATATATATATATATATATATATATATACATGTATATATATATATATATATATACATATAGTATATATATATATATATATATATATATATATATATATATATATATATAATATATATATATATATATACACACACATAGTATATTGTAATGTAAAACCCTAAATATCAGTCCTTAATACTAATTCCTGTTTATAAAGATTATTGATGAGCATTTTCCGTCCGAGCTTGGTTGTACTGATCCCCATCCTTTTACCACTCTTGTTTAGTGTACGCGCGTATGTGTGATTAAGGTTGTATCGCCTAGTCCTGTCATATGTTTGAGGGATTTATGTCTTGCTAATAAAGCTCTTCTTGCATGACAGAAGTAGGCAGAGCAGCTCCCTAAAAAGTCCTTTTATCATCACTGTACTTGAAGGTGTTGGGTCCTTATGTTTTTTTTTTCCTTTCCTTTGCTAGCTGAAGTTTTGCCCTAAACCCTTTTAGAAGAGATTCAAGATTAAGAATGTTTCTTCTTAGATGTATTTATTCTTTTGCTCTTCTCCTAGTTTTTCTATTCATTATTTATTTCTGTGTTGGTGGTCATGGTGAGATTTTGGAGTCAGTCACTGTCATGAAGTATCGAATGTTCTGCGTCAAATAGTATCTGTGGTTTAGTGCAATTCCACAATTCTAAATAGTGCAGCATCACATATATTGTTAGTGTTGTCCATAGATGTTAGTCAGTTGGGTAGGCTATGAAGTAAAGCAAGAAAAGTTACAGTATTGTCATTGGTCACTGTAGCATCTAAGCATTATTTTTTTTTATATATACTGTAATGTGCTGCATAGTATCATATATATAGAAATATTCCCAAAAACCTTTCTTTTTTATCAGGTATATTGCTTAAGTGTTGATTGGTTGTATTTGAAATGAGATTTATATTTTTTCATATAGCAAATGTCCTACATTGAAGTACAGTACTATGTTAGTTTAATTTATATTATTGTTTTACTGCTATTTTTATCCTATATTTTGTCTGCACTTGTGTTTTTATCTTGCACTGATTTGCTATTTGCTTTATTTTTTTTTTTCATATATAATTATATATTTTCAAGTGTTTTATATTGTCTCAATTATTGATGTAGATATTGAGTGCAGTATTCACCTTATTGTTTTGGATATATATATGTATATATGTTAAAGAAAAGGAAATCTCCTCATAAGAGTTTTAAAATTATTTTGATTCTATGTAGTTAAAATATTTTTGCAATGTGCAAATATACTAATTACTGTTAAAGTGTAAACTTGTTTGAATGTTGTTATATTTATAATTTTCTCTTTTCACATGCAGTAGTCCTATTCGATCTCCAGTGGTTGACAATGAAATTATAATGATGAATACGTTGTACAAAGAACGCTTCCCCAAGGTAAGTTTCAACTTTTTTTTAATGCATGTGTCATTCTTTCTGATAATTGAAATAAAATGAATTGATATGTTATGATAAATCATACATATTTCATAGTCAATAGAAATTGCTTTTATTTATATGCTGTGTACCCGACAAATCCCAGTTTACCTTTCCCAGTTTTCCCCTTTACCTCGAGTGCCATTGACGTATTTTACATCCTGTAATTTCAATTTTTTTTTTTTTTTCATTTAATGTTTACGCTTATGAGCATTATACAAAATATGTAAAATTATATATTAATGGAAAAAAAATTTATTCAGCTTTACGACAAAAGAAATGTGCAAGTTTTTAATTATGGTAGTTTTTTTGATAAGATGAATGTAATAAGATATCCCAATAAATTCCCTGGTGCTTGCCAATTTTTTTTTTTTCTTTAAAGGTTAATAAAATTTCACACTACAAAATGAAGATATGATTCAGGATAGTTAGCTTTAGATAATTGTAATTTCCTTATGAAGACTGTTAAAACAGTTTCAACTTTTGCTAATTGGTGTTTTGTCAGTTTTACTTTTGATTAACTGGAATTTGCTAAATACATTTAGCCATAGGCTATTGCAGAAATATGGAAGTCATTTACTAGATTTTGGTTTGCTCAGAAGTATGCTTAAAATTTTTCCCTTTTAAGAATCATTTTAGCTTGACCAGTTCCTATTTCAGAGAAATGGTTAAAGATGGAACATTGCCTCCTTTAAGCATTCGCAAAATATTTTTATTACATACCACCCTGCAAATGGAGGCTTGCTAATATCATACTTTTATTGTAGGCAACACAGCAAATGGAGGAAAGGTTATTGACTTTCATAGAGGATACCAAGTCTTTGGAAGTGCAGGGAAGTCCTGACATAGCACAAGACTCTGTAGCAATTGCACGTTTTGTACATCACCAAGTTTTGGAAATGGCCAAGGATTGTCTCCAAAAGTCACAAGAAAAATTGATTACAAGCAGGTACTTCTATGAACTGTCAGAGAACCTTGAAAAACTTTTGTGTGAGGTAAGTGCATTATGCCTTTCTGTGTACCTTATTTTGATGTGATAATGGCTTTTCCAGTATTTGTGATGTGATGATGTCGTATCAGATATTTAAGATGCAATTTTAATTTAATTTAATTTAATTTAATGGCAATAAAACCTGCATGATTAATTTTTCAGACCAGAGAAAAGTCACCAGATGCTGCAGCCCATTTGACATCTCTGATTAAAAAACTGTTACTGATAGTGTCTAGACCAGCAAGACTTCTTGAATGCCTGGAGTTTGATCCAGAAGAATTTTATCATTTGCTTGAACAAGCAGAGGGTCAAGCTAGGACCAACCAGGGAATCAAGACTGACATCCCTCAGTATATCATAACAAAACTTGGTCTCAACAGAGACCCTCTGGCAGGTAAGGAAACCTCTAGGGGAATTTTAAAAAAGAATTGCCTGTACTATAACTGGTTAATTCCAATGTAAGGATCTGTTGGTGGGGTTGAAATTAACTGAATGGATAGGGAAAAATAAACTTTGTACAGTATGCAGCAAAAACTGGTGATACTTTTTTATTTTTGCTTTGGACAAGCGTTGTTCTCAAGTTGCCACTTAGTATTAAATTTTATACTTCACTTTCTAAACATTAGTATGTATGAGACAATGTTGGTCACTTGTTATGGATAATTTAATCATTAAATAATGTTAGATCGTTAAAAAAATTTCATGCAAAAATCATATTTCAGAAAAAAAATTAAATATATTACTGTAGCACTAATCCCTTTGTTAACGAGAGACTACGAGAGTCGGTGAAACTAGTCTTTGAGCTGTTTGTCTGGATAGAAGGATTCAAACTGGGAAAGAGGGCCTCTAGATGGAACAGTTTAAGCAGAGCGCTTTAGTCTAATGATATTAATTTATGCATTTGGAATATGATTTCATAGTTATTACTTATTCTTTGCTTATGTCGTTTTGTGTATAAAATAAACGTTAGTTTAGATTTCAAAACTTACAATAAATTATTACAAGTCATAGTTTAGAGTATAGTCAATGCTTCTTACATACATAATTCTAGTCTCCCAATGGGTTTCTTCAGTTTGAGGAAAAATAAATAAGTAAATAAGCGATGTGGTGGGTTATCTTTACTATTAGAAATACAAGTAATTCTACCTTTCTATCATTTTATTTTTACTTTTCGAACTAGACTATAATCAGCTCAGACATATTCAGCAACACATGATGTGTGTAGATTCTACAGAAAGACATTAACAATGTATTATAATAATAATAATAATGGTGACGATAGGATGGCTCTGGAGTCTAGGCCTATGCTAATGGCTTTATAACTTTGTCTTCTTCTGCGGTTGTGAAGTAGCAGGGTCTCTAAGCTACTAGGATGGGTTTTCAATTTTTTCCTTCATTGTATCGTTTAGCCATCTATAAACAGTTTTTTCTTTGATGTTATAACCATTGGTTATATCTATATTTTATAGAGACTCTGGTAAAATAAGCTTAACTAGAGTTAAAGTTATTCAGTAGCTGTTGGGTAGCTCTAGCCATATTTGACTGGTGACTTGCTTATGAGAGCGCTACCATGAAACTGCTAATTGATTTTTGGTTACACCCCACCCACAACTACATTTCCAATATGTTCTTTTCGTTAATTAAACACACAACTATGGTGCTTAAAAAGTCAAACTCATTAAGTATTTATTTTTTTCATTTTTTATCATTTAAAATTATCAGATTAATTTTACCATAATGATCTAGCTGATATTTTGTTAAAAAATATAGCAAATTCTTTAAAATCATGGCCAATGAACTGTATCTTTTATTGAGCGAAGCTTCAAAATGTTTCGTCCTGGGAACCTAGTCTCAATAATGTGAAGAATGTAAGAGGTGGCGCCAGTTAGTGACTTTCGAATGAAAATCACTGAATTCAGGTATCACCAGTTTTGCTGTATACTGTACAAGAGTTCATTAATTTTGGAAAAGGTAAATGCAGTATGTAAATTTTTGTCTTTTGTTAGATTTCGTTCATTACTTGTACAATATTATTCAAATGAATTCATTTAGCTTTATGAAAGTTTATTTGTTGGGCTTACACATTCTTATTTTCCAAAAATCTCAATTAAAAAACATTCCAGAACTGAGTGATGATCTGACAGTCGGCTGTCCAATAGAAGAGAGCTTATCCAGTGCAGCTAGTGGAGGAGTGAGCATCAGTAAGACTTCGTCTGAATTTTCGCCTGAACAGTCTTCCACACCTAAATCCACTCCTAAGGAGGAGGAGTATGAAAATATTAAGCTTATATCTAATGGAGCTTATGGAGCAGTGTACCTTGTCAGGCACAAAATTACCAAGGAACGTTTTGCTATGAAGAAGATCAGCAAACACAATCTAATGCTGAGAAATCAGGTTTGTGAAAGTAATTTTATGTGAAGTAGTTTACATCTGAAGTAAAATTCTCTTAATTAATCTAGGTCTTAAAAAGGAAAATGGGTAGGAAAGATGTTATCCTACCATGCTACTGTAGTTTTGCTACAAAATTTCATGTTCATGAAATAATGATACCAGTTGTAAAAGATGTTTAGAGGAAGGGTGAAAAATACTTGCATTATATTTACTGTATACAGTATGTTTTCTATATGTAAAAGTAATGATTATATTCTTTTCATTCTTTAAGGTTGAACAAGTCTTCAATGAGAGAGATATCATGAGTTTTACTGATAATCCTTTTGTGGTATCGATGATTTGTAGTTTTGAAACCAAACGTCATTTGTGTCTTGTCATGGAGTATGTAGAAGGAGGAGATTGTGCCACTCTTCTTAAGAATATGGGTCCTTTACCACCTGATATGGCAAGGTTCTACTTTGCAGAGACAGTTCTTGCAGTAGAGTACTTGCACAGGTAAATTTAAGATTTTACTGTTTATAATATATAGAAAATGGTATATTTGTCATCGTAACCATTTGTGTTCTCTTAGTGATGAGAAAGTTCTAACTGAATTTACTTTTTTTCAGTTATGGAATTGTACACAGGGATTTAAAGCCAGACAATCTATTGATTACTGCTCTTGGTCACATTAAGCTCACTGACTTTGGTCTGAGTAAGATGGGGTTGATGTCCCTGGCAACTAATCTATATGAAGGGTATATTGATAAAGAAACAAGGCAGTTTTCCGATAAACAGGTATTTGGCACCCCAGAATACATTGCTCCTGAGGTTATACTGAGGTGAGTCATGGGGAAATTTGTTGTTATTAAAGATAAGCAGATCTTGTTTGTTTTCAGATATCATTTCTTTTTCAAGGTTAAGGTTGATACTTTGCAACATTATGCCATAGATGGTTGTACTCAGTTAGGATTTTATTACTGCGATGGTATTTCTATGTGGTTTCATTTTTGAAAATTCATATTTTTATATACACAATGTCTACTAAAATTGACTTAACTTCAGACATTATATAAAATTTATCTTATTTTCTCAGGCAAGGCTATGGAAAACCAGTTGATTGGTGGGCAATGGGAGTAATATTATATGAATTTCTAATTGGATTAGTCCCATTTTTTGGGGATACGCCAGAGGAACTATTTGCTCATACTGTAAATGATGATATTGAATGGCCAAGTGAAGAAGAAGGGAGTGTCCCAGAAGAAGCTAAAGACCTGATTACTGCTCTGCTTCATCATTCGCCCCTAGATCGTTTAGGGACAGTTGGTGGGGCACTTGAGGTTAAAGAACATATGTTCTTCATGAGTATTGATTGGGATTCTCTCTTGAGAATGAAGGCAGAATTTGTACCTCAATTGGACCATGATGAAGATACTAGTTACTTTGACAGTGAGTTGAAAATAATACAAAAGAATTTTATATATGGAAAATGAAATAAAAAAATATTTTTACATGATCAAATGTTTTGCATCCTAGAGACTATATATTTGAGTACTGTGCTATCTTTTTATCAAGTAATTTGATTGTCGAAATTTATACTTTCAGCCCGTCTTGATCGTTACAATCATGAATTAGAAGAAGACAGTGAAGAAGGTGGTGAGCCCGAAGGGGGAGCTTTTCCCTCATTTTCCTCATGTTCTCCAAGGTATCACAGAATTGCCAGTACACATTCAGCAGAAACACCAACTGATACCAGCTTCCAGGTTTGTACAGTATTCACGTGTGCAAAATGTAATTTTTGTTGGAAAATAGGAGTAACTGTTGCATTCAACTTAAGCAAAAAAGTTTGCTTGTTTAGTTTGCGGGATTTTCATGGTTTTACTCTAGAGGATTATTTGTATTTTCATATACCTATAGTAAATTTAATGCTACTATATTAATCACAGGTTAATTTTCTTATTTTCGGTGTATGTTGGTTATGCCTTTTTGTCCCCTTGTATGTTACTTTTATTTTGAAATTAACACAACCTTTTCAGAAATGAAGATTGACTCTTGTACAGGTATTTTAAGTGAAGATTTAAAAAAAAGAATAATTGGTATCAAATGCTGTGGTTTTTTAAACATGTAATAAAATTCATGTACTGTACCTTACAATCTTAATATATTATTTCGAAGTTGTTGTTGTTGTTTTTTTTTTTTTTTTTTTTTTTTTTTTTTTTTTTTTTTTTAACTAAATGAAGATGTTAATGTGTTTATAGATAGAAATTTGGTTAGAATGATTCTTAAAATTTATTAACCTTCGGGTGATCCAGTGACAGGTGAAAATATTTTTTTGCCGTAAGTGATCCGATGATGCAAATTGCCGAGTCTTACGTAACTTATTTTCGGGGGAAATTTTACGTGATTACACATAACTCAAGGAAAACGAAACTCACCTCTTGAGACGGCAGATGGTTGAGGGATGTGGAGGATAAAAGTAAACAAGTAGTAGCAGCACATGCACAGTAGGTCTATGCTGATCCCCAATGTGACCTATTTTTTCAATGTACAGGGGGTCCTCGGGTTACGACGTTGATCCGTTCTTAAGACGCGGTGTAACCCGAATTTCAGTGTAAGTCAGAACACCAAAAAGAGATTACTCTATATGTACTGTACTGTAAAGTATTGTACTATAATAAAATGTATCAAATTACATAAAAACAGTACTAGAAAAAGAGAACAATTCCTTACCACATGAATTAAAGTAAATATTAATAATAAAAAGGAAAATTCCTTACCTTAATCCTATGGTTGGGTTGCACACTGTAAGGGATGTTGCAAGGGATGGAGAGACAGGTTTACTGTGGAGAGAGAGCTGCAGAAAATGCTGGAGAAACTGGGGCTTTCTCATCCCCACTTGCACCTTCACCTTGCACTTTAAGGTTATGGTAATTGGCCCGAGCCTTAAATCGCATAAACCAACTCCTACTACCCAAACACTCTTCACTTTCACTTTCTTACCCCCTTTCTTTTTTCAATGCTTCAAACAACCTTTTAGCCTTTTCCTGAATCACCATTAGGCTCACCGGAATACACCGTTGATTTTGATCTTCCAACCAAAGCACTAATAATCTTTAAATTTCAATAATTAAACCACTACGCTGCTTAGTTATCACTGCTGATTTCATAGGAGCAGATCCTTTCACATGTTCAACGATGCCCTCTTTGTCCTTAAGAATAGTAGCCACTGTCGAACGACTATGGCCAAGCGCTCGGTCAATGTTCGTTGGTGTTTCAACGTTTTTAGACCGCTTAACAATGTCTTATTTCACTTCCATGGTGATGGCCTTTCTTTTCTTAGACGCACTACCATCAGAAGAATTTGCCATACGCTTAGGAGCCATAACGAAGGGCAAAAAGTTAAAAAAAAAACGAGAGGGAGAACAGGCAAACACAACCAAAATGGCTTAGAACTGGAACTAAGAGATGCCGTCTTCCTCGCCTGCAACCACCACGAAGCGTATTCATCCGCTGCGCACTAGAAACTAGTTCGCAATTGTTTACGTCGCTTACGACGCTAACGCTGTAAGACGGGACGACGATTAATATTATTTTTTATATTTTCATGGGGGCGCGTTCGTAACCACGAAACAGCGTAAGTCGGGACCGTCGTAACCCGAGGACCCCCTGTGTTTTTTGCATATTGTTTATAAATGATAAGACGTTGCACAGTATATATAAAGATGAGAAAAGAAATTAATTTCGTGAGGTTTATGAGAAAATTACCCCGTAGGTACTGTATTTGTGTCCCACATGACCTACTTTTGTATTTGACTTTGTGTATATATGCTTGTATTTTTTTGCTTATATTTTTATTTTGCATTACGCTCTCGCAGAAGAATTTTTCTAGGCAGGTGTGCCCCTTGTAAATACCTGTAACTGCAATATACATGTTTTATACATGATTAGAAAGCCCATTCTTTGTAGTTTTACATGGTATATAAAATAAAGTATTAATGCTTCTATACAAAAAAAAATTATTGTATAAACACCTACAACAAAGCTTACTCCGTTTTCTAATGGTAATTGCTGAATATTTTTCCAACAATACATGTATTTTTTATTTATTAATTTTATTGGAAATTTAATCAGCTTTACAACGAGATCTTTAATTTTACTCAGCTTTCCAACGATGTCTTTAATTTTACTCGGCTTTACAACGATGTCTAATTTTACTCCATTTTTTTTTTTTATTTATTAATTTACACCTTAATTTTTAATATATTTATTGGAAAGAGGTTGCATCCATGTGAAAGATCTACCCTTCCTACACTATTTGCGTACTACAAAAAATCCTCTAACATGATTATTGTATATTTTAATTTCTAAAAAAAAAAAAAAATTTCACGTTCCAACACTTCAATTATTATTTTTTAGTATTCCAGTAGTTTTTTTTAACATTAGTACAAAGTTCAATCTTTTGCCAGTATAATGCAACAAACTAGAAGCCTTAATCTGTTATAGGTTGGCCATACTGATTTTTTAAATAAAACCATATGCGCTGTACATTTCCCCGACTTTTGTGGGGCATAAGCGTCAAAGTATTAATTTAACCCAAAGATAGCGTAATAAGTACAGTAATGTACAATAATTACAGTACCTTTAATGCACTCTGTATAACTTTAAATTTGGTGATTTTATCGTTTTCAGTCCAATTTTTTAGCCCTTAAGGTTTTTTTTGTTTATTTTTACCTTTATTTGACAAGTTTACGAAATGTCTAGAATATTTTCAAGCATACTAAGCTAGGGATACTAGTTTTGCTAACCACCATTTGACATTTTTTTAATTGTATTATTGGCTCCCAATTCATAAATATATATGTAAATGCAGTTTAAATCTTTTAGTAATCAGCTAATTCCAGATGATGAAAATAATTTTTATGCTTTGTATGGGAAGAGATAAGTAAAATTTTATAAATGTGTTAAATAATGGCCGTTTTTACCCCTTAAATGGAATTGAACATTTTTTTCCCGCAAAATCATTGTAGTACACACTGAATGCATTAAGTTTAGCTGATCCTGAAAAAGTAGAAATGTGAAGGGTAAATCATCCATAAGTAGATATTGATTTAATATTTTCTTTTTAAAATTAGTTTATTTTTATTTCAATAGACTGAACAATCTAGTGAAACGCCACCTACTGAGGGTGATGGAAGAGGTAGTGTATCCAGAGGGGATTCTGGTCACAGTGACCAATCAGAATCCTCACGTTCAACTCTCGAGTCATCCACAAATACTCCTGATACAGAGAACAGGGATCTTCCAGCAACCCCTGATGTGTAAGTACAAATTATACAGTATGTTGTATAGTAAAACCTCCTTATCCATGGGCATTACAGCATGAGGCCCTCCCCCAAAAATTCTTTGGATAATAGGCAATAAAAGCTAAAGGGTTTTTTTTTTTTTTACTTAAAAATATTCACTAAAGAATGGTAATGGTATGTTAAATATAAAATACAGAACAGTGGTTAATGTACTGTACTACGATAATGATATAGTTTAGTATGGTTGGGCATCATTAAAATCTTTTAAAGCCTTTTAATGTGATGTACTAAACTAAACTGCAGAGTATAAAAATTACAAGTACTGTACTGTGTCCCTTACATTGCCAAAGTAATAACATGAAATAGTACTATTATATATGGTGATAATTATTATAGTAAACAGTAATGAAAAAACAAGCATACACAAAAAAAATATATTTGTAATATTTGATGATTTAAAATGCATCATGAATGCGATACGAGGAGATTTTGATACTCTTTCTTCAAGATAATTGAAAGTTGTAGGAATTTTTTATCTTAAGCTTAAGGTTATCGGCAGCCTCGAAAATATCCATATTTGGTCACACGCAGCCATTTTCTGATTCCATAATTTTTATTTTGCTGTAAAAGGTCAGTTCCATTTCCAGAAGAAAGATTATTTAGAAGCTTCCTTATAGAGTATGAAGGCGATTTTATCTGCGAATATACACACAGAATTTCCTTATCTCTGCCATAGCAACCACTGAAATCATTACTGTGTAAGAAAATTCTACAATATTTATGTTTATATGCAAATTTATTTTTTCCTTATGCTACGTTGGACAACAATAACAGTGTATGAAAGCATGTGGTCCAGTTAGTAAACTACCATTGTCTTAAGTGTGTGAAATGTTTTGTGCCATTATCATTACATTTTTTCCTCGGTCGCCACTATTATTCACTCTTCTGTTACTTATTGTTTATTTAAATTTTTACTACTTCAGCCATAAAGATATTCTAAAAATTCAAAAGGCTTTATAATGCTTGAACGTGTAGTATTTGAAGCATTAGCTTTTTGATTACAAAAATCCTTACAAAATGAAAAATAAATTTCAGTGCTTTGTAAAGTTGTTTGTATTCTACATAGCTTATACTTGCTAATAAATAGGGGTATTATTATTTTTGAAAAAAAAAAAAAGAAAAAAAAATTGGGAGAAGATAGATTTTGAAAAAAAAAAAAAACATGGGAAAAATAACAAGAAAAAAGATTAAAAAAAAAAATTCATTAAATTTGAAAATTATTCGCTTGATTCAAGTAAAATTTTGGGGAATAGTCTCTATTATAAACAGTCAAACTTTGCGAAACCCCAACCTGTAGCTCAAAAATAATTTCCGAACCCGCTGATACCCTTAAATAATTTAATTTTAGATAAAGTATGTTATTTCAGGTTGAAAAATAATGAATTTAAAATTTATATAAAACTAATATGATGATCACCCTTTTATTTGTTAATGAAAACATGTGCACTAAAAAAAAGTTTTAAAGGTATTATAACATGAAATAGGTTCAACTCTACACAAGATTAATTTTCCTTATTTAAACTGAACATCACTGTCAAAACAAAGGAAATTTCCCTTTACGACTAGTTAGTTCATCGAAGTTAAAGATTGTACGTCACATAGACCTTTTTTACTGTAGTTCTTACTGCAGTGTTTTTATTGTAAATGGGAAAAGAATAGTGAGAGCTGAACATATTTCATGTTCTAATGTTATATCTTGTAATGCTTTTTTTAAAAAAAAAGTTAAGAGTAATTTTCTTTAGTAAAACACAAGGCATTTAAAGTTTATGCCGTGAATTTGTTTATATAAAGTCTGCGTTAAATAAAGTTATATACACTAGTACAAATAGGATAAAAGGGAATAAGGATGAAAACGAATAATAAAGGGAATAAGAGTAAAGGAAATGAACATAGACTGAAATTAATATTAGAAATGTGTGAATAACTGAAATGAAAAGATCAATGAAATGGAAATAGTAAAAAAAGAATAAAAAAACCTTTTTACTTTAAGATGCAGATTATATTGGAGATAATGAATAAAGGACTGAAGATAAAACAGAATAAGTAAAGGTGTAAGAAATATGTGTAGACTGAAATTAACAGTAAAGTAACAATTGGAAACAATTGAAAAGGGTAGAAAAGATGGAAAAAATGGGAGAAACTGTTAGGCCAACATTCCAAATACTTGAAACTCAATTTAACAGCAGCCTGCTCTACCTAGTGGTGATGTAATGTCCACCAATTTAAAAGTTTTACCTAGGTTTTTTATAATACATCAAGTTTATAATTATCTATCTATAAATGTTAGGTGAATTGTACTGATTAATATTTCTTTACATTACAGAACAAGAGGTAAGCTGGAAGGGGTACCTGTGTGCCAGAGTACTCCTGAGTCATCCCAAACCGAAAGCGAAGATGTTTCTCCTCAAGTCCAGAGAAGACGCCGACTTCACTCCCACTCAAAGGAGGCTTTACCAAGATTTTCAATATCAGGGGAAGAAGATTTGTTAAGGTATTGGTTAAATCTACTTTTTAGTCATGAAAGTATATTTTATTCTGCACATATTTATTTGATCCACCACGTTTTGTTATACTTTTGTTTATTTAATTTACAGTATTTTTTATTAATTTTGAATTATAGTACTGCACTTGCACTTATAAGTTAATGATGTATATTTATTTTCTTATGGTTGCCTACCTTGCAAATATGTGTTATTTTTGTTCAAAATAACATGCCAAGCAGTCTGCTCTTCCCTAGCTTGGAGGGTGTGAGCTTGCGAGAGCTCTCCCCTGTCGATGAGAAACCTGGCGCTTCTGAGCACCTCCCCATGCCTCGCGTGAACGTCCCTCCCGTATCACCAGCAGTAAGGCATAGATCTCGTCCAGTTATTAAGAGTGCTTCAGCATCGGGATTGTCACTGATGATTCCAACTGGTACGTAATCATTTCTGTAAAATAGTTATAATTTAAAATATACAGTAATGGAATACTGTTTTACTAAAGCTTGACCTTTTCCGTAAAAATATAGGTAAGAAGTTAACCGTAAATTGTTCTTAGGCCAAAGAAATAGTTGTTGAATTTTCTTGATTGTTTATTTAAAGATTCTGAAATGTTAGGTAATGGATTAAGGTTAATTTGGAATTATTAATTTCATAAATTGGAGTTAAGTCATTAGAGTCGATATTTTAAAATGATTTGTTTTCAGAAGACAGTATGCCTCAGCCCATCCAGTCACCAGGAGGATCCAGCACTGCCTCATCTCGTGACACATCTCCATCAAGGGAAATTGCTCCGTTTATCAATTCCCTAAAACCTCCTACAATCATTCGCCGTGGCCCACAGGGTTTCGGCTTCACTATCCGAGCCATTAGGGTATATTATGGAGATACTGACTATTATACTGTTCATCACTTGGTAATGGTAAGTCTATTAGAAACTTATTTTTATTGTGATTATTATTACAAGCTAGGCTATAACCCTAGATGGAAAAGCAAGGAAATAAATAAACTATAAGAAAAGAATAAAAACAGTAGATTAATTCCTTCACATACATACATACATACATATACCAAAGCACTTCCCCCAATTTTGGGGGTTAGCCGACATCAAACAAATGAAACAATATAGGGGACCTCTCTCTACATTCCTCCCAACCTAACAAGGGACTCAACCGAGTTCGACTGGTACTGCTAGGGTGTCACAGCACAGCCCATTCTCCCCCGTTATCCACCATAGATGAAGCTTCATAACGCTGAATCCCCTACTGCTGCTACCTCCGCGGTCATCCAAGGTACTGGAGGAAGCAGCAGGGCCTACCGGAACTGAATCACAATCGCTCGCCATTCATTCCTATTTCTAGCATGCTCTCTTGCCTTTCTCACATCTATCCTCCTATCACCCAGAGCTTCCTTCACTCCATCCATCCACCCAAACCTTGGCCTTCCTCTTGTACTTCTCCCATCAACTCTTGCATTCATCATCTTCTTTAGCAGACAAGCCATTTTCCATTCTCTCAACATGGCCACACCACCTCAACACATTCATATCCACTCTAGCTGCTAACTCTTTTCTTACACCCATTCTCACCCTCACTACTTTGTTCCTAACCCTATCTACTCGAGGTACACCTGCCATACTCCTTGGACACTTCATCTCAAACACATTTAATTTCTGTCTCCATCACTTTCATTCCCCACAACTCCGATCCATACATCACATTTGGTACAATCACTTTCTCATACAGCACTCTCTACATTCATGCCCAACCCTCTTATTTTTTACTACTCCCTTAACTGCCCCCAACACTGCATCCTTCATTCACTCTCTGACGTACATCTGCTTCCACTCCACCATTTGCTGCAACAACAGACCCCAAGTACTTAAACTGATCCACCTCCTCAAGTAACTCTCCATTCAACATGACATTCAACCTCGCACCACCTTCCCTTCTCGTACATCTCATAACCTTACTCTTACCCACATTAACTCTCAACTTCCTTCTCTCACACACTATTCCAAATTCTGTCACTAATCGGCCAAGCTTCTCTTTTGCGTCTACAACCAGTACAGTATCATCCGCAAACAACAACTGATTTACCTCCCATTCATGGACATTCTCTTCTACCAGTTTCAATCCTCGTCCAAACACTCGAGCATTCACATCTCTCACCACTCCATCTACATACAAGTTAAACAACCACGGCAACATCACACATCCCTGTCTCAGCCCCACTCTCACCGGAAACTAATCGCTCACTTCATTTCCTATCCTAACACATACTTTACTACCTTTGTAGAAACTTTTCACTGCTTGTAACAACCTTCCACCAACTCCATATAACCTCATCACATTCCACTTTGCTTCCCTATCAACTCTATCATACGCTCTCTCCAGATCCATAAATGCAACATACACCTCCTTACCTTTTGCTACATATTTCTCGCATATCTGCCTAACTGTAAAAATCTGATTCATACAACCCCACTTCTTCTAAAACCACCCGGTACTTCTAAGATTGCATTCTGTTTTATCCTTAATCCTATTAATCAGTACTCTACCATACACTTTTCCAACAACACTCCACAAACTAATACCCATTGAATTACAACACTCATGCACATCTCCCTTACCCTTATATAGTGGTACAATACACGCACAAACCCAATCTACTGGTACCATTGACAACACAGAACACATATTAAACAATCTCACCAACCATTCAAGTACAGTTACACCCCCGTCCTTCAACATCTCAGCTCGCACACCATCCATACCAGATGCTTTTCCTGCTCTCGTTTCATCTAGTCCTCTCCTCAGTTCCTCTCTTGTAATCTCTCTCTTATTCTCATCTCCCGTCACCGGCACCTCAACACCTGCAACAGCAATTATAGCTGCCTCCCTATTATCCTCAACATTCAGTAAACTTTGAAAATACTCCACCCACCTTTTCCTTGCCGCCTCTCCTTTTAACATCCTTCCATTTCCATCTTTCACTGTCTCTTCAATTCTTGAACCAGCCTTCTTTAATCTCTTCACTTCTTTCCATAACTACTTATTCTCTTCATATGAAAGACCCAATCCCTGACCCCACCTCAGGTCAGCTGCCCTCTTTGCCTCACTTACCTTGCACTTTACTTCCACATTTTTCTCTCTATATCTTTCATACTTTTCTACACTTATTACTCTGCAGCCATTTTTCGAAAGCCTTCTTTTTCTCTTCCACTTTTCCCTCACTCCTTCATTCCACCATTCACTGCCCTTCCTCATGCTGCCTCCAACAAACTTCTTGCCACACACACATCACTTGCAATCCCAACAAAATTTTCTTTTACTAACTTCCACTCCTCTAAATTACCAGTTTCTCTTACTTTCACTTCGTTATATGCCATTTTCAACCTTTCTTGATATTTACTTTTTACCCCTGGTTTTATCTTGGAGTGTTCTCCTAGAAGAGGAAGTAGTCACTGAACCATTATATTGCCGTAGTTAACCCCTTGAGCGATTAAGAATTGTTTGGTAATCTTGGTGTTGTCAGATGTATGAGGACAGGGGAGAATGTGGTTCGGTGTATGCGTAGAAAAAGACAAAATGAGCTGTAACCAGAAAGAGGGATCCAATGTAGTACTGTCTGGCCAGTCAAAAGACCCGATAACAGTCTAGCGGTTATATCTCAACTGGTGGCTGGTGCCCTGGCCAAGCTACTACCTATGAAAGAGATTCTTTTCAATTCCAATTGGTAGCATAATGAATTTATTTTGGTTATATTAGCAATATTTTGCTCTATTGTAATGTATATTTCACACCTGTATAATTAGTTCTCAAAGTGATTGCTATCAAGATAAGCTGCAAAAATTTATGTCAACAACTGGTTAAATGTACTGCTGTCACAACTTCCCTCCAAGACTCATTGATGTACTTGCTCTTATTAGATGAAAGAAAGTAGAAGGCTGTTATATCATGTATTATTGCGTGGGTTTTGCTATCCAGCCTTTGAGTGTACATTTACATTTTCTTTTATTGATGTGGATTGCAAATTTTTATCCTTTACCTCTGGAAGGTATGTTGTATGCCTTAGTTTCACTACAGAAGCTCCCTTAACCAATATTTTCTTCATATCAGGATGTTGATCAGCGTAGTCCAGCATTTGAGGCTGGTTTGCGTCCAGGTGACCTCATAACACATATCAATGGGGAACCCATACAGGGAATGTTCCACACACAAGTCGTAACGCTGTTGATGAGCTCAACAGATCATGCATCTTTAAGATCCATGCCTTTAGATCAGACTTCGATACGAACAGGTATGAAAAGGAAAATACTCTATTTGAAGTTATTTCTTCTTTATTGTTCATATGCTTCAGCATTTAACTTCTTATGAATTTAGGTCAGCATACAGTACATAAGATTTCCAGTGATTATAATGGGTCGCATATTATGGCAGGTGGACGTAAGAGAAACCCAGGAGCCTCTAAGCTTGCCAAGCGCATGCCGGGCAAGAGCAGGAGATCCAATGAAAAAAGGCGGAAGACTTCCCTTTTCCGTAAGGTCTCCAGCAAACGTGTTTCTGCTGAAATTCAACAGGTGAGTTATTTATAGGGCTGATTGTTGTATCTAACTGATATATTTTTGCTTTATTGTAAATATTCACAGACAAACTTTTATACAATTCATTAGCTCTTGTTGTGGTTTTTGTCAATTTTTAGGGTAGAAGGAAAGGGATCACTCAGGCTCATTGCTGTTATATCCCACAGGTATCTAATATGAAGAGGGTGTGAAAAATTCTCTCAGTACAGTGCATGAACTCACTAATTACAATAAATTTGGCTTTATGTACAGTATATTATACTAAGTAGTAGATGCTTTAAAGTTCAGTGGTACCTCAGAGATCGAACATAATTTGTTCAAAAACACTTTAATCAATTTTCCCCATAAAAATTAGTGAAATAGCATTAATTGGATCCCAACTTTTAAGATGTTCATATTTTTGTACAATTTTATATCATTTACAATAATATATAAAGTAGATGAAAACAACCAAAATAAGAAAAAGTTATGATCAATAAAATAGTTAAAAATTGAGCTTCACTTTACTTGTAGTAAGGAGAGTGGATGGCTTGAGTGGAAGAGGAGGGTGGTGGTAGTGTGGTTGCTTGGTATGGGAATGCCCCCACATACAAGTGTTGTATAACTGATCTACTGTTATCCTTTCATTTCTTGCCCTTTTCTCTGGCACTAACTGTGATTCACTTTGAGTACCTTTTAACTAAAATCTGAACAAAGAAAGGTTTCTGCCTCTGTTTTAAGAGGTTTGGAAATGATTCTATGCATCGTCATTATAAAAATTGTCTACCCTACTGGTTTGTGTTAATGATATTTTTATACAAAATGGCTGACCTCATGCCGTATTGCCATCATTTCTTGTATCCCTGAACTAGGGACAGTATCTCATTCCTCCTCCTCTGAAGACATAATCTCTTTTGCCATTGTGTATGGATAAACTCTGAAGACAAATTCTCTTTTACCATTGTGTATGGATAAACTCTAAAGACATATTCTCTTTTGCCATTGTATATGGATAAACAGGCTCTGTTGCCTTAGTATTGGCCCATACAAGTTTTGTCAAGTTGTTTGATCTCCAAATTTTTTTTTTGTTTCTGGGGACAAAAATGTTTAGAAATATTATTAGGTCTTCGAAATATTCGAGTTCTGGGGGCATTCGATCTCTGAGGTATTACTGTACTAATGTTATGTCACTACTTGCATTTATGGCTAAATTGGCAACTAACAATCCATGATGACGTGTGTTAGGAAAAAGTTTAGGTATTTCTGAATTGGATATTTTTTTTTATTTTGCAAGTGGCAAGAGGACTAATGGAGAAAATTTTTATGCTTCATGTTCATTAATGAAATGGCAAACATTGTGATGCTTCATGTTTACACTTTTCAGAGGTATTATACTTAGCAGAAATTGAAAAAGGTGGGAGAAATTGTCATTTGCAAACATTTGCCTTCTTATAGTTAGGAGGTTGGCAACAATTGCTTTAATATTGTCCAAAATTTTTCTTAGATATTGAGAGATAGGCGAAGGGTTACACTGCTTACAGTTTTGTTTTGTATTATTTAGAAATATAATGCTTAATTATATCACAATTTGTCTGGATGTATACTGTGTGCTCTCCTTTCAATTTTTGTCATTTCAGAGTTGACAAAGTGATGTAGATGATGTGAATGATCTGAAATTGATCAAGGTTAAATGTGTTTTTAGCATATTTTTTTCTATTTGTTAGTTAAATGACAGATAAAGATTATATTCAATGGACAGATAACTGATAAAATTTCTAACCAGTTATACACAGCTTAAGGGTTGGTGTTCAAGAATTTTGGAGGATATTCAACCTGCAATGCAATATACGTTTCAGAACCTAAGGCAAATATTGGTAGTTATTGTATAAATGATGCACATGCTAGTTGAAAGAATAAGGAAGTTAATGATTTGGCTGTATGCCAAAAAACTCATAAATGATGGTTTCAGTTAAAATTAATTTGTTTTTCTTGTATATGCCCTTAAGGCTTGTGTTTGTTTTCATGAGCTTGAATTTCTGAAGGGTGGTGTATTTTATTTTTTTATTTATTTTTTCAATTAGAAAGTCAGTTGTAGCTAAGACTTGTAGATGAAAAACTAATATTATTAATTTGCTAAGAACAGAAGTGTGAAATAAATATACTCTGGTTTATAAGCTGAAAATTTTTTTATTGGTTTCATTGTATTTAATTTATATGTATCTCAGGTAATTTATTTGTGCTTTTGTGATACAAAGTCAGATTTAAAGTATAAATGATGGGGTTGTAAGTTGTCCATATCAGTAAAAGCTATTCAGTTGTAAAATTGGGGTTATCTTCAAACATTCCCTCACGTTAATTGCTTATGCTAATTTTATGTAAAGATCTTTTGTTTTGTATAGGTTTTATGACTCGGATACAAAATAATTTCATAATTAGTATAATTTGTTTAAATGCTTACCCAAATTATTAGTACTTTTGATGATCTGAAAGAAATACATTAATCTGTTCAGAAAAGTTTTACAGACATGGGTATTCTTTTTTCATAAAGTTATAAGAATTTATACATTGATGGACATTTTGGGTGGGAAGGGATATATGTTTTACCATTTTATTTGTTTCTTTTGCAGCTGACTACCCCTCAGTCGGCTCCTGTTTTATCTCCTGATTTTGTGCCTCAGTTCTCAGCCACCTTGGTACGATAATGTGCTTTATGCTGCCTTAGCTCCCAAAACTTAGTCTTTTGTTGCCTGCCTCTGTTATTCTCATCTGCTAACCCACATTCATTTTACATTTCCTTTACCATGTTGTACATAATTTTATTTGCTGAATTTTTTTTTTATTAAAAAATGTGAAATGTAGTCACTATTGAATTTAATGAGCAGAAAAAAAAAATTATGTACCATAGTGGTAACTGTAGCTTTTGTCCTTTATACAGTATCTACAATGTTCTGTTGTTTAGGGGAGTGATTGAATAGTGATTACGTCAAGGCTTTGATAGCACCTCAAGTAGAACATCTAATGACTGTCACTTTTGCTGTCATGTTTACTTACTGCTCTACATGCATACATATGGAGAGAAATGTACAGATGTACGTCGATTTACAATGTCCTGTACTGCTTACTTTGTGGGCCACTGTTGTAAATTTGGTGTTTTTATGTTTAGTAATGTACTGTAAAATATCTGTAATTATAGTGTTCATGGTTAATATGAACTAATTCTCTTTGCTGTACAAAGTTGCTCATGAGAAAAAAAAAAAGATAATTTCGAAAGGAAATAAATCTAAATTTACCATGTCTACAAAATCTCGAGTTAATGGAATTACCCAAAAGATATATCAGCTACTGTTGATCAGTTTAATTTTTAAAAAGTTTTATGATTGTAAAGGCTGAAAATGCTAAGTGGAAATATAACTTCATGATTTTAAAACACTCAACAGGGGAAAGCCCATGAATGTTTTATAAAGCTAGAATATGCATTCATTTCAGTCTCCCTTAGATTTTAATAAGAAGGAAATTGAGACCTCTGATATGTTAGTAAGGCTCCACAATTAGGGCTTTTGGAAGATCTTCCACCCCTTTCTGATATAGATAAAATGGGAATGAATCTTTCTTATATAGTAAATATATTTGATTTATTATTGAAATTTAAGTTTCTTTGTGGCCTATTAAAGTCATAAGTAATGTTGAAAACCACCTGAAAAAATTCATTGATTACAGCTTTTAGATATAATTACCAAACTTGGAGGCTACCGCTTGACCGTGCAGCATAAAGTTTCCAACACTATTAAGATCTCTTGAAAGTCAGTTCATATATTAACATTTCTTTTAAAATCAGTGTTTTCTACCTTTATCATCATTCTAGTTAGTTTATATTGTTAGTTGCATAATTAGGCTGTAAAATGGTTAACTCCAATCCAGTAAGCTTATTCTTTCATTATGGGTGTGGGGAATCAAAGACTGTACAGTAGGTGGTGCTAAAATGCCAAAGTATTTCAAGGGAGAGTGCACTCAGTAAATGAGTACAACTGCGCTATTTTTAGTCATCCCAATTAACAAAACTTATCTTTTAAGCTTTGCATGCCATCTGGCATCATGAATAAAAATGTTTGCAGTATAGTACATTGCACGGTCTCTTTTAAACTTGAATACTGAAAGTCTACTGTGAAGCATAGACAATTTCGATATTGTAGATACATGATATATGTAAAATATATTTCTAGCCGAGAAACTAAAATTAGTTTTCAATATATGAAATTTAAGTTACTTTCACTACATTTAAGAAAAAAAATACTCATTTTAGTAATCTTACAATTTGGTCCAGAATGAAGTTCACTTATTTAAGAATTGGCTTGGGGTTTTCACTTTTTTTTTTCTTTTTTTTTTTTACAGGTCTTTTAAATTTTTAGTTGTTCCGTAACCGAAATACAAACCACGCTATTTACAAAGGGTATTACTTTTAGCGTAGCTGAAATGGCGAGCCATTAGAATTTAACGAGGGTGTATTACCCCCGCGCTAGTTAGCGGGGGGGTAGGGGAGTGGTAGCTAGCTACCCCTCCTCCCCCTCACACACAGGTGAATACTCACTTTCACTTTTGGCTCGGACTGTGACAGACGTCTCTGTCTTGGTCCTCGCTTGGCAGCCATTGTCTGTTTTGTCTTTACTTAATCGCTTACTTTTCTTTTACTCAATATATATGTAAACATGTTTTCATGTTTGTATATATATTTGAGTATAGAAATAAGTAAGTTTCCTTTTCAGATGTGTGTGTGTAGTGTACGATATCTACGTGGAGGCCTCGGCAGTTAGGCCACCACGGCCTATTTTTATGGGTTGCGATCGAGTTTGACTTCGGTCTTTCTCTCTCTCTCTCTCTTGAGGTCGTTCACCCTTTTACTATGTTTTACTACGCCCTTGTAGCTTCCTTCCCGTGTGGGTGGGGTTGCTACGCCGTACATTTTGTCTCAATTAGTTTATGAATCTAATTGTAGTTGTTAATTTTTCAGCTTGTAGAACGATTCCTTTCGGGGTTTTCGTTTTTTTCTTTAGTGTTCATTCATTTTTAAATTACATAATTACATAGTTACATAATTATAATTGTTATAATTCTGTTTTGGTTACAGCTCTCCTTCCGCGAGTGTAAGTGGTTGTGAGGGCACGTGCCTATTGTGTAATTCTTGTTCCTTTTCCTCGGGATTCCTCTTCGGAGCCTTCCCGGGGGAATGAATGTGTACTAATATTATTTGTTTTATTTTTTACAGTTACCGATCTAGTTCGTTTCTGTAATATAGCAACGGTGTGAGCTGTCTGGTTGAGTCCTGGGGATTCGGCTGTTGCTGCCTCCCCCTTGTATTGTCGTCAGGGGCGTGTCTCCTTCTACTGGTAGTACTCCCGTGTCGACGGACAGCTCTCCAGTTCATTTTAGAACAGTCAGGAGGCTTGCCTCCTTGGGCGGATAACTTTCCTTCCGAGGGAAGTTTTTTCCTGTCCAGGCTTGAGCTTTTCCTCTTTTGGGGGGTTCTTCTCTTGCCTTTTTTTTCGTGCGACTATGCTCTTGGTGCTGAGCGGTCGCACCTGCAGTTTCGCTCAAGGGGCTGGGCAACTGCAGGAGCTCCTCTTCGGAGGATTGCCCCTTTTAGGTCACTGGCTGACCAGTCTCTTCCACGAAGTGTTTCTCTTTCGTTCGCGAGAGAGTACACTCATAGAGACTCCTCTTCGGAGGTTTCTTCTGTTGCTGTTGCTGTTGGCCTCCCTCGCCGTAAGGCCCTCCGTCCGCCTCGTCGTAAGGGCCTCTCATCTCCCTATAAGGGTGTTTGAGGCGCCTTTTTGAATCTCCGTTTGCAGCCTACAACTTCTTTTTCTCGATCTTCCGTCTTGGTGCAGATGGACAGCAGTCTAATCTCGTCTTCCGACGGGCAACGGTCTTCCCGACGGACAACGGTCTTCCCGACGGACAGCGGTCTTCCGACGGACATCAGTCTCCCGGCGGACAACGATCCCTTCGGGGCAAAGGGTTGCCCCCACGGGGGTTCTTCCCTTGCGTGTCAGGGTTTCCCTGCGCGCCCTTCTGTTCGTCAGCGCTCTCCTGTTCGTCAGCGCTTTCAGATGATCTTCCCTGCAGTTCCTGTTACGTGCCCTGTGCGCCCACGTTCGCCCTCGCGATCTAGAACTTAGGTTCAGGTCGGGGTCAAGGACTCTTCTTCTTTGCGCGGGCTTCCACGCGTAGCCTTCTGCTCGTCAGCGATCATCAGCTCGTCAGCGATCATCAGCTCGTCAGCGATCATCAGCTCGTCAGCGATCATCAGCTCGTCAGCGATCGTCAGCTCGTCAGCGATCATCAGCTCGCCAGCGATCTCCGGATCGCCCACGTGTGTTACAGCTGGCACGCCAACGTTCTCCAACACTTCTGAAGGAACATGGTTCGCCAGCTACTAGCTCAACTGCGGATGCTGATCGCCATCGCGCGACCCTCAACTGCGGATGCTGATCGCCATCGCGCGACCCTCAACTGCGGATGCTGATCGCCATCGCGCGACCCTCAACTGCGGATGCTGATCGCCATCGCGCGACCCTCAACTGCGGATGCTGATCGCCATCGCGCGACCCTCAACTGCGGATGCTGATCGCCATCGCGCGACCCTCAACTGCGGATGCTGATCGCCATCGCGCGACCCTCAACTGCGGATGCTGATCGCCATCGCGCGACCCTCAACTGCGGATGCTGATCGCCATCGCGCGACCCTCAACTGCGGATGCTGATCGCCATCGCACAACCCTGAACGATTGCCCGCTTCGCATGCTGCTCCTCATCGCACAACCCTGAACGATCGCCCTCTTGCGGATGCTGATCACCATCGCACCCTTTCACGCGATCATTCACCTGCGCATGCTGCTCGCCATCGCACAACCCTGAACGATTGCCCGCTTCGCATGCTGCTCCTCATCGCACAACCCTGAACGATCGCCCTCTTGCGGATGCTGATCACCATCGCACCCTTTCACGCGATCATTCACCTGCGCATGCTGCTCGCCATCGCACAACCCTGAACGATTGCCCGCTTCGCATGCTGCTCCTCATCGCACAACCCTGAACGATCGCCCTCTTGCGGATGCTGATCACCATCGCACCCTATCACGCGATCATTCACCTACACATGCTGCTCGCCATCGCTTACCGCCAGCGATCTTCTTCACCTACGCGGCAGCACGATCCCTCGCCGTCACGCCCATTCGCCTGCGCGCCCGCGCGATCGCTCGCCCGCGCGATCGCTCGCCTGCGCGCCCGCGCGATCGCTCGCCCGCGCGATCGCTCGCCTGCGCGCCCGCGCGATCGCTCGCCTGCACGCCCTCGCGACCGCTCGCCTGCGCGCCCTCACGACCGCTCGCCTGCGCGCCCGCGCGACCACTCGCCTGTGCGCCCGCGCGACCATTCGCCTTTGCGCGACCGTTCGCCCTCGCGCGACCATAGTTCGCGGCGAATTCCACAGCCGGTGGTAGCAGCAGGGACGCGTGCTCCTAGGCGGCACTCGGGATCACCTCCATCCAAGCACAGGTTGGTAGTGCAGGACGAAGACAGGTCAGTACAGCATTCTTCCCACCTTCTTTTCAGGCAGGAACCGTCGTGTCCTCTCCAAAGGATCGCCCGATCCCTTTCACCTTAGCGAGGATTTCGGACTCTGTGTCCTTGGAGCAGCAGACATGGTTTGATCCGCTGGCACGGGCGTTAATGAGGTTTATGAAACCAGCACTCACCGGCCAGGGTAACAAACCAGCGGCTGTCTCTCCTACGCTGAAGAGAAAGAGAGGAGTGGACTTCGTGGTGACTTCCCCCAGGGCGAAGTTGGTTCCCAAGAGGTCGGTCTCGAGGGTCCCCTCTCCTGCACTAGTACTCTCTCCTTCTCCCGCCCTGGAAGGATTTTTGGCGGGGGGGCTTTCCGTTGAAGATTTCTCCATCGGACAAGGGGTGACTGCTTACCTCTTCCTCTGGGAGCTTACCAGGTTCTTTCCCTCCTCGGTTACGGCCCGAGGTTTGGTTCAAGGAAGCTACAGGAAGATCAAGGGTACTTTCCTCCTCTCGAGCTCAGGCACCTTGGCCTTTCGTCGTTAAGTATCTACTTGCGGACAAGCTCGATGTTGTACCATCTGGACGCACTGACTGAAGGCTTCCTTCGGGTGTCTCATCTGTGGAGGTCAACGACCTCAGACACCCTTCCATCCTTGAGAAGAGTTTTGTCTTTGCCCAAGGACAGAGACTTAAACATCTGCTGTGCGGAGTAAATCGACTTCCGGTTTCACTCCTCCAAGGCGCTTTCTTCCAGACTCTGCAGGGCTCCAGCTCCCTTTTCTTTCAACCACGTCGGCCTAAGTTATCGGCTACGACAACTGGGACAAGGTGTCCAATTGCAGTTTCCTCCTGTCAGGAACAGATGGCACGGGAGACTCCCCCGGGGGGGGCATAGTCCTAAAAGGAGTTCACGAACTCTAGGATTGCAGGTTTTTTCGCCGGGAGGATGCTTAAGGTTACTCATCCGAATGACAGCTTCCCGATGCCCATTCCCGCACAATCTCTGTGAGTAGCCAAGGATATCGCGCCTGCCGTCTCTGTCAGCGAATTCAGTGTCTCTGAACCTCTATGCCATAGCATCAGCAGAGTTGCCCGGTTGGGCAGAATGATCCATACCTTAGGCGAAGGTCTTCCTTAGGATCATCGACGGCTTCACCCCCGGCCCCCTCAGTCGATCCTTTCTTGTAAGGAAGGATCTGAGAGGGGACGTCCATAGTCGACCTCTCAGCCCTGATCAAGTTTGTCGAACAAACTTCGGCCAGCGTAGACCAGCAGAATCGATCAGACTGGTAACGAGGCGACAGGACTCCTTTAACCCTGGATCGGAAGGACGGGTACTTTCAGTTTCCATTCCATCCATCTTCCAGGGTGCTCGTCGAATTCAGCCTAAACTGCAAGTATTCCTGCTTATGATGCAGTGTGGCTATCCCGCCGTGGCATAGCAGGTTTGTTTCCCCAGAGAACTCTCCCTGCCTTCCTCTTGGCCGCTCAGGTGCAGACTTCCGCCTCCTCTGCTGTTTGGAGGGCTGGTCAACTCCGGTAGGCTCGGGTTTCGACCTGATTCAGCGCCGGGAAAAGCTTCCGAATGCTGACCATGAGTGTGGGCTCATGGTATTTTGCTTGGAGCCTTCTCTTCCTCTGCCTCAACATCTGGAGTATCTGGCCATGATATTGAGTCAACCGCCTTACCACGTTGGAAACCCCGCTTCTCGTCCGTCCAGCGAGGTTAAGCAACGTCGGTACTTGGATGGGTGACCACCTGGGGACGCCAGATTCTGTTACCACATCCTCCGAGCCTTCCTTTCGGTTCACCGTGGCAAGACTGAGGAGAGTCGCAGTACCTGTTCTCAGTCAAGCAGAGTTTTCAGCCCTACCTTGGAACGTTTCCTAGTTCTTCTTTCCTCATTGACCCGTTTATAGTCCGAACGGTCGCCTCAGGATAAGTTCCATGTGGGGCGATCCAAGTTCCGGTGGCTTCAGGCAATGTTTAACCGGACTCCCTGGCCCTATGGGACCAGCGGAACTATTAAACCTGCAATGGGTGTTGACCTATGGAGCCTCTTGATGGTAGTGGATATTCTCGTCCTTTCCCCACATTCTTGATGCGGTTCTCGGACTCGTCAAAGGAAAGGGGGGGGGGGGGCATGTTCCGGTCCAGGCCTATGGTCAAGACCTGAAGGATACCTCTCCATCATTCAGGCAGGCTTAAGGGCCTTAGTCTGGCCCCTCTTCAGATCCTACCGCTCCTGCCAAGTCGCCCCGTTGCGTGTCGACTTCATGCTAACCAGCAGGGGACGCATTTTCACACCTTCACATCTTGCAGTAGAGATATCGGGATGATTGAGATTCTCTCAATTCCACCATCGGCTCTCTCATTCCAGGCAGGGGAATGTCTCTCTCAGACTATCCGAGCAGAGCCTCATAGAGAGAGTGTACCTAGGGGTCTTTGACCTTGGGTAACCAGCAAGTGCTGGTCTGGGGGACCTGATCGCGACAGCTTGGAACCTCAAGCTTCCGCTAGTTTTCCCCCCAGTCTCAGACCCCGAGACTCTGGCAAGATGCATTCCGGTGATGGTGGGACAACTTCGACGCCTGCGTCTTCCCTCCTTTTTGTCTGCGGACAATGGGTCTCAACAAAACCAGGTTGTCTGTCAACCTTTCAATGGGAGAGCTCCACTGGGACTATGTGCAGAACGGTTTCTGGACCCTCTGCTTCCCCTGACGGAACTCCCGGGAGAGCTTCTCCCACGGCGCAGACTACTCAAGCAACCACACTGCGACATCTCTCCCGAACCGGGGCGTCGCTTCGGCTTCATGCCTAGAGACACTACGCTTCCTCCTCTAGAAGAGACAACCCGCTACAGTCGCGGTACGGAGGTCGCGTCATCTGCGATAGTCATCCACAGGGGTCTCCCAGGCAAAGTGAAGAGTCTAAGGTGGTTGGTGCCGTGGGAGATATACTTCTTCCCGTGAGGCCTCTTCTCCAGCAATAACGGTCTTATTGCCTTTCGGCGGGAGGAAACTCCTTTCCGCTCTTGGCAATGAAGCCTGTCGCTCAGCCTTTCCCTGACCTTCAGGCTTAAAGGAATAACTTTTTCCTGCCCGCTGGATCTATCCTCGCTCATGCGAAGCTACGATCGTCCCTGCCCTAGTCGGAGGAAGACCTCCAACTTGGAGCATGGCTCGGACTTTTAGTCCTTTAAGAGATCTTCTCAAGACCCTTTTACGACAGGCCTCGGATTGTATTCCGCCCTGGGTCTTCTGCTCACTCTGGCCACGGCCAGTGTGTGAGCAATCTTCTTGGTCTCTTACTACTCCCCCCCTTTCTAAGGAAGAGGGGAAGGCAACATTCAGGCTCGCTCCTGAGTTGTTGGCTAGACTCAGAATCTGAGGGTCCCGACCCTTCGGTCCGATTCATTCAAGATTTTGAGTCTCCATTCTGTGTCTGATGTCCCAAGACCTTCTCTTTCTTGCCAGTACAGGAATCGAGAGGTTAGCGCTGGGAACAGCTGCAGTTTGGCCTCAGTTGCAGCCGATTTGGGAACACAAGGAGGACATGGGGGGAGAGTCACCAGTATACCTCTTCAGCCCGGACTCAAGGACATTCATCTCGACCTGTCTTCAGACCCTCCCCCGTCACGTCGCCCTACAGCACGATGTTGGATACATCGCAACGTCCCTCGCCTTCGAGTAATACTACTCTGTGACGCAGGTGCTACAAGCTGGAGTCTGGAAGCGTCTGATGACCTTCGCAGCCCGCTTCCTGCAGGGCGTGACCCACAGGAGTCTCGATACGTTTTCTATCGCTCTGTGGTGGCTACACAACAGCTGGTCTAACCTCAGGCTCCTTTTTGGACAGGTAGCAGAAGGTTGAGGGCATTGTTATCAGGTTTTAGTCTGCATGAACGAAAGAAGTATGTCTGGCCCTTACTTCTTTCTTCATCATCCCCTCTACGGGGAAGCAGCATCCTGGTCTCTGCATAGCTGACCTCGAACCTCTGCAGGTAAACCATGCTTCCTTGTGTTCCGAGTATTGAGTCAATACTGTCGCGTCCCCCATACCCTGACGAGGTGGTATTGGGAACGTCTTAACCCAGAGTTCCTTCTGGAACTCCAGGTCAACTGCCTAAGACGGGTCACACTTCTTCCTTCACACACAAGCTTACGTAGGCCACATGGTTCCTTGCGGTGCAAGGAACTTGTGAGGTGCAGGGACTCCTTTTCTCGAGTGCGACTCACTCGGATTCTGAGTCCCCGGGTAAAGCCAAAGCCAGTATGGCTGGGGACTTTCCACCCTTCCTAAGGGATAAGTCACCCTTTGTAAATAGCGTGGTTTGTATTTCGGTTACGGAACAAATGACAAATTCGAAGATAATTTGTATTTTTCCTAACCATACAAACCTTAGCTATTTACACATATTTGCCCGCCAGCCCTGTCCCCCAAGACAAGTCCTACCTCTAAGTGAAAGTGAGTATTCACCTGTGTGTGAGGGGGAGGAGGGGTAGCTAGCTACCACTCCCCTACCCCCCCGCTAACTAGCGCGGGGGTAATACACCCTCGTTAAATTCTAATGGCTCGCCATTTCAGCTACGCTAAAAGTAATACCCTTTGTAAATAGCTAAGGTTTGTATGGTTAGGAAAAATACAAATTATCTTCGAATTTGTCATTTTTACCCTTTGCCCTTTTTTTCCATTGATTTTTTTCCCCTAAAAAATTGTGTGTATACATTTTTATTGTAAGGTTAGGACAATATTATTCCAGTTTATTGCATTTGTATGTGTGTACTGTATATTGAGGAAAAAAATGAAGGGAAATTTTTCATTAATTACAACAAAATAAAAAGAATTAGGAGAAGTCATCCAGATAAAATTTATAATTTATTTTATATTCAAGACAGGTGAAGGAAATGTATTTATTGTACAGTAATAGAAAATGCAATATTTCTCCCAGGACATTAGGCTATATTCACTAAATCCAACTGAGGGACCTGCCAAATCATTAGGTCATTATTCACACATCCAAATAATGACTAGTGTAAGCTTTTAACATTAAAAATCTATAGCAGTCTTTCAGATATAGTAGACATATATACATAAAAAAGAAAAGAAAGGGGCCCTTACACTGGATGTTACCATAAGCAAATACTGCTGACTAATAGACGTGATAGCAACTGAAGTTTCAACATGCAGTAAAACCTTGCCAAGTTGAACTTAACTTAGTCAGAAACCTTCCCAAGTCGGTATGAATCAGACTAGTGGAAAAAATGGGAACTTGATCAAGAGAGGGGGGGGGGTTCTCCGACTTCCCGTAAAAGGTTAGAACAGGGACTAAAGAAATACCATCTCCCTTATTAGTGTCAATATTTCAACATTCAAGGTTTTAATAGTGGATATAGAAAATATATTTATTTTATTGTTATTACTTATTAAATATTTTATTTTTCCTTCCTTTCTTCACTGGGCTATTTTTCCTGTTGGAGCCCCTGGGCTTATAGCATCCTGCTTTTCCAACTAGGATTGTAGCTTAGCAAGTAATAATAATGATGATGTGTATAGTGGAGACCCATGGGTTCAGGCTTTTGAATCTGTCAGCACCTCCAATGATATTTACCTGGGTGCTTTGTCTGCGCTCAGTCACCATCTTCCATACTTGGAGTAAGATTCATATGTCCCTTATCCCTACATAGGTTGTCACGTACAGCACAGCACTTCTCTACATTATAGAGGGCTTATTTAAGGAGTAAATGTGAACTGGAATTGCTAGCATTTTCCTTAGAGACAAATTTTATATGGATTCAATCCACCATGAAGTTGATTTGGAAGAATCAGCTTCCAAACTTACCTTACTCAACTTATTACGGTTCGTCTCGTTTATGAGATTACGGAACGCAGTTATAAAAGGAGATAACTCACTTTCAAGTTTTGCCTCTGTGTTTGCTTTCTCTTCAGCTATCTGTATTGTAGGTTGAATTAGGTGAAAATTGGCTAATTTCCGGGTTTGTTTACAACTGAAGGGTATGCGGGTGATGTTGCGCAAGTGCACGGAGGCCTTGTTTTTGTCAGTTGATGTATTAGCGCCTAAATTTACCTCGCTTGAATAACCTGTGATGAGCAGCTGGAAGAGCTTGCAAGCAAGCAGAACACACTGCCTTGGCAAGCTAAACATGATGGAAACAATGGACTTTAGTTGAATCTTCATTCATCCCAAGATTTAGGAGAATAGGGATATGCCAAGAAGTGTCTTTTTAGATGAATACTACAGGTGTAAGGCCATTGATGTAGTAACTGTAGGATATTCGTAATGGTTGTCATCTTAACTGTGGTTGTCATCTTAACTGCATTGCATCTGATATGTTAGTTGAGAAGAAATAGGCCGAGGATCACTTTCACTTGGTGAAGTCTCTTCTCGTTACACTGAATAGGCTGCCCTGGAATTTTAGGAACTTGCATTTTTAAGGTCCTTTACCTCTGTGAAACTAACCCGCATCTTAGCTTTTCTCTGTGCTTCCAGTTGCTCTTATTTAGGGGGATGATGTATCTTATATTCATCTTGAGGAAAGTTGGTTGCACACACTCAGGCCTGGTCTCTGTGCAGGTAGTCTCTGGAACTGTTGGAGACCCCTATTATAAGTTGCAGCCTAGTAATTGAAGATAATGCCAAAATTCTTTCTCCACTTCTCTGGAACCAAGTGCATTAGCCTTGGCTTTATCTACTAATGAAAGGGGAAAAAAAGCTTGCATAGCGGGGAACTATATAGGAAGTCCTCCACTTCTACCTTCACCAGGTTACGAGCAGCCAATAAATTTTCCTGACAAACTCCTGCAATTTTGTATAACTTTATCATTCTTAAGTGGGTTGTCTTGGATCCCCTGCAGACCCACTTCTAGAGAGAACATAAGACACCAGAATAAAACAGTCTGTTGAGCATTAAATTCTACTGTCCTAAGAAAATGTGGAACAGAAGGAAAACCATCACTTAATTGATTGATACCCACCCGATCCTCCCGTTTCTTTGGTAGAGACTACAAAAACTTAAGTTTGAACAAATTCCTTAGTATAAACCACTAGAAAAGGGATTCCTGTCTTTGGGAAAGGTAAAGTTTCCTTTCACAAGCATATCTCATCGATCATAATCCCATCTTAGCCAAGGAGGGTGATTTATGGCCAGGCACTCGTTCCAACCACCGAAGCATCCAGCAAACCATGATCGAGAAGAAACCAACTGCCTCTGCCAAGCTGTTCAAGGCAGACTTGTGTGTCATCAGAAGTACAATACTTTCTTAGGCGTGTTGGGACATTTCCTAAGGCATTCCTTAATCCACCAAGGCAATTGAGGAAATGTTGAAAATCTTTAAATTCCTCATTATTGAAGCCCTGCATTAAAACATGTTCAAATTAGAGCAAAATACACAACCTCTGCTAGATTGCCAAGGGTTTCCCAACACATACACACTCAACTCTAACCCCTATCACTAAACCCAGAAGACTCGAGTCAGGTCTCTTGAACCCAAAAACCCAAGGGTCCGTGCTAAGACAAAGATGGAACAGGAGGAACACAGGAACACCCTGGAATGGTAGAAATCTTGAACAGGATCACCATTTAGGAAGCAGACTGATGCCTCAATCATTTTAGGAATGATCAAGGCATGATCAGGGTTGTGGTGACCGATGTGGCAACGTCCCTGACTGGTGAACACCAGACTGGAGTTAGAAGTCCTGCTCAAACTCGCTAGTTTCTTTGGTTGCTAAAACCTCACCATCCTTGTGAACTAAGGATGGGGGGTTTTGGGAGAGCCTATAGGTCTATCTGTTGAGTCCAGCAGACATTGCCTGACCCCCTTTGGTCCTAGCTTGGGTGCTAATCATATGTATATATGGTCAGTCTTTAGGGCATTGTCCTGCTTACTAGGGCATGTCACTGTCCCTTGCCTCTCCATTCATGAGCAGCCTTTAAACAGGCTGACAGGATCCAGGAGGAATGGTAACCTGCCTAAAAGAAACCAAGGTAGGAGGAGACCCCGCCTGCAGGCCAAACCCAGACGGAACACTTAAAGGTCGGCTCCTTGGTAAGATCAAAGTCCCTTTAGAAGATCTCTGGAGTAAGGCCACTTACTGTTTGTGGTCTATATCATCCTCAGACCCAAAATATAGCACTTGGTGGGGGCCCTGGTCCACCACCCTAAATAAAACCCCTTGCTGCCAAATCCAGTACTGCTGGATAGACGATATCTCTGGAGTTCATTACTGGGTAAATACTCGGCAGAACCAGAGATGTTTTGGCAATCTTTAAACTCCCATCGAAAGGTGAAAAATATAACTTTCTCTCAAAGTATGCCCGGTCCCATATGCATCCCTTTTCTGACCTAGATACCCATTTTACTCTTTCTTCAATTGTCAGCTTGTTTGTATAATTACATTTTTTGTGCTATGACTATGCTGAAATATGCATAAACTTTGGGACGATAACTAAATACACCAAAGTGTAAAATTTTTCATAAAAATACAGATGAGAATATTATGCTAGGTACATTATGTTTGTGTGCACATTTGGTATAGCCTATGTAGCGTAGATTGTGTGTGGGGAGTGATATTTTTGGATTTGAGGGAAGGAGCTCACCACTCGATAGCAAGTAACCTTGAAATATGATGATTGGTCTTAAGATCCCTATTGGTGAGGAAAATTATCTCAAAAAGCCCATACAGTATTTATACATGCTAAAGGCTATTAAAATCTCTACAAAAATATTTTGAAGCATGTTTGGGATAAAAACTATATATTTTTTTAATATTGACCGATTTTTTTTAATTCAAACATGAAAAGATAAGGAATATTATTACCTAAAATCTAAAAAATCACTTATATTAAAATTTAAACCTTACATATGAAAAGTCACAATTGAAAATACTTTATCTTCTATACATTGATAAAATAAAAAAAATTAAAATACTATGAAAATTTCCTTTCCCAATATTTATGTATATACAGTAATAATCTTTCAAATGCATTTTAAATGAAATAAATTGGTCAAAAAAAAAAAAAAAAAAAGTAGAATAATGTTTCAAGTAACCCCCAAAAACATTGTTTTAATGTGTCTGACTCACGCTCCTTAAAAAGATTAGTGTAAGTATTAACTCTGAAAACAGCAATGTGGTAACAAAGAGAGAGGGGGGGGGGGGTAAGTTGCCATTTGGCCTTAGAATAAAAGTGTGGTGGGCTAGTTCAGTCTCCTAACCATTGTGGCTAAAATTACATGAGTAAATGCTGTGAATAACTTTGTAATTCTTGCTAGTTGAATTGAAATATATTGAGGCTAGTTATCGAATGTAAATGGTTTTAGCATCTTATAAGGTTGAAGTTTTCTAGTGCATGATTATAAGATTGAACATTTTTATAAGATTTATGATGATCTGATGACATATTCTTATTTACTGATGTAAAATCCCTCTTTGAAAAAAAAAATTAGATATAATATATTACATTTGCCCAACTCTTGAATGTAATAGGTAGGGGTGAGGAGTTTCCTTTGGCTGTTGGAGTTTGTTGCAACCTCCATTACTAATTCTTTTTTTTTTTGCTAACATTCATTTCTTGTTGCTTTGTATAAAAGTGAATTTTCCAACTATATTTTTAATAAACTGTACAATGGTATCTATTTGGATGGGTGCATACAAGTGAGGCAGCGGATAGAAAATTCACAGATAAGGAATATGGACTGTATTTTTGTGTTATCAATGTGGAAGGAAAACTCTTTACTTTGGAGTGTTATTACATATTTTGTAGAGTTTGTTTGTTGGTATTCTTTTCTAATAATGTGCTGGGACTCTTCAACTTTGTATATACAGTTTAGTGTAGTTCTTAATGTATTGGCAATACCTGTAGTCTTCTATATAGAGTAGTTTAACTAAAGGATATGGTATATATTTCTTTAAAATGCTTCATGGTGACATTTTAATTATTAACAAGCCCTGTATTGTATGTAAAATTTATGTATTCGGAATATTCAGGCTGTTCATAATACGGATTATAAATTTCAACCAGTTTTCTCTGTAAAGTACTTCATATGCATTAAATCAGTATGACTTGTAGATAAACTTAATGTATTTATAAATTACATCTGTAAAGACCATATTTGCAGCATCTGCAGAGAAATCATCTAATATATGAATTTTAAATATCTTAATTGTTTACTTCCTCAGCTTGCTGCTTCAGCCTCGCCTCCAATGTTAACACCGAGTCGCAGTTATCAGTCACTGAATCGCTCAGTTTCATCACAAGAGAGCATTCCAAATTCCCCAACCCGTTGTAAGTCCCCACATTCTCCTCCAACTGCCCGCCTCTTTTCTCCTCCTATAGACCAAGTTCAGTCTCCAGTTAATTCTTCAGGCTCGTCATCACCTACATCATCTGTGCCTAACTCTCCTGCTGGATCTTCAACGTTACACCAGCGTCCATCGTCTCTTCACGTTATCAACCATAAAGTAACGAATGTTAAAAGTTTTCGTTCACCAAATAGAAGAAAATCAGTTGGCCACATACCACTTTCGCCTTTAGCTCGAACACCTTCTCCTTCTCCTTTACCTGCTTCTCCAACAAGATCACCTTCTCCTCTGGTCCATCATCACAATCATAATCACCACCATCACCATCATCACTACCATCACCATTGTCCAGGTTCTTCAAACACAACTCAGACATATTCACCAGGTTCATCTTTAACTCCGGGTCCTGCAGCAAAGAAGTGCATTGGAAGACCCAAGAGTGCGGAGCCTGGCTCTCCATTGTTGCGTCGTGCACTTTCTCCTGACCGCCTCCATCCAAGGTCAGCAGAGGCTAAAGGCACACCAACCATAAGTCCTCTAGCAACTCCATCACCTAAGAGTGTTAGCAATCCTCCAAGAGTAACAGTTACCTCACAGTCTCCACCCAATTATGATACTTGTACACCAAGTGTAGTACGCTCGGCTGCACCCACATTGCTCACCCAGCGCTTCACTAGTGCAGTCAGCCTCCCTCCAACACTCCCAACTACTACATTAGAGGAAGCCCCAGAAGAATTGGATTCTCCCGAATGTCCTGACACAACGCGAACAAATTTTGGTGAAGGCCCCCAGGGAAATAGAGGATCACTGCCAGGGACCAACAGTGCTGGTTATGGGGGCAAAGCAGTTTCATCAGCATCATCGTCATCGTCTTCATCATCATCATCATCAACTTCTTCGAGTTGCCAAGATGGTTCTCAACCAACAACTCCCACTCAGAATTTACAGGGGGGTGTTTGTGTCGAGAGGAAAGGGAGTAAAGGACGGGCAGAAGGTAAAACTCGCAGTGACAGTAGAGGGCGTAGAGAAGCAAAAAAAGATGATGACAAGAGAGATTCTCGTCGTACGGCACAAGAAAAGAGGGAACTGTTTAAAGCGGGCAAGGAAAAGGAAGGGGGTACTATCTCCTAGGGTTGGCCCTCCGCTGGCCTGCCCACAGCCCCTAGTGGCACACAATTGTGCCTCCAACACTTGTGTGTGTTTTGGGCGGGACCGCGGCAAGTCCTCTCCAGTAAAAAATAGGAAATTTCTGCAGCCTGTGATGATAAATCTCTCTATCTCTTGACTACGCTAATAGAGTAGCCAAGCTACTAGAATCATTCCTGGTGATTGTTATAAATATATAAATATATATATAAATATATGTAAAGTTGTGTGAATTTGTTGTGATGGCCCCATGGCCCGGTTGTGTTAATACCATTGTGATATTATGGAGACCATGACAGTCTTAAGCTTGTGTCTGATAAAGTCAGCTATGGTTAGGCACTTTATAACTCTTTGGTCTCTGTCATTCTGTAAATATACTTAATTTTACTGTCATCTTTATCTCAAGAAGATTTTTACGTTTTTACTTACATTGAAGTTAATGTGTTTTAAGAGACAGAATTAATATAAATGTACTCATATTCATTTGTCATGTACATGAATTTTTCCCGTGTTGTGTATATTATGAACCTCAGTCATATTGGTGTTCAAACCCTCACACATACCATGTTGGAGGTGATAGGTGGAAATGAAAAACAATGAGGTGATTGGTCAGTTTATTTGTAGTTTTCTGCTTCTTATCCCTGGAGATAGAAGATAGACTTTAGTTTACAATTTTTTATTTTCCTTTTCTTCTAGGGTGAAATTACTCTCTCTCTTGGTGAAACTGTTTTACTTGTTTCCTTGCTGTGATTAATAGTAGAATTACCAGGAGTACTTAATAATTATTATTGATTCATAGATATTGTTACATAACAATAGTTGTCTCTTCAATTGTTTTTGGGTGCCACAATTATATTTAAATGAGTACCTGTAACAACTGATGTGATTTTTTGACAATTGATATCAGTTTTGTATAGCACCATTGGGCACATATTGCAATTAGCATTAGTGGGTTAAAAGTTCATAAGTCCTCATCAAAATTCATGGAGGCTAATTATTTCTTGTGTGAGATATTATCCAGTGAACTGTTTTTATGTAAATGTCATCCAATATTGCTGTAAAGTGTTGTTGTTTTTATGAAATACAGTAATATGATGCTTCCTTGATGCATTTGTGCTGCGTGAGGGCCTGATCTAGGTCTGTAATGGAAATTTAATGCTTTAATATAGCTGTTAGTCTTTTGTATCTGTGACGCCAGTCTCCCATTAGATATTAGTATTGAGGACAGGCATTTATATATTATGTAGGAAATTTATGAAAAAGTAAAAAAAATCTTGGTTTTCATGTATAGTGTTTCTAGTTTATGAATTCTCCAACTTTTTCCTAGATTGTGGTTAGTGCAGTATCCCCTGCTAAGTGTCATTCTCACCAGAGCTGATAATGGGACCAGTGGCCATGTGTCATTTCACAGTGTGTGCCAGTGGAGTCTTTAATGGGTCTTCCTTTCGCATCTATGTTCAGGAGCTAGACCTTTCAACAATGCATAGGGAATTTGTATAGAATATGGAACTATTTTTAGACAAAATAGCATCTTAGTGTATTTGTTAGTGTATACACCTCTTTGTGACAGAAAAAGGTCAATCTTTATATGTATTGAGGTATCGATAATGATTTGTGTTAGTAGCTGTAATTTTTTTAAGACTGCTTTCACTCCTAGATGACATTTGCATTGGAATTATAGGACTATAGCATGGATTTATTTATAATAGTGGGGTTTAAGAAATACTTGTGGTCATGAATAGCTTAATTCTTGAGCAAGTAACTAACCAGTGGAGTTTTCAATTTTTGTTTAACCTAATTTTGTACTGTCCGGGAAAGATTTTGAAAACTTGTTTACAGGAATAATTTTATTTCTTGGATATGAAGTAATATCCTTTAAGGGGATTGGGTAATGTTGTAGTAGAATTGAAATCTAACCTTGATACAAGTTAAGTAATCATATATTTGATTTTCTTAGTGAAAAGCTGGTTATATTCTTTTAACTGGCTTCAGGCAAATTTGAGTAGAACAGTATTTCCAATTGGTGTTAATTTGCTTTGGAGAGCACTGCAGCTATCATGTATTCAACATTGTTTTGCGCGTGATTTTGTGTGAAATTAATTCCTCCTTCCTTGCCGCTTGACATTTCTCACTCTTCGGTGTACTGAAGGAATGCCCATATCTTCTTTATAATAACTTTTTCAAGCCACAAATGTTTTCTTGATAATTATTTGGATTTTTCTTCTATTGGAGATTTTTTTTTATTTGCTTATACATTTTTGTTGGTTGGGCCCAGGCTGTATAATTTTCACCTACTTTTGCATTGCTTGTATGGTTTTCAAATGATATCAATTTCATTTACTCATGTTTAAGGTATTTCTGGTATTCATTCTTTTTACTGTATCCCATACGTAAATTTTAGTGGGTTAGATTCTCATCCCCTAAATAAATAAAATATTCAGTTAAAGGAAAATGCACTTTTGTATATACATTAGAAAATTATCTTTCATAATTTATAAAACTGGAGCTTACTACAGTTTTCAGGATTTTTCTTGTATTTTGTAGATATCAAATTGCCTGTAAAACAGTAGCTGGAATAATTTAAGTAAGTTAAGCCCCCTTTATCTTGTCCCTGTTAAGTCAGACTATACACCACCTTCATGTCCAACATGGTTGCTAAGCCGTCATACATCCCATGTTTTCTAGATACTAAAAATAAATTAGAAAAAATAAACAGGTATTTCTGCATTTTATTTCCCTAATGGCAGCCATAATTATGAGTTAAATAAAGTCAGATTTGTTTGTGTGAGATTGAGTATATAGACACAATACAATATAAAACTAGAAAGCTTAGAATGAGTGCAAAATAAATTCTACGGGGATTGGAACTAAAATGCACTTCATCTTGAGTAGAGTAGAGATTTAAACACTGAGCACCAGCCCTTACAAAATAATTTAGCCCTAGAGACCAAAGTGCCCTAATTTTTTGGCATTTTGGTTAACTCCTGTTATTTTCGGCATATATATATCGTAAAATTTTCATATATGTACGAGAAAAACTGGCTCTCACAAGCGTTTTACACACCACCTGTATAGTGGACACATAAAGGCCAGTATCCTAAAAAGATGATGATAACCACAAATTTTTAAAGAACAGTTAAAAAGTCATTTTATAGGAGCTCTCACTTTGAACTTAAACCTAGGCCGGGGGGGGGGGGGGGGGGGTTGCCTAAGGTTGGTAGTGTAACTTCAAGGAGTTGGGATATATACAAATAAAATCCCTTTATAAATTTGTGATGTGAGACATCTATTATTCAAATAAAAATCACTAAAAATTTGTGGTCTGAAACCAAGACCCATTCAAAACTATTACTATTGGAATTGGGGTGATACTTTGTAGGTGACCAAGATAGATTGATGAGAAGTAGACTAATTTTCACTACGTGGCATTTAACGGACTTTGAAGCAGAGCAAAAAAATATTTTTGGGTGAGATGGCCATGACGTCCTGATGGAATCTTCCTATAGACAGCTTTCTAACGGATATTTGGCTACAGTGATACTCCCATAGAATTGACCATGTGTGTCCAGAATTCTAACTCCTGGCGCGAGTATCGTTAAAATTTTTCTTAAGGATATCGCATAATATCAGGGGACGTATATCTTGATACGACACATGGCAATCTTCAACCTGAATAGCGTTTTCACTTTGAGGGGGGAAGAGTGGCGAAATTGAAGGGGAGCCGTTATCAAGGCTACCTTTTCTCCCCTACTATTACAGGGCTCCAAGATGGCGCTCATTCCTATTTCGGTAGCGCTTTCACAGTGTTTCTCCCTGCTTATCTAGTGTTCTAGATCGCTATTTTTGAGGATTTATTAAGCATTCTCCAGCATCTTCTGCCTCTGGAAAGTTGAGTATTTAATCTTTACTGCATATAATTTTAGCTTCCCTTCTGGACGCTGTCGTTTGTCATGCATGCTGTATTTAGTCAGCAGAAAGACATTCCCAGTATTTAGCTTTAATGAATTATAGCTATTTAGGCAAAATTATACTAGTAAAGATAAGATCATGCAAATAATTTTCCTCTTCCTAAATGTGCCGATCGTATATGTTAAGAGTCTCGGTGATATAGGTAGCCGAGATCTCGCCCTGCGTTAGGCTAACCTAGCCTATGCGCTTTAGTATACTTTCATACATTATCCCCGTTTACCCTCGCGTGTCGCTTTATCAATTCAACAGAAGATAGTATATCTCCTAGAATTAATTATATAATTCGATACTCGTCTCCTTCGGAGATTTAAGGGTAAACCCTCCTTTCCTTTGAGTGCTTCCATTAAGCGACAACCCTATCTTGGTCTTGCCATAGAGTAGTACACTCCGGCTTGATTAGGTTAGTGTTTTCTGTCTTCTTCCCCTTGCCGGTGAGTATCCCGGCTTGGTTTTACGACAGTAACGCTGAGTATTCAGTCTTTATGCCGACGGCTTGGCTGCCGGGTGAGTAGTCACTCCCCTGCCGGCTTACAGTTGTAGACATAGGAAGCTTAGCTTCCCTAGTCCGCATCTGAAGTGGTAGTACAATGCCGCCGCCACCTCCCCTGCGGTCTAGAAGAAAAGTCTTGTTTCAGCAGACCCTGGGCTGAAGAATCGACATTCTTCTGCCGCCCAGGATGGCGCCGATATTTAAACAAGGTTTCAAACTGTTTGGAAATGGCGGGAATCCTGCCGCCTTTTCCCGACACAACATACAAGACCCTTTCCCTGCCCCTCTCTGTCCTTTAGCGATAGCCTAGCCATCACATGTCTGTGGCCGGTGTCCTACAATCTCCCCGCTTGCCGGATAGAACGTGGTGCCGGCAAGGCTCCTACATAGGCGGCTTGATAGCCGCTCCGACTTTCCCCTATGGACACAAGGCTCCGGGAAAGGTTGTGCCAGCTATGACGGCTGCTGGTGAGAGACCCTTTGTCTTTGAGTGTTCTTCAGTCCTCCCTTGGACTGCCATCCATATCCCTGAAACCAGCAGTAGCCAGCAGCAGATCTTGTGGCCAAATGGAAGCTAGAATGATTCATTCCCCCCTCCCATTTGAACCCTCATTCTGGAGGAAGGCAGTAGGAATAATAATACCTGCACCCTTATTTATTGTGCTAAACTACACTAATAAGGTAGCCCTTCGCTCCATGCTTTCTCTCTCTGTCGGCTAGTGCCGTCAGCATGCTGGCTGGACCGGTGCCACCAGGTACTAACCTAGCCGGCTGAACTACAGTATATGCTTATACAGTAGCCAGTATTTCTGCAGTATAGTACATACTGCAGGCAGAAAATTATAGTATATATTATACAGTAGTTTATTTTCCAACATACCTGTGTATCCTTTCAGTTTATTGTTGAGACCAATCTTATATTGAAGAGAAGTATTCCTTCAATACACTGATGAAAGTCATCAGATCATAATTTACCCACAATATTAATACTTTCATGAAAGGGTCAGTGCTAGTATACACTTATTCTAACACTAGAGGTTAGAACCCTTCTCCTTTGATTTTCCTTGAATAAGGAAATTCTAATATGGTATTTTTATTATAAAATTAATTTTTAAATATACTTACCAGGTAGTTACATATATATAGCTTAAATCCCGCGTTTCGTCGCGCGCACGGCAGAAATTCAAATTTTGCGGCAATCGCCGCCATGACAGTAGGTGGTCATACATGAGCGCCATCTCTCACAGGTTACCAGAACTATTCCCAACATTCCTCAGAAATTCCATGCCCCTGTTTTAAGAGGGGAGGAGGAAGGGCCCTTTTATATATGTAACTACCAGGTAAGTATATATAAAAATTAATTTTATATTAAAAATGATATTTTCCTATTAAAATAAAGTTTTGAACATACTTACCCGGTGGATACATATATATAGCTAACGTCTCTGATGTCCGACAGAAAATTCAAAACTCGTGCCAATCGAAGATTGGGCAGCTGGGTGTATACAACTAGCGCCACCACTCGCCAGGATACTGTAACCATTCCTCAATTCCTCAGGTCTTCTCTGCCCATAGGGTCTCTAGAGGGGCAGAAGGGAGGGAGTTTAATTATACATATCCACCGGGTAAGTATGTTAAAAAATTTATTTTAATATGAAAATATTTTTAAACATCGAACTTAGCTGGTGGATTTATATATATAGTAGCTGATTGACACCCTTGGTGGAGGGTAAAGAGACCAGCAGTAAACATCGTAGGAATATAACAAGAGTTTTGATAAAAAACAAACTTAAGGGTTCGTACCTGATAAGGAAGCTGACTTTTATGAATCTTTGCCTCATTAGTCCACTATCCTTATGAAGCCCAGCGATCCACTCAGGGTGCTGAAAGACTTCTAGGAGCTGTCATATCTGGGGTAACCACCCCTATGACAGGACCTCAATCAATACCCTTGATCTGGGCGCTCTCAAGAAACAAGTTTGACCACCCGCTAAAATCAAATGATTGCGGAAGACTGTCCCAGTCTCCACATACAACCAAAAAGACAATAGTTTCAAGAGAAGAAAAAAGGTATTAGGATTAGGGGAATGTAGTGGTTGAACCTTCACCCACTACTGCACTCGCTGCTACGAATGGTCTCAAAGTGTAGCAGTCCTCGTAAAGAGTCTGGACATTCTTTAAATAATGTGAAGCGAACACAGATTTACTCCTCCAGTAGGTTGCGTCCATAATGCTTCGTAGTGAACGATTTTGCTTAAAAGCCACTGACGTTGCCACAGCTCTTGACTTCATGAGTCTCTACTTTTAATAATCGAAGGTCCATCTCACCGCAGTGAGCGTGAGCCTCTCTAATTAATAGCCTGATAAAATACGATAATGCATTCTTAGACATCGGTAAAGAAGGCTTTTTGACTGAACACCATAAAGATTCAAAGTTACCTCGTAAATTTTTGGTTCTATCAAGATAAAATTCTAGTGCTCTCACAGGGCAAAGGACTCTCTTTCTCGTTACCAACCACATCTGATAGGTTGGGAATCTGAAAAGATTTCGGCCATGGATGAGAAGGATGCTCATTCTTGGCTAAGAAACCAAGTTGCAAAGAGCCTACTGCCTTACCAGTACAGAAACCAACATTCTTACTGAAGGCATGAACCTCACTAACTCTTTTTGCAGTAGCAAGACTCACTAAGAAAAGTGTCTTCATTGTAAGATCTTTCAAAGAGGTTAAGTGCAACGGTTCAAATTTCTCAGACAACAGAAATTTAAGGACAACATCTAGGTTCCAAGCTGGTGTCATAACCTGATGTTCCTTGGAAGTTTCGAAAGACTTGAGAAGATCTTGCAGGTCTCTGTTGTTCGAGAGGTCTAGGTTCCTTTGTCTGAACACTGTAGTTAACATGCTACTGTAACCTTTAATGGTTGCGGCAGAAAAGTTACGTACATTCCTAAGGTGTAGCAGGAAGTTAGCGATTTGAGCTATAGAGGTATAGGATGAGGAAATGGAGGTGGCCTTGCCCCAATCTCGAAATACCTCCCATTTAGACTGGTAGATCCTGATGGTAGAGGATCTCCTTGCTCTGGCAATTGCTCTAGCTGCCTCCTTCGAAAACCCTTGAGCTAGAGAGTCTCTAGATAGTCTGAAGGCAGTTAGACGAAACGTGTGGAGGCTTTGATGGAACCTTTTCATGTGAGGTTGTTTGAGAAGATCCAACCCCAATGGCAGGCTTCATGGAAAGTCCACCATCCACTGATGTACCTCGGTGAACCATTCTCTTGATGGCCAGAGGGGAGCAACCAACGTCAACTTGGTCCCTTCGTGAGAGGCGAACTTCTGTAGGACTTTGTAAATGATCTTGAATGGGGGAAACGCATCAACGTGGACTGCCTCTGGATCTGGAACTGGAGAGCAGTAAGAAGGAAGCCTCTTCGTTATTGAGGTTGCGAACAGGTCTATGAACGGACGTTCCCATATCCGCCATAGTTTCTCGCACACCTCCTGATGAAGAGTTCATTCCGTGGGAATGACTTGGCCTCTTCTGCTTAGGCAGTTTGCCATCACGTTCCTTTCATTCTGAATAGACCTTGTAAGTAAGGTGATGTTTCTTTACTTCGTCCAAACTAGGAGATCCTTTGCAGTTAAGTAAAGGGACTGCGAGTGGGTCCCGCCTTGCTTGGCGATGTAGGCTAACGCTGTGGTGTTGTCTGCGTTCACCTGCAGCACTTTGTTTCGAATCAGTCTTTTGAAACTTTGTAGGGCCAAAAGAACTGCTAGAAGCTCCTTCTGGCTGATGTGAGGCTTTACCTGGTCTTTGGTCCAAAGGCCCGAGCACTCTAGACTGTCCAGTGTTGCTCCCCACCCCGCGTCCGAAGCGTCTGAGAACAACACATGGTCTGGGTTCTTGTGGGCAAGAGAGAGGCCTTCCTAAAGTCTGAGATTGACATCCCACTATTTCAGGCAAGTCATGATGGTTTCTGGAAGTGGTATGGACACTGCTTCTAAGCCCTTCTCCTTCTCCCAATGGTGGTTGAGGTGAAACTGGAGAGGGCGAAGATTGAGTCTTCCTAGGGAGACAAACTGCTCCAGAGACGAGTGTTCCCAGTAGACTCATCCACGTCCTTAAAGAGCAACTGCTCTTCTTCCGATAAAGACGAATCTTTAAGAGAGCTTGCTCGAGTCTTGATGGCGATGGAAAAGCCCAAAAAACTAGACTCCGTATCTCCATCCCCAAACAAAGAATAGTTTGAGATGGGGTCAGTTGAGACTTCTCCTTGTTTACCAGGAGACCTAAGTCCTTCGCTAGGGTCAAAGTCCATCTGAGGTCCTTCAGACAGCGAATGAAGGAAGACGCCCTGAGTACCCAGTCGTCTAGGTAAAGGGAGGTTCTGACACCTGTCGAGTGCAGGAAGCTCGCCACGTTCGGCATGAGCTTCGTGAACACAAGAGGAGTAGTGCTGAGACCGAAGCACAGAGCTCGAAATTGGAACACTTCCTTCCCATACACGAACCTTAGATAATGTGATAGGGATATGGAAGTATGCGCCCTGGAGATCGAGCGAGACCATCCAATCGCTTTCCCCTACTGCTGCAAGGACAGACTTGGAAGCTTCCATAGTGAACTTTGTTTTCAGGATAAACACATTGAGCGCACTCACGTCCAGCACTGGTCTCCAACCTCCTGAGTTCTTTGGAACTAGGAAGAGGAGGTTGTAAAAGCCTGGAGACTGATGGTTTAAAAAAAAAAATTCACCACAGCTCCCTTCTCTAACAAGAGGGACACCTGTAGGTGCAAAGCTTGTCTTCTTGCTTCCTCTCGGTATCTGGGAGAGAGATCTATCGGCTTTTGGACAAGAGGAGGTTTCTTTACAAAAAGTATATTTACCCCTCCTTCAACAAGAGGACAGACCATTGGTCTGCTCCTCTTCTCTCCCAAGCCCGCCAGAAGTTCTTCAATCTGACTGGAGGGAAGGCAAAGATGACTTACCAAGACTTCTTTTGGCTCTCTTAGAAGACCGAGAGAGCACCAATTTAGTAAAAGAGGGAGCTGTAGCAGCCAACCCTAAGGTGAATTCTGAAGGAGGCGAGCGTGGAACAGCAGGAACAAAATGCGAAGGAAAAACTTCCTTAAAAACAGTCATGATCTTCTTAAAATCCAAAGATTGTTGGGCAGATCTAGGTTCCTCTTCTTCAGACAAGATACCCAAAGGTACAGCTGGGGAAAGGGGATATATCCTCTTCCTCCTCAGAATAAACTTCATCCGGAAGCTCGATGTTCTTGCGAGGTGGCGAGTCAATAATAAGTCGAGATGGAAAAGCTTGACAACTAGCAACAACCTGTCGATGAAGAACAGGTAGAGGTTGAAGGTTGACGTCACATTGGGACTGCATCGACTGACGTTCGACGTCACGGTGAGGTTGTTGATTGACGTCATGGAGAAGCTGTCGATCGGCGTCACGTTTGACAGCTTGTCGAGCAGTAGGGGTCACGTCAGCGTGACGTGAAACCTCACGCTTAGAAGTCTGGTAAGAGTCATGCTTAACAGCACCGTGACGTTCCGCAAGCAAAGGTTCCTTTCCCTCAAGAGCTGGACGATATGACTGCATTAACGTCGATAGTTTCGACTGCATGTCCTGCAGCATTAGGATCGTGCACACGAGGATCAGAACGTGACTTTGGCAACGTCAGTGAGGATACCGGGAGCAGCACTCACGTCACGTCTGGAACGTCCAGACGAAACTAAAGAACCGTGACCCTGTGAAGGGGTCTCCGAGGCAACAAAACCAGACGTTATAAAGGAACGTTTGGCAGGCGAACCTTCCTCCGATGAAGGTAGACGTTCTGGACTGCTCCAATGACTGCAGCCAGGACGTAAATTTTGTTCTGAAGGAACCAATTTCCTCTTGAGAGGTCTGGAAACCTGGCGCCAGGATTTTTTACGGACGTTAACGTCTTCAGAGGATGAGGAGAACTTAGTCTCACCTCTCTCAAGATAAGGGTGATCGTTACGAGGGACGTCAACCGCAACTCGTGAGGGAAACGTCTGTTCGTTGTTTAAAACCTATCGTTCCCTTTGGTCTTTTGACATTCCTTCTCCCAGGGGTTGGGGAACTTGAAAGAGGTCTAGGACTAGGTGAACGGCAAGTACGAACAGATGAACCCTCCACAACACTGAACACATTTTTCGCACTTTTTTCACTAACACTGGCACTTTTTAACAATTTAACATCGGACATGAATAAGGCTGATTTCTATACGTAGCAATAAATTCTCCCTTAAGCCAAAACGTTAGCATTGCGAAAAATGTCCTTTACTGCAGGCTCATTAGTACATAATTGTATCACACATGTAAAAAATAATAAACATATACATATAAGTAAAAGTGAAATATATAAAGTATAAGTTAAAAGGGTTCAGTGACTTGGGACGAGAATAAAAAAAACTAGATTGCTAAGAACTACGTTTTCTCTCTTTCTCTCCCTGTACAGTGACTTGGAACGAGAATAAAAAACTAGATCATGAAGAACTACGTTTTCTCTCCCTCTCTTCCTATACAGTGACTTGGGACGAGAATAAATATCTGAATCGAGAAAAACAACGTTTTCTCACTCTCTATCTCCCTGTACAATGACTTGGGACGAGAATAAATATCTGAATCGAGAAAAACAACGTTTTCTCACTCTCTATCTCCCTGTACAATGACTTGGGACGAGAATAAATATCTGAATCGAGAAAAACAACGTTTTCTCACTCTCTATCTCCCTGTACAATGACTTGGGACGAGAGTAAATATCTGGATCGTTCTCTCTCTCTCTCTCTCTCTCTCTCTCTCTCTCTCTCTCTCTCTCTCTCTCTCTCTCTCTCTCGTTACGAGAGTAATCCGACAATAAAAGGTTATTTGATTAAAGAAAAATACTAAAAGGACTAATTAATTGCAAAATAACATGTTCCTTTTATTTAGTACAACTTAAAAACTTCAGTTGTAAGAAGAATGTACTAATCGTCAAAATCGATGCAAAGTGAAATCGTAATGGACTGAAAACTGCGTAGCATAAATAAACTTAACGCTAGTTAATCTTTGAAAACAGATCGAAGACTATCCAAAGAAAAAATGTATTAAAAAGACAAAAATTCATTTAAAATATTTTCTTAAAATATTCATCCCATCGATCCATAAAAATAAAAAATTTTACTCGGTATTTAGTACAAATGGAGTGGGGATTGATCAGGCCTTAGTAAGGCGGGTGAGATATAAAAATATAGAGGTAAACCTATAAATATCAACAAAAATATATAAAGTGATAAAATAAATACTATAATCTTAAAACCTTTCACACACTTCCCATCTGGGAAAGGGTTGGCCATTAAGGAAAATCCAGAGAGAGATCAAACAAGCAAGGGTCAAAAATAGATCAAATGTTCCTTTTATTTAGTAAATTTCTCTCTTTCTCAAAAGAGTTTTAGGAAAAATCGTAAGAAAATCCAATCAAGTGAAAGCCATAAACCAATAAATCAAGTACTTCACCAAAGCTGTAGAAAAACTTGAGGTTAGTGCAAGCAAGAATATCAATGTTTACGCAACAGCAACAGAGAAGAACAGGAATTGAGGAATGGTTACAGGATCCTGGCGAGTGGTGGCGCTAGTTGTATACACCCAGCTGCCCTATCTTCGATCGCCGCAAGTTTTGAATTTTCTGTCGGACGTCAGAGATGTTAGCTATATATATATATCCACCGGCTAAGTTCAATGTTTAAAAATACCATTTTTAAATATGTAACTTCCCTGGTAGTTACATATATATAGCTGATTGACACCATTGGTGGTGGGTAGAAATCCTCATCCCATCGGGAATTCGTATAATTATTAATAGCTACAATTAGTAGTACCAATAATCTAGTTCTTACCTGATAAGGAAGCTGGCTTCATAGTTATTCTGCCTCATTTGCCTGCATTCCTTAAGAGACTCGGCGATACACTCAGGGGGCTGTAAAAGTCTCTGTGGGGCTGCCACAAGGTCCTCGACCTTAGCGTGGCTAGACCTCCACCCTTGCTACCCTGGCATAGCCATGGATAATGAATCTGACCACCTACTCCAAAGTTAAAAACACACATCATAAAAAAACTAACTTGACTTGCATCCCAGTCTGTGGGAGGCTGCAACAACCTTCACAGACAGCCTGTGAACACAAGTACAAAAAAAAGGCAAGGGTATAAAATAAAAAAGGTTATAGGGAAGAGGCAGTAGACCCCTCTCCAACTATGATGCTGGAGGTAACATAAGGACCCAGGGAACAACAATCTTCATACTGTGTCTGGACATCCTTGAGATAAGAGTCTGTGAAGACTGATTTACTTCGCCAGAAAGTAGCCTCCAAAATTGACTTCATTGACCTATTGTGTTTTAAGTCATAGAAGTTGCTACAGCCTAGCTGAAGGGAGCAAACTGCATTGTCTTCATTAAAGCTCACCTTCTTGCTGAAGGCTTGTAACTCTCCCATTCTTTTGGCTGTAGTCAATGTAATTAGGAAAAGAATCTTCTTGGTAAGATTCTTCAAAGACGTCTTGTCCAAGGGTTCAAACCTACTTGAGGTTAAAAAGGCCAGGACTACATCCAGGATCCAAGAGGAGGTTGATTTGTCCTTCCTCTTAGTCGTCTCAAAAAATCTAATGAGATCTGAAAGATCCTTGTTACCCGACACGTCAATGTGTCGGTGATGAAAGACGGAGGCTAGCATGCTGCTGTAACCCTTGATGGTAGGCACAGCCAGCTTATCTTTTGTACACAGATACAACAGAAAATCTGCTATATTGGCTATAGAGGTACTGGTAGAGAGACCATGAAGTTCCTTGACTCGTATGGTTGCTGTCCGAGTGTGTAGGAACATTGTGCTCTTAAATCAGGAGAAAATTTGTTGCCTGGTGAAGTGGAACATAAGGAGGTCTCTTTAGGGATCGGAGATTTGAACTATGTTCCGAGAGGAAGGTCTCAATTCCGACAGGGGAAAAGCAAGTTGTAAGTCCGTATGAGTTAGAAAAAGTCTATCGATGAGAGGGTGTCCCTTTCTTTCAGTTTGAAGGTGAAGGATCAAGGTTGAGTGATCATCTTTACCTGTCGGAACTGAATAGGGGGTCTTTTCCTCTTGTATATACTCGAGGATTCCGCTATTTCTGGAATCGAGGTATCGAGTGGAGAAACACACTTTCACATGACACCAACCACACAAGACGTTATACTGCCTGGTAGACTGATGCTGAGGAATTCCTCAGATATCTAGACAACCTTTTCGCAAAGAAGTATTGGATAGTCTTCAGGCGTACAATCATAGCAAAGCTATAGCTTGTGGTAGGTGTCGAAATGGGTTGTCTGTGATGTGGAGAGGGTTCTCTTTAAGACTCATTCAGGAGCTACAAAAGGTTTGGAGACTGTTCTGCATAATGCCATAGCGGAGCTAGGAGAGTCCTTGAGAGGTTGACCGATGTTCTAGCCTTCTTGAGAGTGCCCTTCTCCAGATAAAACAGGGACGAGACGTAAACGTCATTGTTGTACCCACCGTTGTTGCCAGAGAGCCTTGGGGTCTAGGGCTGGTGAGCAACAGCAGCCTGAGATTCAGGAGCGTTGCGAACAGACCCCTAGTTGAAGGACCTCGTAAAGTCGGGACTTTGTTGGCTACATGGCGATCCAAAGTCCATTCGGTATACCTTATCTGAGATGCTGTGCACAGATTGTCGGCGAGCACGTTCTTCCAGTCTGGAATGAAGCGGGCTGATAATGGTACCGAACAAACTTTGGCCCATCTTAGTGTTTATACTATTAGATGGGAAGAAGCTACGAGCAAGTTCCTTCTTGCTTGTCGATGTGAGTCTCTATGTGGTGTGTGGTGTGTCGTCCATCACATCACTGAGTGGTCTGTTAGGAACCGATGAGGCTGCTGAAGGACCGGAAAGTTGGCCTTCATCTCTTAAGAGATTTAAGTGAAGGTACTTTGGGGCTCTGTCCAGAGGGCTCAGGTCGCGTGGTGCAGCACTATGGTCCCTCCTTTCTTCTTTTTCCGACTCAAATCTCTTGGAATGGAAGTCATTCTCGTTTCGAGGTTTTGTGGAGATTGTAGTCTAGAATCATTCCCAGATACACCAGTCTCCTGGGAGGGAAGTAAGGAAGACTTCCGTAGGTTTACCCTGATCACTTGGATCTTGGTAAAAAGACTTCAGAAGTTCCAGTGATGCCACTGAGTCTGCTAAGGTCAGTCAGTCGTCCCCAGAGAGAGGAGACAGAAGCCGATCCTGTGAGACCAGGATGGGTGTAGTGCAAAGACCGAAGCACAGTGCCTTGAACTAGTGTTTCTTGTTTGTCTAGACAGAATCTTCCAACCTTCCTAGATGGATGGTTTGGACTTGGGAGTAAGTGTCCTTTAGGTCCAGTATGCAAATGAAGACCTGAGGTCTTAGCCCTTGTTCGAACTCCAACATGGTGTGGACATCGATCCAAAGGGACAGCTCCTTGGTGATCCTTTTGCATGGAAGATTGTCGACGCTGGAGTCTTGACTCATGTCGTAAAGGATCAGGCGTGATACCCAGTGTAAGATTTCTTCTCAGAGAGAATTTCTTTCACTAACAGAAGGAAGGCAACGCTTAGCCTTACCATGCGCCCTGATGGGATTGATGCTATTCCTTAGAATAGAATCAATCTGGCGAATGTTAATTAATGGTTAACCATTGGGTATCGTGTTAACTGTGCAGCTGGAGAGTGCTCGCAAGTAGTTCCCTGTCGGCAAGCCGTTGATGAGGGTTGTTGAACGTTTGCCAATCACTTTAGTGTGATGGCGAACGGCCAGTAGCGAGAAGTATGATGTATACCTTCTGATCTAGGAACTACAGGAAGCGGTTGACTAGTAACTTCGAGTCACGAACTGCTGGCAAATTGCCGATGACCGATGAATCGGTGGGCTGTGAGCCGATGGTGAGTTCGAGATCAGCAAGCTGATTATGGTCCCCCCCCCCCCCTCGTTGGTCATAGATGAGCAAGCTGAAGATGGGCTGGTCAGAGATCAACGAGCTGAGTTCAATGATAGAAGAAAGATGAGCTGCCCATCGGTGATCTAGTGATCAGCAAGCTGATGACTCATTATTGACTAGCAATCGGTGATTGGAAACGCTAGCAATTGGAGATCGTTAGCCATTGGAGGGACTAGAGGTCAAAGATCAGTATTGAGCTAGCAATTGGCGATCTGGTGATCGGCGACCTAGCGATCAGTAAACTGTGAACTAGCCATCAGCAAACAGTGATCTAGAGATCAGTCTGTTGATGCTTTCCTGTTTGCTGACAGTGGTCTGTCAAGGAAAAAGAAACTTCAGAAGAGACAGGGACCAAGGATTCCCCGTTTCGATTCCCCTTGTAGGATGGAGTCTTTGGGATCTTGAATCCTTCTGTGAAGCCTTATTCCTCTTTTCCCGGTGGCAATGTTAATGTGTTTGTGGGGACGAATGGGGCAATGGTGACCTGTCTAAAAAGTTTTATTCCTTTTTACTGACTATTGCGCGAGTGTGTAGGAGAGTACTGGAGCGATGGCACACAGGATGATGCTGGTACATTAACATCTGCCTGGAGAGCAGGTAAGCGCTGACTCTTAGGCAAGAGCTGGTGCATTGGATCTGCGAGCCTCGACTCTTTGGCAAGAAATAGCGCAGTGGATCCGGGACCGTAACTGTGCAGGAGAGCGCAGGAAAGCGAGGAAGAGCGCTGGGGTGCAGTAAGGCCCTGTATAGTTTTGTGCATTCTCCCTAGAATGCGCCGAAGCATGTGACTGGTTGCGCAAGGGTGGGTGCAATGGCGCGTGCGGAAGACCATCGGCGCCTGCGCGCACGGAAGGCTGCGTGCACGCACTCAAGATTATTGGAGCGAGCACGCGCGAAGGCCGTTGGTGCGTGTGCATGGTAGACTGTTGGTGAGCTCACGCGCGCGCAAGACTGTTGGCGCGCGTGCAGGAGACCATCGGAGCCCGCGTGCGGAAGAAAGTTGGTGCGCAATACTGTTGGTGCACGCGCGGGAGACCCTGGGCACCCGCGCGCGAAAGAAAGTCGGCCCGCGCACGCGGAACTCTTGCCGCGCGAGTGCAAGACTATTGGCATACGCGCAAGAGCATTGGCGCTCGCGCACGGAAAATCATCGGCGCGCGGGAGACCATCGGCGCCCACGTGCGGAAGATCGTCGGCGCGCGCTTGCAAGAGCATTGGCGCTTGCGCACGCGGAAAATAATCGGCGCGTGCGGAACACTGTTACCAAGCGCGCGTGCAAGACTGTTGGGGCACACACGCAAAAGCATTGGCGCGCGCGCACGGGAGGCCATAGGCACCCGCACACGGAAGATCGTCAGTGCGTGCGCGGGAGACCATCGCCACCCACGCGCGGAACATTGTCGGTGCACGCGCGCGTGAAAGCCTGTTGGCGCGCGCGTACAAGACTATTGGCGCTAGAGCAACACTATTGGCACGCACGCGCGCGGAAGACTATCGGAGAGCGCGCACGTGCGAAGGTAGTGCTAGTAGGTTGGTAGGTCAGCTGGAAGGACGACCAGTGGCAGGACGATCAGGAACTGGGATGCGCCCTTTAAAAAGGGCGAGCATCCACCGATGGGGACCGTAAACAGGTCTGCGTTAGAGTCCAGGACCAAAGTCCAAAGGACTACGTTGCAGCACAAGGTTGCGCTGGTAGATCGGTAGGTCAGCTGGCAGGACGACCATGAACTGGGATGTGCCCTTTGGAAGGGCGAGCATCCACCGATGGGGACCGTCAAAAAGGGCCGTATTAGAGTCCAGGACCGAAGTCCAAAGGACTACGTTGCAGCACAAGGTTGCGCTGGTAGATTGGTAGGTCAGCTGGCAGGACGATCAGGAACTGGGATGTGCCCTTTGGAAAGGCGAGCATCCACCGATGAGGTCCTGGTAAGTCTGCTGCGGTGGTAGGTCTGCTTGATCCTCCAAAGAGGTGTCTCTATGAGTGGCCTCTCTCGCGAATGAGAGAGGTGAAGACTTCGTAGAAGAGACTTGAAGAGACCCGTGATGACGCCCATGAGGGCCGGTGGATTAGCAAGCTGACCTTTAACAGTAGCGATCCTCCGAAAAAGTGTCTCTATGAGTGGACTCTCTCGCGAACGAGAGAGGTGAACACTTCGTAGAAGAGACTAGAAGACACCCATTGAGGGCCGGTGGATCAGCAAGCTGACCTTTAACAGAAGCCATCCTCCAAAGAGTAGAGTCTCTATGAGTGGCCTCTCTCGCAAACGAGGGAGGTGAACACTTCGTTGAAGAGACTTGCCAAGACTGCTCCGTCCCTGAAGGAAGAGAAACTCAGCAAGGGGGGAGAGAAGTCTGGGCGAAGGCAGCAACAGCAGTCGGAGACGATGAATTTATTAAGATGTGGGAAGTTCTCCCTCTGAAAGGAGAAACAACCTCACACCTGGGGAGGAAACTTCCCTCGGAAGGGAAGTTGTCCAACCCCTGGAGGCGAACCTCCTTAAGCATTCTAAGATGATCTGAAGTGTTGGTCATGTTGTCACGGGAATACTTCTAAGAGAAGTGATGACGCCGTCCTCTGAGGGACAGCAGGGACAGCAGATTCCCCAGGCATGAACAGAACAATGCTTCGTTGGAACTCTTAGTCGAACGAAGAGAAACTGCATAGTTAACTGGGAAAAAATAAAATTAATTATTTAACAGAAATTCCCTAGGGAGGAACCCCGAGGGAACAACATAAAATAAGTATTGCGCCGACAAAATTTATTATTTAACAAATTCCCAGGGAGGAACTCCGAAGAGGAACCCCGAGGGAACAACATAAAATTAAATATTGCGCCCTTCCTTCTCCAGTCGACATCCACGGGAGAAGGGGGGAGCGGAGAAACTGTAATAAAACAGAAATGACAATTTCGTAGATAATTTGTATTTTTCCTAACTATACAAACCTTAGCTATTTAATAGGGTTATTACTTTCGGCGTAGCTGAAATGACGAGCCATTAAAATTTAACGAGCTTGCTAGCCCCCCCCCCCTCACACACACCTGTGCTTGAGCTCACTTTGCTTGGAGGTAGGACTTCAAGGAGGATAGGGCTGGCGGGCAAGTTTGATTAAATAGCTAAGGTTTGTATAGTTAGGAAAAATACAAATTATCTACGAATTTGTCATTTGTTCCGTAACTGACATACAAACCACGCTACAGTATTTAATAGGGGTGACTCACCCATTAGGAAGGGTGGACGTCCCAGCCAGTACTGGCTTTTTGGCTTTGCCCAGGGGCTCGTTATTTGAGTGTGTCAGCACCCAAGAAATAAGGAGTCCCTGCACCTCGCTAGAACCTTGCTACGCAAGGGCTGCGGCCTACGCAAGCTGTGTGTGAAGGCATAACAAAGTGTGACTCGTCCTAAGAAGTTGATCTGAAGTTCTTTAGATGGAAACTTGTAGACTAGGACTCTCCCAATACCACCTCGTATGGGGACGTGACAGTATTAGTTTAATACTAGGAACACAAGGAAACATGGTTTACCTGTAGTGGTTTGAGGTCAGCTATGCAGAGAACCCAGGATGCTGCTTTCTCCAAGAGAGGGGATGATGAAGAAAAGAATAAGGGCCAGTCAAAACTTTTCATTCATGCAGACTAAAACCGGGTAACAATGCCCTCAACCTTCTGCTACTTGTCCAATAAGGAACCTGAGGTTTTAAACCAACTATTGTGCAGCCACCACAGGGCCGATAGAGAACGTATCGAGCCTCCTGTGAGTCACGTCTTGCAGGTAGTGGGCTGTGGAGGTTGTCTGACGCTTCCACACCCCCCGCTTGAAGGACCTGCGTCACTGAAAAATTCTTTTTGAAGGCAAGGGATGTAGCTACGCCCCTGACATCATATGCTCTAGGGCGACGTGACGGAGGAGGATCTGGATTCAGGGACAGATGAATCACCCTACGAATCCATGCCGAGATGGTGTTCTTGGTGACCCTCCTCTTAGTCCTCCCTGTGCTAACAATTAATGCTGGCACATCAGGACGAACTGCAGCTGTTCTTTTAAGATATAGCCTCAAACTTCTTACTGGGCATAGTAGGAGATGGTCTGGGTCATCTATTACAGAACGGAGACTAGAAATCCGGAATGAATCGAATCGAGGATCCGCTACTCCAGGATTCTGAGTCTTTAGCAATGAACTCAGCGCTAACGCGCTTGGCCGAAGCCAAAGCTAGTAGGAACACCGTCTTCCAGGTAAGGTGGCGATCTGAAGCCTGGCGTAATGGTTCGTATGGAGGTCTCTTAAGAGACCTGAGAACTCGAACCACATTCCATGGAGGAGGTCTCACTTCCAACTGAGGGCAGGTAAGTTCATAACTTCGTATGAGTAGGGAAAGTTCCAGTGAAGAAGAAATGTCCATTCCTTTGAGCCTGGAGGCTAGACTTAAGTCTGAGCGATAGCCTTTCACTGCCGAGACTGAAAGGCGCATTTCTTCCCGCAAATACACGAGGAACTCCGCTATTGTTGGAATAGTGGCATCGAGTGGAGAGATACCCCTTCCACGACACCAACCACAGAAGACTTTCCACTTTGCCTGGTAGACAGCTGCGGATGACTTTCGCAGATGTCCAGACATCCTGACCGCAACTTGTTGCGAAAATCCTCTCTCAGCGAGATGCTGGATAGTCTCCAGGCGTGAAGTCGTAGCGAAGCTACGGCTTTGTGGAAGATGTTGGCATGTGGTTGTTTGAGTAGATTGTGCCGTGGAGGGAGTTCTCTCGGTAGCTCCGTTAGGAGTTGCACAAGGTCCGGAAACCATTCCCCGTGATGCCATAGCGGAGCTATGAGGGTCATCGAAAGATTGACCGATGTTCTGGTCTTGTTGAGCACCCTCCTCATCAGACAGAACGGTGGGAAGGCGTAAACTTCGATGTTGTCCCACCGTTGTTGGAAGGCATCTTGCCAGAGAGCCTTGGGGTCTGGGATTGGGGAGCAGTACAGCGGAAGCTTGAAGTTCAGAGCTGTTGGGAACAGATCCACAGTCGGAGAACCCAACAAAGTCAGAACTTTGTTGGCTACTAGATGATCCAAAGACCACTCGGTACTCACTATCTGAGACGCTCTGCTCAGATTGTCGGCGAGCACATTCCTCTTGCCTGGAATGAAACGAGCCGATAGCGGAATCGAGTGGATTTTGGCCCATCTCAGGATCTCTACTGCAAGATGGGATAGCTGCTTTGAAAAGGTACCTCCTTGTTTGTTGATGTAAGCCACTACTTTGGTGTTGTCGCTCATCACCACCACAGAGTGACCCGCCAGGTACTGTTGGAACTGTTGAAAGGCCAAAAAGACGGCCTTCATCTCTAGAAGATTTATATGGAGGCACTTTTCTGATTCTGACCACAGGCCTGAGGTCGTGTGGTGCAGTACGTGGACCCCCACCCTTTCTTTGAGGCGTCCGAAAACAGCATCAAGTCTGGGGGAGGACGAGAAGATCCACTCCTCTTCGTAGGTTCTCGTCTGTCACCCACCACTGGAGGTCCGTCCGTTCCACAGGTCCCATAGGGATCATGATGTCCGGGAATCGTAACCTTGATTCCACTGGGACTTGAGCCGCCACTGGAGGGATCTCGTCCTGAGGCGACCGTTGGGAACTAGACGAGCCAAAGAAGAAAGGTGACCGAGGAGACGTAACCACGATTGGGCTGGAAGTTCTTCTCGTCTGAGAAAAGGGCTTGCGACCTTCCTCCGCCTTGCTATCCTGTTGTCTGATGGGAAGGCTTTGTGGAGATTGGTGTCTATAACCATGCCTAGATATACCAGTCTTTGAGTGGGAAGCAGAGAGGACTTCTCAAGATTTACCATGATCCCCAGATCCTGGCAAAGTCCCAGAAGTTTGTCCCGGTGTTGAAGAAGGGATGACACCGAGTCTGCTAGGATCAGCCAGTCGTCCAGATAACGGAGGAGACGGATGCTGATCCTGTGTGCCCACAAAGATATTAGGGTGAACACTGGTGAAAACTTGTGGTGCTGTGGAGAGACCAAAACACAGCACCTTGAACTGGTACTCCTTGTTGTCTATGCTGAATCTTAAGTACTTCCTTGAAGACGGATGGACTAGGATCTGGAAGTACGCGTCCTTCAGATCCAGTGTACACATGAAGTCTTGCGGTCTCACTGCTAGTCTGACCGTGTCTGCGGTCTCGATGCTGAACGGAGTTTGTTTGACAAACTTGTTCAGAGCCGAGAGGTCGATGACTGGTCTCCAGCCTCCAGACGCCTTCTTTACAAGAAAGAGTCAACTGAAGAAGCCTGGGGATCCGTCGAGGACCTCTTGGAGAGCACCCTTCTTCAACAGGGTCTGGATTCGTCATCAGGGGAGGTAGAGATGTTGTGAACGGGACGCGATATCCCTGATTGATTACGGAAATTGTCCAGGAATCGACCCCGAGTTGCTGCCACCTGTCTGCGCAACTTTGTAGGCATTCCCCCACTGGTGGACATGCAGGGGGACTGCCAATCCTAGCATTTGCGGCCTCGGCTGCTCCCTCTAGGATTCTTACCTCCTCTGGAGGACTTTTTGCCTTTCCTGTCATTGACAGGAAAGGGCTTAGACACCACTGTCTTCGCTGCTGCCGTCGGTTTTGTGGTCTTGATCGGACGGGACTGCTGGGGTGCTGGAGGCTTATATGCGTCCTTTAAATCCAGTGTGCACATGAAGTCTTGTGGTCTCACCGCAAGTCTGACCGTGTCTGCTGTCTCCATGCTGAACCGGGTTTGTCAAGGTCGATGACAGGTCTCCAGCCTCCAGTAGCCTTCTTTACAAGAAAGAGTCGACTGAAGAAGCCTAGGGAGCCGTCGATGACCTCCTGGAGAGCACCCTTCTCGAGCATGGTCTCGACTTCGGCCTGAAGGGCCAGCCCCTTTGCCGATCCCGTGGCATAGGAGCTCAACGACACTGGATTCGCTGTCAGGGGAGGTTGAGATGTTGTGAACGGGATGCGATAGCCTTGGCCGATCACTGAGACCGTCCAAGCATCGGCCCCGTGTTGCTGCCACCTGCGGACGCAACGCTGAAGGCATCCCCCCACAGGTGGACACGCAGGGGGACTGCCACCCCTAGGGCTTGTGGCCGCGGCCGCCGCCCCTAGGAGTCATGCCTCCCCTGGAGGACTTACCGCCCCTCTTGACCTTGGCTGGAAAGGGCTGGGGCTTAGACACCACCTTCTTAACTGCCGGTGCCTGCTTTGGAGCCTTACGAGGCTGCTGCTGCTGTTGCGGCGGAGCTGGAGGCTTATAGGGCCGAGCTGTAAGGGCCCTATGGAGGAGGGAGTCCGTGCTGGATTTCCTCCACCTCTCAGCCGTTCGCTCCATGTCTTGAGGCTCAAACAGGTTCTCCCCCAGAAGGGAAGCATGTCGGAGCCTACACACATCCACGGCGGGGACCTTCGGATGGAATCTCTGACACAGCATCGCGACGCTTCAACACCGAGTTGGCCCACAGGGTGGTAACCTGGTGCGCCAAAAACTCGATGGAGCGGGTGCCCGAGAGCAAGAAGGTCTCCAGGGCCTTCCTATTGGTCTCCTTGGACAAGTCCTCCGAGCGCAATAGGATGCCCAGAGATCCTAGCCAAAAGTCCAGCCACGAAGTGGCCTGCATGGCACACTTAGCGACCTTCTCGTGGCTAAGGATCTCTGCCGCCGAGAACGAAACCTGCCGGGCAGAGAGCTTCTCAAAGGGAACTCCCTTCGCCAGCTCCTCCACAGAGTGATGGAGAGGAAGAGCGAGGCTGGACTCGCCCAGAATCTCGAAATACCTCCTCTGCTGAAGACGAGGAGGAGGGATGAGCTTGTTCCCGGCAGAGGAACGACTGGAGGAGGCAAGAATCGCGAGCTGAGCGTTGGCCCTAGCTCTGGCACTCTTCAGGCCCCGAGACCAGGGCAGAGCCACACTGGACTTAGGGGCCTTCCAAACGTCAGACACTTCATCTAAGATAGTGTCTTTGCCTTCACGGGGGGCGATGACTGGATCCATAAGCCCGTTAAGTTGCCTTATCAGGCTTAGGACCTGCCAGAAGGCATGTTCGGATTCCTGCTGATCTCCTCCCTGCGGGCTGGCAGCTAAGTCTCCTGTCCCAGGGATCTCTTCCTGGGGTGAAGCGTGAACGTTCCCCCGGGGAGCCGTGGGTTCCTGGCGAATCCTCGAAGATGACTTCGGGACGGTCTTGGAGTCCTTGGATTCCCTCCTGGGAGGGATACAGGATCCCAACAGAGGGGTTCGAGGAGCCCCTTCCTCACGAGACGATTCTCCTCCATGAAGCGAAGTCTCCCCCCTTGGTGCCGAGGGGAAGACTACCGCTTCGCTGGACTCACCCGAGGACGGAAAGGCCTCGTCCACGGGAGAAGGAGAAAGCACTCGAGCAGGAGAAGGGGGCTTCGCGACAGACCTCTTGGGAACCAACTTCGCCCTGGGGGAAGTCACCACGAAGTCCACTCCTCTCTTTCTCTTCAGCGTAGGAGAGAGAGCCATTGGTTTGTTACCCTGGTCGGCGAGTGCTGGCTTCATAACCCTCACTAACGCCCGCGCCAGGGAACCAAACCAAGTCTGTTGCTCCAAGGACACAGAGTCCGAAATCCTCGCTAAAGGGAAAAGGATCGGGCGATCCTTTGGAGTGGACACCACAGTACCTGCCTGAAAAGAAGGTGGGGAAGAATGATGTACTAACCTCTCCTCAGTATTATCCTTGTCCTGGACTACAATCCTGTGTTTGGGTGGAGGCGATCCCGAGCGTTGTCTAGGAACACGCGTTCCTGCTGCTACCACCGGCTGCGAAATTCGCCGCGAACAATGGTCGCGCGGGCGCACAGGTGGATGATCGCGCGGGCGAGCGGTCGCGCAGGCGAGTGGGCGTGAGGATGTGCAGGTGAATGAGCGCGTGTCCGAGTCGGCGAACGAAAGCGTTGGCGCGATGGCGAGGAAACGCGCTGCCGCGTGGGTGAGGAAGATCGCTGGCGATGTAGATCAACAGGCGATCGGTGGTGAGCTGGCAAGCGCTGACGCGCAGGTGGGCGATGTCGCGTTGTCGCATGGTGACGTGTTGGCGAGCGATAGTGCGCAGCACGCGCAGGTGAGTGATCGCGCGATGGCGAGCTAATAGATGGCGAACCATGTCCCTTCAGAACCTCTGGTCGACGAAGCGTTGGAGAATGCGGGCGCGCAGGTTGTAAATCACGCGGGCGCGCAGGTTGTAAATCACGCGGGCGATCTCCGGATCGCCGATAAATGTTATTTTTATTAGTAAAATAAATTTTTGAATATACTTACCCGATAATCATGTAGCTGTCAACTCTGTTGCCCGACAGAATTCTATGGAGGGATACGCCAGCTATCACAATACTAGAAGGGGGTGTACTTACCAGCGCCACCTGTGGCCAGGTACTCAAGTACTTCTTGTTGACACCTCCTCAATTATTCCTCGGTCCCACTGGTTCTCTATGGGGAGGAAGGGAGGGTCAATTAAATCATGATTATCGGGTAAGTATATTCAAAAATTTATTTTACTAATAAAAATAACATTTTTCAATATTAAACTTACCCGATAATCATGTAGCTGATTCACACCCAGGGGGGTGGGTGAAAACCAGTGTACAAGATTAAAGGATAGCTAAGTATCCCATATTTCATATAACAGTTATCTCAAATAACAATGAAATAATAAGTACCTGGTAAGGAAGTCGAATTGAACCGTTACTCTGTCTCTTTTTTAAGTTCGTCTTCCTTACTGAGCGCAGCGTTCCTCTTGGAGGCTGAATCAACCCAAAGGTGCTAAAGTATACAGGGCTGCAACCCATACTAAAGGACCTCATCACAACCTTTAACCTCGGCGCTTCTCAAGAAAGAATTGACCACCCGCCAAATCAACAAGGATGTGGAAGGCTTCTTAGCCGACCGAACAACCCATAAAAAGTATTCAAGAGAAAGGTTAAAAAGTTATGGAATTATGGGAATGTAGTGGCTGAGCCCTCGCCTACTACTGCATTCGTTGTTACGAATGGACCCAGGGTGTAGCAGTACTCGTAAAGAGACTGGACATCTTTGAGATGGAATGATGCGAACACTGACTTGTTTCTCCAATAGGTTGCATCCATAACACTCTGCAGAGAACGGTTCTGTTTGAAGGCCACTGAAGTAGCCACAGCTCTCACTTCATGTGTCCTTACCTTCAGCAAAGCAAGGTCTTCTTCCTTCAGATGAGAATTTGCTTCTCTAATCAGAAGCCTGATGTAGTAAGAAACTGAGTTCTTAGACATTGGTAGAGAAGGCTTCTTGATAGCACACCATAAGGCTTCTGATTGTCCTCGTAATGGTTTTGACCTTCTTAGATAGTACTTAAGAGCTCTAACAGGGCAAAGTACTCTCTCTAGTTCGTTCCCCACCATGTTGGACAGGCTTGGGATCTCGAACGACTTAGGGCAAGGACGGGAAGGAAGCTCGTTTTAGCCAAAAAAAAAAAAAAAACCGAGCCGCAAGGAACATGTAGCCGTTTCAGATGTGAAACCTATGTTCCTGCTGAAGGCGTGGATCTCACTTACTCTTTTACCTGTTGCTAAGCACACGAGGAAAAGAGTTTCTAATGTGAGGTCCTTAAAAGAGGCTGATTGGAACGGTTCAAATCCTGATGACATTAGGAACCTTAGGACCACGTCTAGATTCCAGCCTGGAGTGGACAACCGACGTTCCTTTGAGGTCTCAAAAGACCTAAGGAGGTCCTGTAGATCTTTGTTGGAGGAAAGATCCAAGCCTCTGTGGCGGAAAACCGCTGCCAACATACTTCTGTAACCCTTGATCGAAGGAGCTGATAGGGATTTTACGTTCCTTAGATGTAACAGGAAGTCAGCAATCTGGGTTACAGTGGTACTGGTTGAGGAAAACTGCATTGGCCTTGCACCAGCTTCGGAAGACTTCCCATTAAGACTGATAGACTCTGAAAGTGGATGTCGTCCTTGCTCTGGCAATCGTTCTGGCTGCCTCCTTCGAAAAGCCTCTAGTTCTTGAGAGACTTTCGATAGTCTGAAGGCAGTCAGACGAAGAGCGTGGAGGTTTGGGTGTACCTTCTTTACGTGAGGTTGACGCAGAAGGTCCACTCTAGGAGGAAGAGTCCTGGGAACGTCGACCAGCCATTGCAGTACCTCGGTGAACCCTTCTCTCGCGGGTCAGAGGGGAGCAACCAACGTCAACCGTGTCCCTTTGTGAGAGGCGAACTTCTGAAGTACCCTGTTGACAATCTTGAACGGCGGGAATGCATACAGGTTGAGATGGGACCAATCCAGCAGAAAGGCATCCACGCGAACTGCTGCTGGGTCTGGAATCGGAGAACAATACAAGAGGAGCTTCTTGGTCATCGAGGTAGCGAATAGAACTATGGTTGGCTGACCCCACAGGGCCCAAAGTCTGCTGCAAACATTCTTGTGAAGGGTCCACTCTGTGGGGAAGACCTGACCCTTACGGCTGAGGCGATCTGCCATGACATTCATATCGCCCTGAATGAGCCTCGTTACCAGCGTGAGCTTTCGATCTTTGACCAAATGAGGAGGTCCCTTGCGATCTTGAACAACTTCCTCGAATGAGTCCCTCTCTGCTTGGAGATGTAAGCCAAGGCTGTGGTGTAGTCGGAGTTCACCTCCACCACCTTGTTAAGCTGGAGGGACTTGAAGTTTATCAAGGCCAGATGAACTGCCAACAACTCCTTGCAATAGATGTGAAGTGTCCTTTGCTCCTGATTCCATGTTCCCGAGCATTCCTGTCCGTCCAGTGTCGCACCCCAGCCCGTGTCCGATGCGTCCGAGAAGAGACGGTGGTCGGGGGTCTGAACAGCCAAAGGTAGACCTTCCTTGAGAAGAATGCTGTTCTTCCACCACGTTAGAGTAGACCTCATCTCTTCGGAAACAGGAACTGAGCCCGTCTCTAGCGTCATGTCCTTTATCCAGTGAGCAGCTAGATGATACTGAAGGGGGCGGAGGTGGAGTCTCCCTAACTCGATGAACAGGGCCAGCGATGAAAGTGTCCCTGTTAGACTCATCCCCTGCCTGACTAAGCATCGGTTCCTTCTCAGCATGCTCTGGATGCATTCTAGGGCTTGGAAGATCCTTGGGGCCGACGGACAAGTCCGAAAAGCTCGACTCTGAAGATCCATACCCAAGGAAACAATGGTCTGGGATGGAACTAGCTGAGACTCCTCAAAATTGACCAGGAGGCCCAGTTCCTTGGTCAGAACCATAGTCCATTTGAAAATCTCCAGACAGCGACGACTTGTGGGAGCTCTTAAAAGCCAGTCGTCTGACGGAGCCGGACACAAGATCATGATACTGCTGCACAGTCTGTAAACTGTCAATCATGGGCAAGCGAGGAAGTACAGTGACAACCCGAATCTGTCTAGACTATCTGGGTCGTACAGACAACTCCTTAACGGGTTGCTGAGGTAGCCGCACTGCGTCACAACAAGTCCCTTCTGTTGGTTGTTGAACGTCTTCCCCGTGACACATTGACTCCGTAAACAAAAAATCCTCTAACAAGGACTAAGCTTGGACTGCATGTCATGCAACACAGCTCAAGGTCTATGGGAGCAGGTGTGGTAACAGACGGGATTAGCGGCTGAAGTGGAACCATTACCTTCCCTGTAAGCATGTTATGCTTAAATAAAAGTCCATAAGAGGTTATGCAGCTAAAGGCTCCCTCCAAATGACAGAGTCCTCAAGGGAATATCAGAAGGAGGGAGAAAAGAACTTTCTCATCTACAGGGACCTTATCCTAGAAAAGCTAAGTTCTCTGAGTGAGGGTTCACTGGTGCAAAAGCAGCAGACTAGAAGGCAACGTTATGAAACTGCTTGACAGTCTAGTGAGTTGGCAACAACCCAAGATATGTTGAGAAGCATGCGGTAAGGTATGCAGAGTATGATGAATGCAGAGTATGCTGTATGCAGAGCATGCTGTATGAAGAGCATGTTGTATGCAGAGCATGCTGAATGCAGAGCATGCTGTATGCAGAGCATGTTGTATGCAGAGCATGCTGAATGCAGAGCATGCTGAATGCTGAGCATGTAGTAAGCAGAGCCTGCTGTAAGCAGAGCCTGCTGTAAGGAAAGCAGAGCGTGTGCATGGCGTTTAACATTCTCAGAAATTCCATGACCAGTGCTAGAGTGCTTTATGCATGCTTGCATGGGGTTTAAAAAATCAACATAATGTTTACCTTACATTCATAACTCATGATTCATATTTTTGCCATGGTTTGAAAATGGAGGTAAGGTATGCTGAACAGCAGAGTCAGAACGAGCTGGAACAACAACAGTGGAAGGTGCAGAAAGTTCCTGTTCCTGTGGTATGAGTGGAGCGTGAAGAGACCGAGGTTGCGCAGAACAAGGTAAAGTTCCCGCAAGCAGAGGTGTCTGAGGCGCAGGATCAGGGTGCACGGGTTGAGCTCGGTGCAGCAGCTGAGGAGACTGACTCACAGGTGGAAGAGGTTGTACCTCCACCGAGAGTTGCACCACCGGTGGAGCAGCCAGGGGAGGAGGAGGAAGAGTGGAGTAATCCTCCTGATCCCAAACCAAAGGTTGCCTTAAAGAAGGCTGAGGCTGAACAACACTGGGAACAGCGAACACAGAAAGAGGTTCAACATCGTACGCCTGGCAGATGGTGCTGCGACTGGGTGCAGCGAGTGCAGGCGGGTTGAGCACAGGCTGAACGGGTGCAGGTGGAGGTGCAACACTCTCAGCCCGACACTCACGCAACAGGTCCGAAAGCTGTGCTTGCATGGACTGTAGTAGAGTCCACAACATCGTACGCCTGGCAGATGGTGCTGCGACTGGGTGCAGCGAGTGCAGGCGGGTTGAGCACAGGCTGAAAGGGTGCAGGTGGAGGTGCAACACTCTCAGCCCGACACTCACGCAACAGGTCCGAAAGCTGTGCTTGCATGGACTGTAGTAGAGTCCACAACATCGTACGCCTGGCAGATGGTGCTGCGACTGGGTGCAGCGAGTGCAGGCGGGTGCAGCACAGGCTGAACGGGTGCAGGCGGTTGGTGCACCACCGGTGCAGGAGGAGGAGGAGGTGCAACACTCTCAGCACGACACTCACGCATCAGGTCCGAAAGCTGCGCTTGCATGGACTGTAGTAGAGTCCACAACATCGTACGCCTGGCAGGTGGTACTGCGATCAGGTGGAGCGAGCATAGGCGGGGGGAGTGTAGGCGCACTCTCAGCCCGACAAACTGATGACTGAGGAGAGTCAGAGCTAACCCAATGACTGCATCCGGGTTGTTGAACTTTACTTCGTACGTCTGGCATAGGTCTGGACTTACGTTTAAGAGGTCTTGAGACCTGAGACCAGCGTTACTCTGCCTATATTTTCTCCTCTAAATCTCTTCTGCAGACGAGCAAAATAAGGGCTCAATCGTCTGCGGGTGGGAGTGACGGTCTCGGTAAGACACGCCCACAACCACCGAGGATACTTCTGTGCGCCGATCAAGGCCTGCCGAACCCTTTAATCCTTCGACATTGCTTCTCCCCTGGGCTTGGGAGCTTGCAAGAGGTCCCGGACTGGGAGGACGACTGGCGCGCACAAAAGTACCCTCACGCATAACACTGACATACTTTGCGCTAATCACTTATCACTTTGATTTCTGTTTGCACTTATTTCACTGAACTCGAAACTTTAAGTGGTTTGTACCTGAAACACGCAATTCTATCCTTCTCAAAAGTTAGTAATTGCGAAAACAGAATTACAATGTAACAGAAAAATCTAATGAAAGAAAATTCAGTGGCTGGAAAGAGACTAAACACTAGATCACTCTAGAAACGTTTAGTTTCTTCCCCTAAAGAGACTAGGGATAAGAGCAAAACGATAACGACGTTACTCGTACGCCTGGCAGGCTTGAGGGAAACGTTTATCCTCTTTCTCCCTCCGTCTCTATCTCTCTCTCTCTCTCTCTCTCTTGACTTAGAACCTGAGAGAAGAGCCCAATCATATATATCGTTAAAACATATTATTGTTAAAGGAAAAAACTGAAATATTTCCCAAAAAGAAAAGTTCCTTATTAGGATCAAAACCATTAAGTTAAGAAAGAATGAACAAAACGCTAGACACGGTTACTCTTACTGCAATGTGAAACCGTGAACATTCTTTCTCTATCGTAACGATAGAGTGCAAGTTGAAACGTTCTGAACGTCAACAACTGCCGAGACAAACAAAACGTTAGTTCAACTTTGAAAAAGTACGAGACTATCAAAGAAATTCTTTCAAAGACCTTAAAATAGCATAATATGTTAACAGGTAAAACCGAAATGACGGGCTCACGATAATTAACTTCGGTACCAAGAAAAGACCGCCTACTATTAGGAAGGTCGAATATAAACAAATATAAAAATTAATTTTAATAAGTTTATAATAAAAGGAAGTTAATCGAAGAGGCCTATAAGAGGCGGAGAGATATAAAATAAATCTATAACTTTTGTTAAGCAAAATAAAGAAAAAGAGTCTATACTCTCTTAGACACCAACACTTCCGTCTAAGGGAAGGGTCGGCCATTGAAAGGTGAACGAGAGTTCATACTCTCTTCGTCACCAAAATTAATCAAATTAATTCCAAAAGCTAACTAAGCTAAAATAGAAGTTTCCAGTAAAGCGACAGCCGAAATCAAAGAGAAATACTTCACCAAAGTCGTGAAAATACTCCAAGAACATAAGCGTATCCCAGAACGTCTTGTCAGAAGCACGACAGAGGAATAATTGAGGAGGTGTCAACAAGAAGTACTTGAGTACCTGGCCACAGGTGGCGCTGGTAAGTACACCCCCTTCTAGTATTGTGATAGCTGGCGTATCCCTCCATAGAATTCTGTCGGGCAACAGAGTTGACAGCTACATGATTATCGGGTAAGTTTAATATTGAAAAACAGGTGATCGCTGACGCGTAGGAGAACGCTGATGAATAGGCGATACTAATATCGCCTGTGCACGCTGGCGAGCAGGTGATCGCCAGCGCGTAGGTGATCGTTGACGCGTAGGAGAACGCTGATGAATAGGCGATACTAAAATCGCCTGTGCGCCCTGGCGAGCAGGTGAACGCTGGCGAGCAGGTGATTGCTGGCGCGTAGGGGATCGCTGGCGAGCAGGAGGGCGACGCGTGAGATCCTGTGAAGGAACAGGTGGCGCGGCGCGTTCACGAACAGGAACAGGAAGATCGCAGGCGCGTGGGCGAACATGTACTTTTGACACACGCGCTGGAGAACGCGAACGTTGTTGCGTAGACACAGGATGAGAGAGCTCAGGAGACTGATGGCGCGCAGGGAGTTCAACAGGAACTACAGGATGGTCAGAGACCACAGGGCGATGATCCTCAAAAGAGCGCTGACGCTCAGAAGAGCGCTGACGAGCAGGAGAGCGCTGACGAGGAGGGCGAACATCAGGAGAGCGCCGACGAACAGGTGAGCGCCGACGAGCAGGAGAGCATTGACGAGCAGGAGAGCGCCGACGAGCAGGAGAGCGCCGACGAGCAGGAGAGCGCTGACGAGCAGGAGAGCGCCTGTGCGCTAGCACTGCACGTGGAAGGGAAGAATCCCTTTGCCCCGAAGGGACCGTTGCCCGTCGGGTGACGAGTTCCCCAGAAGGTGAAGATCTAGCAGGAGTTGGAGAACGGTCTGCAGAGAGGTCCAAAGGAGCAGGAGCTGTAGGCTGAGTACGACGAGGAGAGTCCCCTTCGGAGGAAGAAGATCCAAAAAGGCGCCTTTTAACCCCCTTATAAGGGGAAGGGAGGCCCTTGCGACGCAGCGGACGGTGAGCCTTACGGTGGAGGCGGCCACGGGGAAGATCATCAGGACCATCAGTCCTCCGAAGGGGAGTCTCAGTCAAAGCACTTCCCTTAGAAGGAAGCTGAACAGCAGAAGAGCCCGTAGGACTCATTTCCCCCTTCGAAGGATGTACGGAAGGGGGAGGAGAGCCATCAGCACCATCATCCTCAACTGCACCTGCAGAGGATTGCCCAGCCACGTCGGAGGCCTCTGCCACCACGACGTCGACGATAGACAGAGGGTCTACCTCTGCTTAACGGCGGACCCCAACGAGACAAGGTCAATCAAGGCGACCCTGGAGGGCAAGCCCTTAAGCCCCAGGGAAGCCCAAATCTGTAAGAGATCATCATTAGACAAGAAGTTATCAATGGCCTCCCCCGGAGGAGGAGGGGGAACCGCCCAGCTATGGGAGGCGACGCCCTCTCCCCCCACCCAAGGTCGGGAAACAGAACTAGGGCCTGCGCTACCACTCGGACGACTCTCCTTAGGAGCCGGTCGAGGGAGAGCTTCGGAGGAGGTTTGGGCGGCGAAAGAAGAATCCCGAAAACCTTCCTCCTTCAAGGCAACCCCCGAAGGAGAACGGTCTCTCTCGGACTTCTTCTTACGCCGGCGGCCAAACCTCTCCCACTGGGAGGCAGACCACTCCCTACACCACTCACAACACATGTTTTCCTGGTCACACCGTCGGCCCCGACACTGAGGGCAAAGGGTGTGAGGGTCCGTATCTAAGGCCGACATAAAGGTCCCACAAGGGCGGTCGGCAACACCAGGGCACGTACGCATTGTAATATAATAATATAATAATGAAAGTCAACTTCAAACCAACACACAAGCTGTAGAAAAGAGAAAGCAGAAAAAAGATTAAAGGCTGTCAACGAGGACGATGAACAGACAAGTCTGTTCACCGCCGAGCCAAAAGTGAAAGTGAAGCAAGTCACCGGTGTGTGGGGGGGAGGGGTTAAAAGCTACCCTTCCCCTACCCCCCGCTAACTAGCGCGGGGGTAATTAACCCTCGTTTAAACTATTGGCTCGTCATTTCAGCTGCGCTAAAAGGTAAACCCAATGTAAATAGCGTGGTTTGTATTTCGGTTACGGAACAAACTCAAATTCAGATAAAAGGACACACTCCTCGCATCGATCCCCTAATTGACAAGCTTTGCCTCTACAATTAACACAAATAGAGTGGGGATCAATGGAAGCCTTTGGAAGGCGCGTTACAATCTTTTGAACACTTTCTATAAACAGGAGAAGGGTAGGCCATTATGGAAATTTCAAAGAGATAAAAAAACAAGCAAAGTTCAGCAACAGAAAATAAAAAAAGGGATTCAAGAGTATTTGAAGAATATCCAACACAGCAAAAGCCAAAAACCATTAAAAAAGTACTTCACCAATTGTAGAAAACTTTAGGTTTAGCGCGAGCACGGAACCAATGTTGACATTCCAATCGGCAGAGAAGAACTGGAGCTTATCGGAATATGTTTAGTATCCTGCCGACAGTTGGTGCTAGTGTACACCCAGCCAACCAGCATGGTGATCGCCCGAGAGTTTTGAATCTGCCAATCGTCGGAGACGTTAGCTATATATATACAGTATCCTCCGGCTAAGTTAAATATTTAAAAATAAAGAATGTTTTCACATATATACAATTATAAGAAAAAGTAAGTTAAAAAACAAAAATTAATGGCAGTCCAGAATAGGCGAGGAGGGAGAGAGGAAACAACCACTCTCGATCCGAGCCAAAAGTAAAGAGACTAAATCACAGGTGTGTGAACGGGAGTGGTAGCAAGCTACCCCCCACCCTACCCCCGCTAACTAGCAGTGTGGGTAGTTAACCCTAGCTAAATTTTAATGGCTCGTCATTTCAGCTCCGCCGAAAGTATAACCCCTAATAAATAGCGTGGTTTGTATTCCAGTTACGGAACAAATTTTAATTAAATAATGAGAAAAAAACAAAAATTCAATGATAAGAAAATGCAGGTCTTCAAAACCAGAAGAAGAGACATAAATATCTCCATGCAGAGCCTCTTAGGAAACAATCCTCTAAATATTTAATTGACATATATAAATATTGTAAAGACAACGTCCTACAATGCTTGCAGCGCTCTTTTTAGCATTGTACATATTCTCTATAAATACCCTACAAATATTGTTTATGCATTTAGGTACAGAATCATCTCTTCGTTTCATTTCTATGTATGACTCATTATTATATGTCAAGTGTTGGCTTTTATATTAATCAAAATCAAAAGTGATGCCTCTCACTGCTGTAAAAGTATACATAGAGGCGGCTGGGTACGCCCCAGCCATCCCCAGCCTACCCGCTCAAGCGGTTAGGCAGGGTTGCCACCTCGCAATTGAAGTCTAATAGCTACCTTCCAGCTACGCTTAAAGATAATCCACATAAATAACTCCAGGTTTGTATGTTAGGGAAAAGTACAAATTATCTCCGAATTTGTCATTATGCGTCTACAAAGAAAATTAAGAAAAAATTCATCAAACAAAAAATGGAAAAGGAAAATACAAAATCTGTCACACTGAATTATTCGGTTTATAAAGAAGTTTTGAGGGTATGATTTTCAATACAACTGGTGTCATATTAGTGAAGAAAAATGTACCAAATTTTTTTTTTTTGTAAAAATCATGATTTTTGCTAATAAATCAAAACTTTTTTGATCAAATGAATTGAAACTTTTATATGATGAAGGTACTATACATGTCTAAAACATATATAGAAATGGTGTATTTTGAATAATTAGAAAAAAAAAATGCAGGCCATAGCAGACAGTCCCCATAAGTGTTATTTTTCTTGCCTGATGTCACCAGCTAAGTCTACCATTACCAAGAGGAAAATAGCAACTGAACAATTACATTGCAGTAATTAACCCCTTGAGCAAAGAAAAATGACAAATTCGTGGATAATTTGTATTTTTCCTAACTATACAAACCTTAGCTATTTACATGGGGTAATTACTTCAGCATACCTGAATGACGAGCCATAAAAGTTTTAACGAGGGTTTACTACCCCGCCACTAGTTAGCGGGGAGTAGGGACCTCACAGCCACCGGTGAATGCTTCACTTTGCTTAGAGGTAGGACTTATCCCGGGGGACAGGGCTGGCGGGCAAATATGTGTAAATAGCTAAGGTTTGTATAGTTAGGAAAAATACAAATTATCTACGAATTTGTCATTTGTTCCGTAATTGAAATACGAACCATGCTATTTACATGGGGTGACTCAACCCTTAGGAAGGGAGGTAAGTCCCTGCCATACTGGCTTTGGCTTGCCAGGGGACCCCAAATTCGAGTGTGTAAGTACTCAAGAAATAAGGGGTTCCTGCACCTCGCTGGCATGCTGTGAAACTGCTGCGGCCTACATAAGCCATGTGTGAAGGTGAGAAGTGACTCGTCCTAGGAAGTTGACCAGGAGTTCTTCAGATGGAAATCTAGGCTAGGACTCTCCCAATACCACCTCGTCAGGGTATGGGGACATGGCAGTACAGTATTACATTTAATACTAGGAACACAAGGGAGCATGGCTTACCTGCAGAGGTTCGAGGTCAGCTGTAAACAGAACCCAGGAGGCTGCTTTCTCCAAGGGAGGAGAGGATGAAGAAAAGAATAAGGGCCAGACAGATCTTTTCATTCACACTGACTAAAACCGGGTAACAATGCCCTCAACCTTCTGTTACTTGTCCATTAAGGAGCCTGAGGTTAGACCAGCTGTTGTGCAGCCCCCACAGGGCCGATAGAGAATGTATCGAGCCTCCTGTGTGTCACGTCTTGCAGGTAGTGGGCCGTGAAGGTGGTCTGACGCTTCCACACCCCAGCTTGAAGGACCTGCGTCACTGAATAATTTTTCTTGAAGGCCAGGGACGTAGCTATGCCCCTGGCATCATGCGCTCTAGGGCGACGTGATGGAGGAGGGTCAGGATTCAAGTTCAGATGTATCATCTTGCGAATCCAGGCCGAGATGGTATTCCTGGTGACCCTCCTCTTTGTCTTCCCGGTGCTCACAAACAGGGCTCGCACCTGAGGACGAACTGCAGCTGTTCTTTTGAGATACAACCTCAGACTCCTCACTGGGCACAGTAGGAAATGGTCTGGGTCATCTGTTAAAGAACGGAGACTCGAAACCTGGAAAGAGTTGAACCTAGGGTCCGGCACTCCCGGATTCTGAGTCTTAGCAACAAACTCAGGGACGAAGCTGAACGTTACCTCCCCCCATCCCCTTGAATGGGCGATGTCGTACGAGAGACCATGTAGCTAACTGACTCGCTTGGCCGAGGCCAAAGCTAGCAGGAAAACCGTCTTCCAGGTAAGGTGGCGATCTGAAGCCTGGCGTAATGGTTCGTAGAGAGGTCTCTTCAGAGACCTGAGAACTCGAACCACGTTCCATGGAGGGGGTCTCATTTCCGACTGAGGGCAGGTAAGTTCATAACTCCGTATGAGAAGGGAAAGTTCCAGCGAGGAAGAAATGTCCATTCCTTTAAGCCTGAAGGCAAGACTTAAGGCTGAGCGATAGCCTTTCACTGCCGAGACTGAAAGGCGCATTTCCTCCCGCAAATACACGAGGATCTCCGCTATTGCTGGAATAGTGGCATCGAGGGGAGAGATACCCCTTCCACGACATCAACCACAGAAGACTCGCCACTTCGCCTGGTAGACCCCCTGCGGATGACTTGCGCGGGTGACCAGACATCCTGTTCGCAACTTGTTGCGAAAATCCTCCCTCTGTGAGGAGATGCTGGATAGTCTCCAGGCGTGAAGTCGAAGCGAAGCTACGGCTTTGTGGAAGATGTTGGCGTGTGGTTGTTTGAGTAGCTCGTGACGTGGAGGGAGTTCTCTCGGAACCTCCGTGAGGAGTTGCAGAAGGTCCGGGAACCATTCTGCGTGATGCCATAGCGGAGCTATCAGGGTCATTGAAAGATTGAACGATATTCTGGTCTTGTTGAGCACCCTCCTCATCACAGAGAACGGGGGAAAGGCGTACACATCGACGTTGTCCCACCGTTGTTGGAAGGCATCCTGCCAGAGAGCCTTGGGGTCCGGGACTGGGGAGCAGTACAGTGGGAGCTTGAAATTCAGCGCCGTAGCGAACAGATCCACCATCGGGGAACCCCACAAAATCAGGACTTTGTTGGCTACTTGAGGATCCAAAGACCACTCAGTACTCACTATCTGTGTCGCTCTGCTCAGACTGTTGGCGAGCACATTCCTTTTGCCAGGAATGAAGCGAGCCGCTAGCGAGATCGAGCGGACTTCGGACCATCTCAGGATCTCTACTGTAAGATGGATAGCTGTTCCGAAAAGGTACCTCCCTGCTTGTTGATATAAGCCACCACTGTGGTGTTGCCACTCATCACTACCACAGAGTGGCCCGCCAAGACTTGGCGGAACTTCTGAAGTGCCAGGAACACGGCCTTCATTTCTAGCAGGTTTATGTGAAGGTACTTTTCTGATTCTGACCACAGGCCTGAGGTCCTGTGGTTCAGAACGTGGGCCCCCCACCCTTTCTTTGATGCGTCCGAGAACAACATCAAATCCGGGGGTAGGTTCTCGTCCGCCACCCACCACTGGAGGTCCGTCCGTTCCGCAGGACCCATAGGGACCTTGATTCCACCGGGACTTGAGTCACCACTGGAGGGATCTCATTCTGAGGCGACCGTTGGGAACGAGACGGGCCAGGGAGGAGAGGTGGTCAAGGAGACGTAGCCACGATTGGGCTGGGAGTTCTTCTCGATTGAGGAAAGGCCTCGCGACCTTCCTCAGCCTTGCTATCCTGTTGTCTGATGTGAAGGCTTTGTGGAGATTGGTGTGTCTATGATCATGCCTAGATATACCAGTTTCTGAGAGGGCTGCAGGGAGGACTTCTCGAGATTTACCATGATCCCTAGATCCTGGCAAACTTCGAGGAGCTTGTCTCGGTGGCGAAGAAGGGTTGCCTCCGAGTCCGCTAGGATCAGCCAGTCGTCCAGATAACGAAGGAGACGGATGCCGATCCTGTGAGCCCACGAAGAGATCAGAGTGAACACTCTGGTGAACACCTGAGGAGCTGTGGAGAGACCGAAGCACAGCACCTTGAACTGGGAGATCTTGTTGTCTAGGCAAAATCTTAGGTACTTCCTTGAAGACGGATGGAATGGGATCTGGAAGTACGCGTCCTTCAGGTCCAGTGTACACATGAAGTATTGTGGTCTCACTGCGAGTCTGACCGTGTCTGCCGTCTCCATACTGAACGGAGTCTGCTTGACAAACCCGTTCAGGGTTGAGAGGTCGATGACTGGTCTCCAGCCTCCAGACGCCTTTCTCACAAGAAAGAGTCGACTGTAGAAGCCTGGGGACCCGTCTACAACCTCCTGGAGAGCGTCCTTCTTCAACATGGTCTGGACTTCTGCCCAAAGGGCTTGCCCTCTTGCCGATCCCATGGCATAGGAGCTCAACGACACTGGATTTGCTGTCAGGGGAGGTAGAGAGGCTGTGAACGGGACGCGATAACCCTGAACGATCACGGAAATCGTCCAGGTATCTGCCCCGAGTTGCTGCCACCTTGTTGCACAACTTTGTAGGCATCCCCCCACTGGTGGACATGCAGGGGGACTGCCAACCCTAGCGTTTACGGCCTCGGCCGTTACCTCTAGGGTTCTTGCCTCCCCTGGAGGACTTCTTGCTCCTTCTGCTCTTGGCAGGAAAGGGCTTAGACACCTTCAGCTTCGCTGCAGTGGTCTTCTTCGTGTCCTTAGCTGGACGGGGCTGTTGAGCCGCTAAAAGTTTGTAGGGCCTCGATGTCAGGGCCCTATGGATGAGGGAATCCTGGTTGGACTTCCTCCCACCTCTCAGCGGTAAGCTCCACGTCCTTAGGCTCAAACAAACTCTTACCGAACACGGAAGAGTGTCTGAGCCTGCTAATCTCCGAACTGGGAACCTTCTGGTGGAACCTCTCAGCCACAGCGTCCCGAGGTTTGAGAATCGTATTGGCCCACAAGCTCGAGACTTGGTGGGCCAGACTCTCAATGGTCCGCGTGCCTGAGAGCAAGAAAATCTCCCGTGCCTTCCTGGTGCTTTCTTTGGAGAGGTCCTCAGACTGCACCAGGATGCCCAGAGACCCCAGCCAGATGTCAAGCCACGAAGTTGCCTGCATGGCACACTTAGCGACCTTCTCCTGGCTTAGGATCTCAGTAGCTGAGTAGGACATGTGCCGGTTGGAGAGTCTCTCTAGAGGGACTCCTCCGGTGAGTTCTTCCACGGAGTGATGAATCGGAAGACCCAGACAAGACTCCTCAAGGATCTCAAAGTACCTCCTCTGATGGACTCGAGGAGGAGGGAGGAGCTTGTTACTGGCGCTGGATCTACTGGAGGAGGCAAGCTCAGAGAGCTGGCCCTCGACCTTGTCCCTGGCACTCTTCATCCCCTGAGACCAGGGCAAAGCTGCACTAGCCCTAGAGGGTTTCTGGGTGCCGTAGACGCGGTCCAAGACCGTGTCCTTACCTTCACGAGGAGGAATCTCAGGGTCTGGGATCCCGTTGAGGTTCCTCATGAGGGTCAGGACTAGCCAGAAGGTGTGTTCTGACTCTTGATGCTCTCCTCCTGAAGGACTGGCAGCGAAGTCTCCCGTCCCCAGTGGCTCTTCCTGGGGGGACACATGGACATCCTCGGAAGGTCTAGATGGTTCCTGCCTGATCCTTGTTGACGATTTAAGGATCGTCTTAAGAGTCCTTTTGTTCCCTTCTGGGCGGGATACAGGACTCGAGTAGCGATGGGTGCAGGCTCTTTTCCACCCCTGGACGAGAAGACTTCTCAGGGAGAGGCGGAATTTCCCCCATTGGTGCGATGGGGGAACGGTCCAGCTCGTCCGACTCTCCTGAGGATGGGTAATCCTCATCCGCAGGGGAGGGAGTGAAAGTCTGGGGGGGGGGGGAGCCTTGCGCAAAGATCTGCGAGGAGACAAAATAGGCCTTGGAGGTGTTTCCACGGGAGAGACTCCTCTCTTCCTCTTCAGGGGGGAGGAGGCTGCCACTGATTTGTGGCCCTTGTCAGAGAGGGCGGGCTTCATCGCCTGCACAAGAGCTCTGACCAGGGAACCAAACCAGGGCTGCTGGCTAACAGTCGCACTGTCAGACTCTACCTCTGGAAAGAAGGGGATCGTTCGATCCCTTGGAGGAGTCGACAAATGCAGGTTCGCCTGAGAAGCTGAAAAGAAAGAGTCCTTAGACCTGTCCGCCTGGCGACGCTCTCGCTGGAGGTCGGGTGATGGGCCCTGATCAGGGTCGCGCGCGAAAGGATCGCTTGACACAGGAATCTCGCGCTCGCGCGGGCACGCGCGCGCATGAGCTTGGGCGAGAGAGGATGATGGAGCGGGCACGAGGGCGCTTAGGCGAGGCCACAGGCGTGTGAGAGCGATGGCGCGCAGGAGATGGTGCGGGGGCGCGGACGCGCGTAGGAGATGGCGAGGGCGTGTGGCGCGCAGGAGCCGGAACGGGAGGCGCCCAGATACGAGGACGCGCAGCATCCTGATGCGGCACTGGAGGGCGCGAGAGGTCAGTGGCGCCTGGCCGCGTATCCGGAAGAACCGGGCGAGGGCGCGAGAGCGCAGGTTCAGGATACCGCGAGGAAGGGATGGCGCGTAGGTAGGCGCTGGTCCGAAAGGACAGGCATACTAGCCTGTAGGCGCGCTAGGCGCGCAGGTGATCGTGGGCGTGCATGGCGCGCATCAGGATGTGGACGCACTGGTGTGCGCTGCTGCGGTGGGCGAACAGGACGCGTGGCTGGATTAGGGCGCACAGGTGTGCGCTGGAGGGTTGCATGGGGCGCCTTGATAACTGGAACTGGGCGCGCAACCGGAGCGTCGCGCACGGCTGGAACGCATGCAGGATCGCGCGGTCTGGAAGGAGAGCCCTGGGGTGCCTGTGAGCGCCCGTGAGCTAGCTTAGGCGCCTCCTGGGTGGCGCGCTGCGATGTAGAAGCGCGCTGGCGCGTTGGCGAACGTGTGAGAGCTGGGACTGGAACTGCGCGTGGGCGCGCTTCGCACGTAACTCCAGACAGGCGCTGCGAGTCCAGAGGGACCTGTGAGGACCTGTGAGTGCCTGTGCGCTAGCGTAGGAACCTCTTGAACTGCGAGCGACGAGGCAGGAACCAGGGAACGCTGGGGCGCAGGTGGGCGCATGTGCGCAAGCGCGCTGGAAAAGGAACTGTTGGTTGGCGCCGGGGCGCGCAGGGGAACCCTGGCGCGTAGCAGGAACAGGGGCGCGCACGCGCAGGTAAGCGCTGTGGTGCTAAGACAGGAACAGCGGCAGCAGCAGGAGGGCGCGCAGGAAGAACCTGGCACTTGAGGGCAAGAGGCGCGGTTTTGCGCTCAAGGCCCTTAAGCCTCGAAGGGCCCGGTGCCTGCGCAGTGGCAGGATCAGGTGGCACGCAACGCGCATCCGTAACATTGAAGGGTGACAACAAGTCAGCAGGTCTGGAGGGAGACTGGTCACAGGGTCCTGAAGGACGACCATCATCCGAAGTGGATTGTGAACGATCCCCGGAGAGGTCTAAGGTGGTAGCTGGCAGGATTGGCGAGTCATCTCCTCCGCAGAGGACTGTGGTGACGACGAGCCGAAGAGGCGCCTCCTAACTCCCTTGTGAGGGGAAGGAAGGCCTCTACGGTGAAGGGGAGGACGAGCCTTCCAACTTATACGCCCACGAGGGGCCGTGGGATCAGCAAGCTGACCATCAAGGGGCCTCTGCAGAGGAGTCTCTGTAAGTGAACTCCCCCGAGGGGGAGAATCACCGGCAGGAGAGACCGTGGGACTTAGATCCTCCCTCGAAAGGTGTTCGGAGGGGGAATCTAAGCCGTCAGCTACCTCAGCAACAGGAACGGGGGTTTGACTAGACCCACGAGATGTCTCCGTCACAACAACGTCAACCACAGACAGAGGATCTATCCCTGCCGTAGTTGGCGATTGTTTGACAGCTGCACTAAGTTTGATCATGTCAAACAGGGCTTCCTTGGAGGGCAAACCCTGCAGCCCCAAGGAAGCCCAAAGCTGCAACAAATCACGATTAGACATATTTAAATCCTCCTCCGGGGGAGGAGGGGCAGCCGCCTCGCTATGGGAGGCGACTACCTCTCCCGCCCCCCGGGATCGGTCAACAGCAGTACGGTCTACGCTACCACTCGCCGGCCTCTCGGAAGAGACCGCTCGATGGGGAGCTTCGGAGGAGGAAAGGGCTACGGAAGAAGTAGTCCTGGAATTTTCTCTCTTCAAAGAAGCCTCTGAAGGAGAAAGATCCCTTTTAGACTTTTTCTTCCGGCGCCGGGCAAACCTCTCTCACTGGGAGGTAGACCACTCCCTACATTCTATACAAACATTACCACTATCACACCGCTGGCCTCTACAGTGAGGACATAAGGTGTGGGGATCGGTGTCGACCGCCAACATAAAGGTCCCACAAGGGCGGCCGGGAAGTCCAGGGCGAGTACGCATAGCAGTAGAGGCCAACTTCAAACACACTGGAAAAGAAAAAGCAAAAACAGATTAAATATGGCAGTCAAACCGAGGGAGAGAGCAGACAGGTGTGTTCTCTGCCTGAGCCAAAAGTAAAGTGAAGCATTCACCGGTGTGTGTGAGGGGGGGGGGGGTAAACTAGCAAACCCCCCCCCCCCCCACCCCCGCTAACTAGCGGCGGGGTAGTAAACCCTCGTTGAAACTTTTATGGCTCGTCATTCAGCTACGCCGAAGTAATTACCCCACGTAAATAGCGTGGTTTGTATTTCAGTTACGAAACAAATATACTTAAGAAATGTTATTTTCATTAGTAAAATAAATTTTTGAATATACTTACCCGATAATCATGTAGCTGTCAACTCTGTTGCCCGACAGAATTCTACGGAAGGGATACGCCAGCGATCGCTATACAAGAGGGGGGTGTACTCACAAGCGCCACCTGTGGCCAGGTACTGCAGTACTTCTTGTTGACACCACTTCAATTTTTCCTCGGTCCACTGGTTCTATGGGGAGGAAGGGTGGGTCAATTAAATCATGATTATCGGGTAAGTATATTCAAAAATTTATTTTACTAATGAAAATAACATTTTTCAATATTAAACTTACCCGATAATCATGTAGCTGATTCACACCCAGGGAGGTGGGTGAAAACCAGTGTACATGTATATCAAGAAGCTAAGTATCCCGTATTTCATATTATCAGTTATTCAAAATAACAATGAAATTACAAGTACCTGGTAAGGAAGTCGACTTGAGCCATTACTCTGCCTTAAATAAGTTCGTCTTCCTTACTGAGCGCAGCGTTCCTCTTAGGAGGCTGAACAACTCTAAGGTGCTGAAGTATCAAGGGCTGCAACCCATACTAAAGGACCTCATCACAACCTTTAACCTCGGCGCTTCTCAAGAAAGAATTGACCACCCGCCAAATCAACAAGGATGTGGAAGGCTTCTTAGCCGACCGTACAACCCATAAAAAGTATTCAAGAGAAAGGTTAAAAGGTTATGGGATTATGGGAATGTAGTGGCTGAGCCCTCGCCTACTACTGCATTCGTTGCTACGAATGGTCCCAGGGTGTAGCAGTACTCGTAAAGAGACTGGACATCTTTGAGATAGAATGATGCGAACACTGACTTGCTTCTCCAATAGGTTGCATCCATAACACTCTGCAGAGAATGGCTCTGTTTGAAGGCCACTGAAGTAGCCACAGCTCTCACTTCATGTGTCCTTACCTTCAGCAAAGCAAGGTCTTCTTCCTTCAGATGAGAATGTGCTTCTCTAATCAGAAGCCTGAATAGTAAGAAACTGAGTTCTTAGAACTTGGAAAAGAAGGTTTCTTGATAGCACACCATAAGGCTTCTGATTGTCCTCGTAAAGGTTAAGACCTTTTTAGATAGTACCTAAGAGCTCTAACGGGGCAAAGTACTCTCTCCAGTTCATTCCCCACCAAGTTGGACAGGCTTGGGATCTCGAACGACTTAGGCCAAGGACGTGAAGGAAGCTCGTTTAGCAAAAACCGAGCTGCAAGGAACATGTAGCCGTTTCAGATGTGAAAACAATGATCCTGCTGAAGGTGTGGATCTCACTTACTCTTTTAGCTGTTGTCAAGCACACGAGGAAAAGAGTTTTTAATGTGAGGTCCTAAAAAGAGGCTGATTGGAGAGGTTCAAATCTTGATGACATAAGGAACCTTAGGACCACGTCTAGATTCCAGCCTGGAGTGGACAACCGACGTTCCTTTGAGGTCTCAAAAGACCTAGGGAGGTCCTGTAGATCTTTGTTGGTGGAAAGATCCAAGCCTCTGTGGCGGAATACCGCTGCCAACATACTTCTGTAACCCTTGATCGTAGGAGCTGAAAGGGATCTTACTTTCCTTAGATATAACAGGAAGTCAGCAATCTGGGTTACAGTGGTACTGGTTGAGGAAACTGCATTGGTCTTGTACCAGCTACGGAAGACTTCCCATTTAGACTGATAGATTCTGAGAGTGGATGTTCTCCTTGCTTTGGCAATCGCTCTGGCTGCCTCCTTCGAAAAGCCCCTAGCTCTTGAGAGTCTTTCGAAAGTCTGAAGGCAGTCAGACGAAGAGCGTGGAGGTTTGGGTGTACCTTCTTTACGTGAGGTAGACGTAGAAGGTTCACTCCTAGAGGAAGAGTCCTGGGAATGTCGACCAGCCATTGCAGTACCTCTAAGAACCATTCTCTCGCGGGCCAGAGCGGAGCCAACCAACGTCAGCCGTGTCCCTTTGCGAGAGGAGAACTTCTGAAGTACCCTGTTGACAATCTTGAACGGCGGGAATGCATACAGGTCGAGATGGAACCAATCCAGCAGAAAAGCATCCACGTGAACTGCTGCTGGGTCTGGAATCGGAGAACAATACAACAGGAGTCTCTAGGTTATCGAGGTAGCGAACAGATCTATGGTTGGCAGACCCCACAGGGCCCAAAGTCTGCTGCAAACATTCTTGTGAAGGGTCCACTCTGTGGGGATGACCTGACCCTTCCGGCTGAGGTGATCTGCCATGACATTCATACCGCCCTGAATGAACCTCGTTACCAGCGTGAGCTTTCGATCTTTAGACCAGATGAGGAGGTCCCTTGCGATCTAGAACAACTTCACGAAAGAGTCCCTCCCTGCTTGAAGATGTAAGCCAGGGCTGTGGTGTTGTCAGAGTCCACCTCCACCACTTTGTTAAGCTGGAGGGACTTGAAGTTTATCAAGGCCAGAAGAACCGCCAACAACTCCTTGCAATTGATGTGAAGTGTCCTTTGTTCCTGATTCCATGTTCCCGAGCATTCCTGTCCGTCCAAAGTCGCACCCCAGCCCGTGTCTGATGCGTCCGAGAGGAGAAGGCGGTCGGGTTTCTGAACAGCCAAAGATAGACTTCCTTGAGAAGAAAGCTGTTCTTACACCACGCGAGAGAAGACCTCCTCTCTTCGGAAACTGGAACTGAGATCGTCTCTAGCGTCATGTCCTTTATCCAGTGAGCAGCTAGATGATACTGAAGGGGGGGAGGTGGAGTCTCCCTAACACGATGAACAGGGCCAGCGATGAAAGTGTCCCTGTTAGACTCATCCACTACCTGACTGAGCATCGGTTCCTTCTCAGCATGCTCTGGATGCATTCTAGGGCTTGGAATATCCTTGGGGCCGACGGAAAAGCCCGAAAAGCTCGACTCTGAAGATCCATACCCAGGGAGACAATGGTCTGGGATGGGACGAGCTGAGACTCCTCAAAATTGACCAGGAGGCCCAGTTCCTTGGTCAGATCCATAGTCCATCTGAGAATCTCCAGACAGCGACGACTTGTGGGAGCTCTTAAAAGCCAGTCGTCTGACGGAGCCGGACACAAGATCATGGTACTGCTGCACAGTCTGTGAACTGTCAACCATGGGGAAGCGAGGAAGTACAGTGACAACCCGAAGCTGTCTAGACTGTCTGGGTCGTACAGACAACTCCTTATCGGGTTGCTGAGGTTGCCGCACTGCGTCACAACAAGTCACTTCTGCTGGTTGTTGAACGTCTTCCCAGTGACACACTGACTCCGTAAACAAAAAAAAAAAAATCCTCTAACAAGGACTAAGCTTGGACTGCATGTCTTGCAACACAGCTCAAGGTCTATGGGAGCAGGTGTGGTAACAGACGGGGTTAGCGACTGAAGTGGAACCATTACCTTCCCTGGGAGCATGTTATGCTTAAATAAAAGTCCATAGGAGGCTACGCAGCTAAAGGCTCCTCTCCAAATGACAGAGTCCTCAAGGGAATATCAGAAGGAGGGAGAAAAGCACTTTCTCATCTACAGGGACCATATCCGAGAAAAGCTAAGTTCTCTCAGTGAGGGTTTCACTGGTGCAAAAGCAGCAGACTAGAAGGCAACGTTATGAAACTGCTTGACAGTCTAGTGAGTTGGCAACAACCAAAGATGTGTGACTGAGAAGCATGCGGTAAGGTATGCAGAGCATGTTGTATGCAGAGCATGCTGTATGCAGAGCATGCTGTATGCAGAGCATGCTGTATGTAGAGCATGCTGTAAGGTAAGCAGAGCGTGTTGCATGGCGTGTAACATTTCTCAGAAATTCCATGACCAGTGCTAGAGTGAGTAATATCGCATTACCGTCCATTGAAAGTGCACGTGCCGAGGGAATTGATTTAGACTGTTTTGTTGATGAATTTGATAGCCGGCATGATAATCGTAGAATTAAGCTACACTAAATGTACTATAATCTACTTCACCTCAGGAAAGGGAAACTCACCCTGTTGGCAACACTGCATTACTTCATGCATGCTTGCATGGGGTTTAATATCAACATAATATTACCTTACATTCATAACTCATGATTCATTTGTTTAGAAGATATTTTTGCCATATTTTGCGATTTGTTAAAAATATATTGCAAGGAATACATATATATTTTTATATAAGTAATACAAATAACCTCCATTATCATAATGTTTGTGTAGGCATACATGTATATGATTACAAATGCAAGTTATGAAAGTAATGAGGTGTTATTATTGTCATTGTTATTCCCAAGTTGAATGGGAAGAAGCTCAAGTTGAGGAAAAAATGGCAGATGCATGCGTTGAGGTGGCTGACTCATAGCATGAGGTTGCTGCCTCAAGAGTTGCGCTTGCTGTAAGGGTTGCGGATGCGCAGTAGCAGGTTCCTGAGGAACGAGTTAAGGTTCCTGAGGTGTGAGCTGCGAGAGTTGAGGTAGCGGCTGCGCAGAACGCAGTTCTTGTCTCGCGAGTTGAGGTTCCTGAGGAGCTAGCCTAAGGAGTTGAGACTCTTGCCTTGAGGAGGGTTTAGGTCGCTGCAGCGAGTGCTGAGGTGGCTGCCTCATTGATGGAAGAGGTTGTCGTACTTCAAGAGATTGTTGCCTCGCTGGTGGAACCGCAAGCGGAAGCGGAGGAAGAAAGGCATAAGACTCCTGCTCCCATTGCTGAGGTTGCCTTAAGGAAGGTTAAGGTTGCTGCACAACGCTGGTAACTGGCAACTCAGAACGCGGTAAGGTAGCCTGAGGAACCTCAACTTCGTACGCCTGGCAGACTGGACTGCGGTGAGGCGGAGCTCTCGCAGGAGGAGGCGGAGGTTGCTGCACACCGCTGGTAACTGGCAACTCAGAACGCGGTAAGGTAGCCTGAGGAACCTCAACTTCGTACGCCTGGCAGACTGGACTGCGGAGAGGCGGAGCGTTCGCAGGAGGAGGTGTAACCTTCTCAGCCTGAAACTCACGCATTAAGACCGCAAGCTGCGACTGCATGGACTGCAGCAAAGTCGTCTTGGGATCAACAGACGATAAGGTCTGTTGAGGCAAAGCCTTAATAGAAGATGAGGTCTGTTGAGGCATCGCCTTACCTCTCTTAGGAGGTGTGCAGTCACCTGATGACTGAGGAGAGTCAGAGCTAACCCAATGACTGCATCCGGGTTGTTGAACTCTTAACTTCGTACGTCTGGCATAGGTCTGGACTTTACGTTTAAGAGGTCTTGAGACCTGAGACCAGCGTTTTCTCCCCGAAATTTCTTCTGCAGACGAGCAAAATAAGGGCTCAATCGTCTGCGGGTGGGAGTGACGGTCTCTGTAAGACACGCCCGCAACCACCGAGGATACTTCTGTGCGCCGATCAAGGCCTGCCGAACCCTTTTGCCCTTCGACATTGCTTCTCCCCTGGGCTTGGGAGCTTGCAAGAGGTCCCGGACTGGGAGGACGACTGGCACGCACAGAAGTACCCTCACGCACAACACTGACACACTTTGCGCTAATCACTTATCACTTTTGATTTTCTGTTTGCACTTATTTCACTGAACTCGAAACTTTAAGTGGTTTGTACCTGAAACACGCAATTCTATCCTTTCTCAAAAGTTAGTAATTGCGAAAACAGAATTACAATGTAACAGAAAAATCTAATGAAAGATAAATAATTCAGTGGCTGGAAAGAGACTAAACACTAGATCAAATAAACTACGTTTAAAATCTCTCACCGCATAAAGCTTGAGAACAAGAAAAAACTCTAGAAACGTTTACCTTCTTCCCCTAAAGAGACTAGGGAGAAGAGCAAAAACGATAACAACGTTACTCGCTTGAACGAAACGTTTATCCTCCTCTTTCTCCCTCCGTCTCTATCTCTCTCTCTCTCTCTTGACTTAGAACCTGAGAGAAGAGCCCAATCATATATATCGTTAAAACATATTATTGTTAAAGGAAAATATTTCCCAAAAATGTTATTTTTATTAATAAAATAAATTTTTGAATATACTTACCCGATAATCATGTAGCTGTCAACTCCGTTGCCCGACAGAATTCTATGGAGGGATACGCCAGCTATCACAATACTAGAAGGGGGTGTACTTACCAGCGCCACCTGTGGCCAGGTACTCAATCATTTGTTGTTGACACCTCCTCCATTATTCCTCGGTCCACTGGTTCTCTCTGGGGAGGAAAGGGAGGGTCGATTAAATCATGATTATCGGGTAAGTATATTCAAAAATTTATTTTATTAATAAAAATAACATTTTTCAATATTAAACTTACCCGATAATCATGTAGCTGATTCACACCCAGGGAGGTGGGTGAAAACCAGTGTACATGATTAAAGGATAGCTAAGTATCCCAAATTTCATATAACAGTTATCTCAAATAACAATGAAATAATAAGTACCTGGTAAGGAAGTCGAATAGAACCGTTACTCTGCCTTTTATTTAAAGTTCGTCTTCCTTACTGAGCGCAGCGTTCCTCTTGGAGGCTGAATCAACCCAAAGGTGCCAAAGTACAAGGGGTTGCAACCCTACTAAAGGACCTCTACCAAACCTTTAACCCAGGCGCTTCTCAAGAATGAATAGACCACCCGCCAAATCCAAGGATGCGGAAGGCTTCTTAGCCTACCGTAACAACCATAAAAACAACAATAAAAGTATTCAAGAGAAAGGTTAAAAAGGTTATGGGATTAAGGGAATGTAGTGGCTGAGCCCTCACCTACTACTGCACTCGCTGCTACGAATGGTCCCAGGGTGTAGCAGTTCTCGTAAAGAGACTGGACATCTTTCAGATAAAATGATGCAAACACTGACTTGCTCCTCCAATAGGTTGCATCCATAATGCTCTGCAGAGAACGGTTTTTATTAAAGGCCAACGAAGTAGCTACAGCTCTTACTTCGTGGGTCCTTACCTTCAGCAATGCAAGGTCTTCCTCCTTTAAGTGAGAATGTGCTTCTCTGATCAGAAGCCTTATATAGTACGAAAGCCCATTCTTGGACATGGGTCTCGAGGGTTTCTTGATGGCACACCATAAGGCTTCTGACTGTCCTCGAATAGGTTTAGACCTCTTCAGATAATATTTGAGAGCTCTGACAGGGCAAAGAACTCTCTCTAGTTCGTTACCTACCATGTTGGAGAGGCTAGGTATTTCGAACGATCTAGGCCAAGGACGTGAAGGAAGCTCGTTCTTTGCTAGGAATCCAAGCTGAAAAGAACATGTAGCTGATTCGGTTGTGAAACCAATGTTCTTGCTGAAGGCATGAACCTCACTGACTCTCTTAGCTGTTGCAAGGCAAACGAGAAAAGCAGTCTTGAGGGTAAGATCCTTGAAGGAAGCTGACTGGAGAGGTTCGAACCTAGATGTCATAAGGAACCTTAAGACTACGTCCAGATTCCAGCCTGGAGTGGAAAGACGACGTTCTTTAGACGTCTCAAAAGACTTGAGAATGTCTTGAAGGTCCTTGTTGGAAGACAGGTCCAAACCCCTGTGGCGGAGGACTGAGGCCAACATGCTCCTATACCCTTTAATCGTAGATGTTGAAAGGGATCTCTCATTCCTAAGATGAAGAAGGAAGTCAGCTATTTGGATCACAGAGGTATTGGTAGAGGATATTGAATTGGCTCTACACCAGCTTCGGAAGACCTCCCACTTAGACTGGTAGACTCTACGAGTGGAAATTCTTCTAGCTCTGGCAATCGCACTGGCTGCCTCCTTCGAAAAGCCTCTAGCTCTAGCGAATCTTTGATGGTCCCGGACTATAACCACTACCTTCTTCTGCACAAGTAGCGACACCTCCTGTTGCAATGCTAGCCTCTTGTCCTCTTCTTTGTAGTTGGGAGAGAGGTTGATGGGCGATGTGGTCAGAGGCGGTTTGAGGCAGAATGGAATCCTGTAACCGTACCTCAGCCAACTGACAGACTGTGCGTCTGCACCTCTCTTCTCCCAGGCTTGCCAGAAGATCTTGAGCCTGGCTCCTACTGTTGTCTGGAGAATCTGAGAGTCAGTGCTTTCCCTTAGATGTCCTGGGTCCTTTCCTAGACTTGCCCCTGTGAGAGTCTGGACGGGAGCTTCCTCGGCTGGGGGCTCTACCACGAAAGGGCGGTATGAACCTAGTGGCCGGGGTATCAGCCACTGGAGAGCGATAAGTCTTGGGGACAGAGGTGGTAACCTTAGACTTACGAGCCGATGAGGCTACAAGATCGTGCGTGTCCTTCTGTATCAGGGCAGCCGACAAGTCCTTAACTAGCTCCTCGGGAAAGAGGAACTTTGAGAGTGGAGCAAAAAGGAGCTGTGACCGCTGGCACGGTGTAATGCTGGCTGAGAGGAAGGTACACAGTTGTTCCCTTTTCTTCAACACCCCTGATACAAATAACGACGCTAGCTCACCCGATCCATCCCTGATAGCCTTATCCATGCAGGACATAATTAGCATGGCAGAGTCTTTGTCCGCAGGAGATGTTTTCTTGCTGAGGGCTCCCAGGCACCAGTCGAGAAAGTTGAACATTTCGAAAGCTCTGAACAACCCTTTCAGAAGATGATCCAGGTCTGAGAAGGTCCAACAAACCTTCGAGCGTCTCATCGCAGTCCTCCTAGGCGAGTCCACCAGACTTGAGAAGTCAGCCTGGGCAGAGGCAGGAACTCCCAAGCCTGGTGCTTCCCCTGTGGCATACCAAACGCAACCTTTCGATGCGAGCTTCGTTGGAGGGAACATGAAGGAAGTCTTGCCCAGGTGTTGTTTAGACTGAAGCCACTCCCCTAAGGTCCTTAAGGCCCTCTTGGAGGATCTAGCTAGGACAAGCTTAGTATAGCTCGACTTAGCTTGTTGTACGCCTAGCGAAAACTCAGATGGAGGAGAGCAGGGAACAGCAGAGACGAAGTGGTCAGGGTAAAGCTCCCTGAGAAGAGCCAAGACCTTTCTAAAATCAACAGACAATGGAGAAAGCTTAGACTCCTCCACGTCTGATGAGGGATCAAGATGTGCCTCCTCATCATCCGACACTTCATCAGCAGAAGGTAGCGAAGCAAAAGGACCAGAATGCTGAACCGCAGAGTCAGAACGGGTAGGAACAACAACAGAGGTTTCCTCAACTTGAGGGAAAACCTGAGGTTCAGACTGCATAGGCTGAACAACAGTCGGAGCCGAAGGCAGGTGCAAGGGTGAAGGAGGTTGACTCCTAGCAAGAGTTGCACCCAAGGATTGCACCAGCTGAGCGGAGGACGGAGGCGGAGTAGTCCGTTCCTGTTCCTGAGAGATGAGTGGAGCATGAGAAGGTTGAGGCTGCGCAGAACAAGGTAAAGTTCTAGCAAGCTGAGGCTCCTGAGGCGCAAGTCCATGGTGTAGATGAGCTTGCCTAGATGAGGGTTGAACTCGGTGCAGCGCTGGTTGAGCAGACAGACTCACGGAGGGGAGAGGTTGTTGTACCCCAACCGAGAGTTGCACCACTGGTGGAGCAGCAAGGGGAGGAGGAGGAAGAGTGTAACTCTCCTGATCCCAAAGCAAGGGTTGCCTTAAAGAAGGCTGAGGCTGAACAACACTGTGAACAGCAAACTCCGAAAGTGGTTCAACATCGTACGCCTGGCAGATGGTGCTGCGACCAGGCGGAGCAGGTGCAGGCTGGGCGAGCACAGGCGGAGCAGGTGCAGGCTGGGCGAGCACAGGTGCAGCGAGAACAGGTGGAGGGAGTGCAGGCGGTGCAACACTCTCAGCCCGACACTCACGCATCAAGTCCGAAAGCTGAACTTGCATGGACTGAAGCAGGGTCCACTTGGGGTCGGCAGAAACGTAACAGACTGAGGTAAAGTCACAGTCGGGGTCTGTATAGGCAGAACCTTACTCCTCTTGGGTGGAGTACAGTCGACCGATGACAGAGGCGAGTCGGAGCTGAGCCAATGACTACAACCTGGCTGAGCACTCGCTGACTGAACTCTACGTTTAAGCGGTCTCGAGACCTGAGACCAACGTTTCTTCCCTGCATGAAGATCAGCGGACGAGAAGACGGGCTCAATCGTCTGCAGGTGGGAGTGACGGTCTAAGGAAGACACGCCCGCAACCACCGAGGATAATTCTGTGCGCCTAACAAGGCCTGTCGAACCCTTAAGCCCTTCGACATTGCTTCTCCCCTATGCATGGGAGCTTGCAAGAGGTCCCGGACTGGGAGGACGACTGGCTCGCACAGAAAAATCCTCACGCACCACACTGGCACCACTAGCACTTGGCACTGCACAGACACTAGCACTCGTCACAGCACTGGCACTATTTCCACCCACTGCACTCTTGACCTTCAGTTCTTTAACCTCGGCCATCAGAGACTTATGGTCACTTACCACTGATTCTACTTTATCTCCTAAAGCCTGAATAGCACGTAAAACAGTTGACATATCAGGCGGAGGGCACACAGTAGGTTCGGGGGTAGCCACTACAGGGGTAGGAAAAGGTAGGGGATCATGAGGTGAGGAAAACATAGAAGAGTGAGAAGAACTTCTCCTAACTCTAGTTCTCTCTAACTTGGATGAATATTTTAAAAGACGTACAAATTCCAATTCCGAAAGTCCGGCGCACTCCTCACACCGATTTTCTAATAGACAGGGCCTGTCCCTACAGTCAGAACAAGCGGTGTGAGGATCTACCGAGACCTTCGGAATACGCCTATTGCAAGACCTACATCGTCTATGGGAGGGAGCTTGCGAAACATCAGACATCTTGTTTCAAAGAGTAAGTCAAAGGGTGATCCAAAAACAAGCAAAAATTCATTAACCGTTAATCAGAGTTTATATAAAAGCTAACTAGCTAATATAAAAAGGATTCCAGTATGCGACAGCCGTTAATCTAAGAGAATACTTCACCAAATATCCATGAATAAACTCGAAGACCATGAGCGTATCCCAGAACGTCTAGCCGGAAGCACGACAGAGGAATAATTGAGGAGGTGTCAACAACAAATGATTGAGTACCTGGCCACAGGTGGCGCTGGTAAGTACACCCCCTTCTAGTATTGTGATAGCTGGCGTATCCCTCCATAGAATTCTGTCGGGCAACGGAGTTGACAGCTACATGATTATCGGGTAAGTTTAATATTGAAAATGAAAAGTTCCTTTATTAGAATTAAAACCATTAAGTTAAGAAAGAATGAACAAAACGCTAGACACGGTTACTCTTACTGCAACGTGACACCGTGAAAATTCTCTCTCTATCGTAACGATAGAGCGCAAGTTGAACGTTCTGAACGTCAACAACTGCAGAGACAAAACAAAACGTTAGTTCAACTTTGAAAACAGTACGAGACTATCAAAGAAATTCTTTCAAAAACATTAAAATAGCATAATATGTTAACAGGTAAAACCGAAATGACGGGCTCAATGTTAATTAACTTCGGTACCAAGAAAAGACCGCCTACTATTAGGAAAGGTCGAATATAAACAAATATAAAAATTAATTTTAATAAGTTTATAATAAAAGGAAGTTAATCGAAGAGGCCTATAAAAGGCGGAGAGATATAAAATAAATCTATAACTTTTGTTAAGCAAAATTAAGAAAGAGAGTCTATACTCTCTTAGACACCAACACTTCCGTCTAAGGGAAGGGTCGGCCATTTAAAGGTGAAAGAGAGTTCATACTCTCTTCGTCACCATAATTAAATTAATTCCAAAAGTTAGCTAAGCTAATAATAAAACTTCCTGAATAGCGAAAGCTGAAATCTTAGAGCAATACTTCACCAAAAACCGTGAACAAGACTCCAAAATTATAAGCGTATCCATGAACGTCTTGCCGGAAGCACGACAGAGGAAAAATTGAAGTGGTGTCAACAAGAAGTACTGCAGTACCTGGCCACAGGTGGCGCTTGTGAGTACACCCCCCTCTTGTATAGCGATCGCTGGCGTATCCCTTCCGTAGAATTCTGTCGGGCAACGGAGTTGACAGCTACATGATTATCGGGTAAGTTTAATATTGAAAATAATATATTTCCCTACATTATAAAAATTAAAATAGTTATGCTTAGGAAGATAATATTTTGAACATTTCTTGCAAGAAAAAGAAAATAATTCACATACAAGTCAAACTAAGTAGATCACATCACAGGATTGTGATGTCATCGCGATGGCGGACTGATTTCCTTCAAGGCATTCAGATCTCGCCCAAGAGTTTACGTCACATAATTGTGACGTTATAATGTTTTAATGTTTAAATGTTTTTTCTTCTATTATATCCGTAAGAGTTGTTTGTTAGTTAATAAAGTAGGGGGAAAAAAATTCCTTGATCCTATCCATTTCAATCTACGAACATAGAAAAGAAAACAAATACACACATGCCCTCTGTTACATACTTTGTGGATATCAAGAGCCGCTTGAAAGCCGGTCTAGCCCTACACACAAAGTTTAACAACAGAGGAAACATCTTGAAAAACAAGTTAAATTAAACTGTCCAAGTTGGACCAACAAAAAACTATCTTATTTCGTGTGAAAAGGAAAATCTAATATCTTCGATAGTTGAAAGGCAGTGAAAGCCATTAACAATAATCAGACAAAAGGTACTTCACCAAATTGTAGAATAAAGTAATATATCAGCGAAACGAATTTCCTAGGTGTTGACTCGATCAATGGCAGAGAATTTCTGAGGAATGTTGGGAACAGTTCTGGTAACCTATGAGAGATGGCGCTCATGTATGACCACCTACTGTCATGGCGGCGATTGTTGCGAAATTTGAATTTCTGCCATGCGCGGGATGAAACGCGGGATTTAAGCTATATATATGTAACTACCAGGGAAGTTACATATTTAAAAATAAAAGGTTATGGCAGAAACATGTGTTTGATATATCTGGTCAGATCAATGAAAATGGAAGTCAAGTCCATGTTCAAACAGATGCTGGAGCGCAAAGCTACAACTCAGCCCTTTGTTCAGTGTGTATTCAGTATTTACTCCTTTAAATTTGTATGATTGACAAATAACGACAAAATACTAGCACAAGGAGCTAACGTGCATACCGAAACATGTTCCTCTTGCCAGAACATAGGAGCAATGGGATAGTGTTTAATTGCAAACAAAGCAAGCATACAACTGAGCAAAAACCAAGATATCATTAAATCAATTAAGTAAGGAAAACTTTGTAATTCTATGAACACTGCTTCAAACGATGGGATGGAAAACACTGTTTTCTATGTGCCCGGAAGTCCTGGCAAACAAAAGTTCCAATGTTTCAAGTGTTTTATGACTGTTACTCGGGTTTGATTATGGTAACTTGTTTTACTGCGATGACTGGTTTTCGATGACGATGATGGGCAGAAACAACTAAGTTTAAGAAATCTAACGTAAACATCGACACAATTAAACAAGTACAATATATTTTATGGTGTTTCAAACGTAATTGATGATGATACCTAGCACAAAGCCACAGCTTTTCAATTATGATAATCGACCTACCATCACTCAAAAACTATGTACTTCCGCCATGAATCATCTTCAAAAATATTCAAAGCGTCACAAAATACACTATATACGTCTTATTTTCTACAAACCATTTATTGCACTATTCTAGAATTTTACTCAGAGGGGCTGTATGTAGGCCTCCAGTAGTTGTTTGGGGCAGGCATTAAAGTTTCTTATTATAGTACTTGTAAAATTGATTATCTTTATATGGAAAATTATCTTTATTTTTGTCTAAACACGGTATCATTTAACTAGCTTTACGATTTATGAAATAACATGATTTAGTACTACCTTACCTAAAGTGAGGCCAGTTGTGAAACAAACACAGGGTTAAGACTTCGCCTTAGGGTAAATTAAGGATATGTCAGTCTAAGGGGGGGGGGGGGACGCAATTTCGCCCCGCCCATTAAGCGAGTAAGGATACTGTTTCTAGGTTAGGTCAAGTGGGAAACCTTAATTTACTTTTCAACCAGCTATAAAGGCTCCCAAAGACCATTTGAGAGATGTGAAATAATGGGTAAATTTATAAAAAGACCCGGGACAATATTTCTAGGAAAAAAAAACTTTTACAGTAAATGATGTGGATTCAACGAATTTTACCTTTATTTACACGGAAAATATGCTGTTCTACCATTATGAATTAACACTTTTGAGATTTTTATAAGGGTACAGAACCTAACAAACCCACCAAACTTAACCTAGTACTTCCCAGGTTACAACCTCTAGCCAGGGAGGCTGGTGGGCAAGCCCGGGAGCCCTCTTCCCAGTTCCCAATCTATCTTTACCCCTTATTAACTATTCATTTGAGGGAATTAAAGTTAATTTCCGAAGAAAACAGTTTTTCTATGTATACCCAACTTTACCGAAATATTACCTAATTAACTATTTATTTGAGGGAAATAAGGCCTATTGGTTTCATTGTATATTATTACATACTAATGTAACCTAGGGAAAAACTACTGTTTCTTAGAGAAAAAATTACGCTCTCTTCGAAAATGACACTCGTTCCCGTCGCAAATTAATAGTTTCAGAAATAAATATACATCTATATCCTCCAATAATGGGGGACCCCAAGTGGGAACTCGGGGTTTTGGGTGGGGAAAACATACTGGGGAATCGATATATAAACGTAAAACAAGCCTTTTCTTCTCTATACATTACCTTCTTGAAATTATAATAACTGGAGGAAAATACAAAACAGTATATCTGGATAAACTTTGGAGGCGCCGTTACAAAGATTGTGTCATGAAAAAATACAGTAACCAGTGCTGCCAACGTCGATGTAGATCAAATGTTATTTTGTGACCTGTCATACTACTAGGCTAGGTTAGGTGGGTTTGTTAGGTTCTGTGCCCTTTTTTTACATTTTATATATTGAGTAAAACTTATATGGAGAAATTATTTACATTATGGAAATATCTATCATTACTATCTTTAGTAATGTCAACGTGCCGTTGGTAACTCTGTGTACCATACGTCAACGTTGGTAACACTGTGTAGTATTGGTAACGTTGCTAATGTTATCGTTCGCAGTACATTCGTAAGAGAAGTGACACCGTGCATCTTAAAGTTATCCGAATTGGTTGATCTGTTTGTTTCCCATTGAAATGAACATCAAATTCCCTTAATTCACGTTATTTACTATAGAAAAACAATTATATTTCGTTTCCCCAGTATGTTTTCCCCACCCAAAACCCCGAGTTCCCACTGGGGGTCCCCCATTATCGTAGGATATAGATGTATATATATTTCTGAAACTATTCATTTGCGACGGAAACGAGTGTTATTTTTGAAGATATCGTAATTTTTTCTGTAAGAAACAGTAGTTTTTTTCCTAGGTTACATTAGGATGTAATAATATACAAAATTATATATATATATATATATATATATATATATATATATATATATATATATATATATATATATATATATATATATATATATATATATATATATATATATATACATATATATATACATATACATATATATATAACATGATTTATGTAATTGGCGAACAATCCAAGTACCTTATAAACCCCATAGCAATAGCACCTACCTACCCAAGTGAGCAAAATCAGAAGTAACTGGGAAAGTATGTATGATTAAAGACGCTGTAGCCCAGTGTGGTTTCTCCATCTTCATTTACCCCTGATGTACCAAACGAGTAAAAGTTTGGCGATATAAAACGGATTTTGACGTAGGAAAAATCTAATTTTGGGTGAGATAGCCTTGTCGTCCTGATGGAAGTTCCTTCAGGAGCTTCCTACTGTATTATATTTCTGCGAGTGATATTACAAAGAGAATTACCGTCAGGTATCACGGGGTTCTAACCCCCGGAACGATTTCCGTAGATAACCATAAACATCTGCACCCCAAACAGACTTAACCAAGTCTAAGAATCTAAGGCTTAGGATAGGTGAGGAGCCGTTACCCATTGTCATATTACTTTCATGGCTTTATATCAAAGGTTATCACTATTCATAACAATCGGAATAAGGGTTAATATCTCTACAGTACACTAACTTACAAAAAAAAAATATCAACAATTACCTTAAACGCCATTCCCTACAGATTTGCGAAGAATCAAGGACCGTTTTGAGGAGGAAGAGAAGAATATCTTTTATTTGGGTAACTAGTAAGTGGGTTACAGAATTACTACTGAACACTGAACCAAAAGACAGTACAGGTACAGGGAACACAGTGACAGGAACGTCGCAGCCTTGGATTGGATTCTTCTTTTTCTTCCATTTTAGTAGATCTGGCCCTTCTTGGAGCCAATGTACTCACTATAAATATGATATAAGATAAAATATTAGATCTAATCAATACAGTTGACAAATTTTAGTGTTAGTCTGTTATTAAATGTTAACTCCTTCACCGAATGTTATGAATGATATATGAACTCCCCTCCACATGAGGCTTAAATGTAACCTTTTATTCAAACAATATCCATGCTCCCCTTCTTCCATTGATATTGTTTTTATAGTGCAAAATATATATATCACACTTTATCAAAACATTTCCATTTAAATACGTTTACATTGATTTATATTTAAAACAACCTCCTGTGGTTTGTCTATTGCAAAATCGTTGCATTAAATTTAGTCTCTACAAATTTAGAGACTAAATTTAATCCTAATTCCTCTGTTCGATAATTAATTTTACAGATGATTATAATGTGTTTAGTAAATTAGTTTAAGTTAGGAATGTTATAAAAGCAGTTTTCACCCTCTCCTGTATCGCTTGGATTTCTGCGAGTATTTGGCCACTTTAGGGCGCTGAATTTCTGAAATTGTCATCTGCTACTTGCTTATGCAAGTCAGTGTTGTCAAATGAACAATTTTCACCAGCGTTCCTTTCGAACTATGATGGGTGTTATTTTATCAAGCATGATACATATATATGTTACTCTATGGATAAAACAAAATTTAACATTGAAGAAAACCTACTTATGTTTTTTCATTTTCATTTAAGCCAATGATTATGTTGTATTTCCATCCTTTTCAGGTAAGTTTGGAATCTAACAATCTGGTAACACAAACTAAAGTCCTCAAAATAATTTTAGTTGTCTCGCCACAAATTGTGCATATTTTGAATGTATTGCCCGTCAAGTATAAACGGTAAAGTTGTATTAGAGAAGAAAAAATCCTATTGGTAGGGGAAAAGTCTCTGCGCAGGGAGGAGGGGTTTTTGCCAGAAAGTCGAAACCTGCTATGTACAAACGTACATACAAGAGCGTCTACAACGGGCAAGTAAACTGAGAAAAATTAAATGAAAAACACTGCTAATGTTAGCATGATACGTTAACATTTGATCTACATTACACGTTGGCAGTACTGGTTACTGTATTTTTTCATGAGACATAGTCTTTGCAACGGCGCCTCCAAAGTTTATCCAGATATCGTGTTTTGTATTTTCCTCGTTTATTATACATTCAAGAAGGTAATGTATAGAGAAGAAAAGGCTTGTTTTACGAATATATATCGTTTCCCCTGGATGTTTTCCCCACCCCAAACCCCAAGTTCCCACTGGGGGTTCCCCATTATCGTAGGATATATATATATATATATATATATATATATATATATATATATATATATATATATATATATATATATATATATATATATTTCTATATATATATATATTTCTGAAACTATTCATTTGCGTCGGGAACGAGTGTTATTTTCGGAGAGCGTAATTTTTTCTATAAGAATAAGTATATTTTTCCTAGGTTACATTGCCCTGTAATACACTACAATAATACCCTTTGGAGTTTGTTGGGACACTAGGGACAGTGAAACACCACATTTTACAGACACATGAACATCACCTAACCAAATGTTTTCTACCTAACCTAACCAACCTAACCTAACCTAAAGTTCTCCACCTAACCTAACCTAGGAACCATATCCTTAGACTGCCGTACTAATATCTTACCCTGTCCCAACGAACTACATTCACCCACAGTGCCTAATAAATGCTTTAGGCCACTTCGAGAGGCCTTTAATCTACAGTACTATTGTAAATGCAAACTTGTACCTCTAGAAATAAAAATCCCATTAAATGCCGAAACAAATATGAGCATCTTCTTTTGACCATATCTCTTTATGGTATGAGAAAAATGTGATTTTTAACCAGCCTTAGACAATATTAGACCACCCACCACTTTTCTTCTCCCCTCCTAGATTAATCTTAGGCACAGATACTATTTTGCATGCTGTTTTTCACATATACTGTAAGTTATATTTTAAATACTATTTATACATGAAATACACATCCTAACCTTAACTTGCATTTTGTAAATGAACAAGCAACAAGCTATATATGTATGAAATAGAATATAGGTATTCTAATGATCAATACTGTATGGGTCTGGAGTAACATATAAGCCTTCCGAAACACCAAAACCCCGTAGTATTTTTTTTATTTTTATTTTTTTTTTAAAGCTAATTATTAGGGCGTGTCTGCAGTAGATGCTAAGGTGCACGGTTTTTTTTTATAGGTAGGCTTTCATGTCTTCCATGTACTGCCTTTGCACTGAACTGAAGTTGTAACACAGACCAACAAACGGATTTTGAGCGAAGCGAAAAATCTATTTTTGGGTGAGATAGCCATGGCGTCCTGATGGAAGGTTCCTGTTTGGTAGCTTCCTTGGGTATAAGACTACTAAGATATTCCCAGAGAATTTAACCACAGGTTATCACAGAATTCTAACTTCTGGAGCGAGTATCTCAAAGGTTTCCCTTTAAGACATCGTAATACAACAGGGGACACGCATGTCTGGTCGTGCCACATAGCTATCTCCACCCCGAACAGAGTTAACGCTTCGGTGTGTAAGGGCTGAGAATAGCTGGGAGCCGTTCCACAGCTAATCTCACTCGTGGCTACTACTGATACTCGAGACGTAAACAAACGGACGCCATTGCTCTAATGACGTCACGCGCGTCTTTATCCTGGCGCCAGTTGCTGCCCATCACCATGATACAATTGTGTAGGGTGGGAGCAAACTGAACGAAGTAGTAGGGAGGGTCCATCAGGACGCCATGGCTATCTCACCCAAAAATAGATTTTTCGCTTCGCTCAAAATCCGTTTTTTGGGCTCAAGCCATGGCGTCCTGATGGAAGAGTACCAGAGAATCAATGTATCGTGGTAGATTTTCCCCCAGAGTTAAGTGCCTAGGCATTGACAAAACAGCAAAGTAATCTTAGGTAAGAACCATAGGAACGAAATATCCTGCCCCCCATTGGTAGGAAGTTCCCATGGGCTATGCCGACGTCAAAGTGGTATTGAAGGGCTATTCATCTTGACAGAAGAACTTTTTAAGAGCTTAGAGATGAAGCAGAATGTTTGATATTTGTATAGGAACATTCTGAAGTAGGCCAGTGGTGGTTGGGCACTGTGCGTAGAGTTCATCTCCTGATTATCAGAAGTAAGTATTCGTGTAGGAACCTTACTGAGGCAAGGTGAATATAATTTAGGAATGGACATCTTAAATTCTTCATGACCATAAGAAAGGAGGAGTAAATAAAACTATGACAGTATGTATTTCATAGTAAGTAGGAGCTGAAAGAGACGCATAAGTAATAAAATAGAAATTTTATTTCACAATGCAGAAATTAAATAATTTACAGCAAAAGTAAAGTTCATTTACAGTAATAATAATGTACATAGAAATAAAGGCTTGCTCTTGAATCTGAAAGGGAATTTCAGGATTAGTAGGTACTCGTTCTCGAGGAACGCAAGTCTTTAAATAACACATCATGCTCAAGGCATGCGGCACTTGTGTAACACTATGACATTTCACCTGGGATAAGAACAGTTATAAAAGCACTAAGTGTTTTTAGACATCACTATGAATCACTCGAGGGTCAACATAGGCACCCGAAGAGTTAGAGTCCCAAGTAACTCACTGTTCTACGCAGAGTTAGGTGCAGGTTTCATAACACTACCTGCGGCTACCACAAAATGTTTGATTTCGTGCACTTGTTTCGCATAATGTTTAAAGAAAACTCGCGAGGACTTCCAGCCCGTAAAGTTTTTAAGGCTCTCAAAGTCCATGCTCTGAAAGAAGTTCAGAGAAGATGCCACTTTTCTAGGATCATGACCAGCGGGTGTACTGTTCGGATCCGCTCTGCGAATGAAGTAGGTGATTTTCGCTCTTAATTGTTTCAGTGACAGGTCGCTGCCCGATGTTTCTCCTTTGAAGAGTTGGCCTCCACCAAAGTTTGAAGTTCTGCGAAGATAGACCTTGAGGCTCTCTACTGGACATAGAGAGACATCCTCCTTCAGGGGGCATATTCTCCAAGGGCCCCATCTTTTGGTGGGTAATTCATTTTTGGCGAGAAACGTCGGATCAGGGGAGAGGGTCACTTCTCCTGAATCAGCAAACAGGATGTGTCCCTCTTCTCTTGATAATGCCACTATTTCGCTGACTCGAGCTCCCGAGGCGAGAGCAAATAAAAATATAACTTTCTGAGTCAGATCCTTGAGGGGGCATGAATCGTTGTCCAAGTTGGAGGCGAAATGGAGCACCTTGTCTAGTGACCAGGAGATCGGTTTCGGAGGGGGTGCTGGGCGTAGGCGAGCACATGCTTTCGGCAGTTTGTTAAAGATGTCGCTGGACAGATCAATTTGGAAAGCATATAGAATTGGTCTAGTCAAAGCCGATTTGCAGGTCGAAATCGTATTGGCTGCTAATCCTTGTCCATGAAGGTGAATGAAGAAGGACATACAGAAATCAATGGTGATTTCTTTAGGATTTTTTGCTTTAACAAAGGAGACCCATTTCCTCCAGGATGATTCATATTGTCGTCTCGTGGATTCGGTCTTGTATTCCTCTAGGAAGTCTAGACTTTTCTTCGAGATCCCAAACCTCTTCTTTGCGGCAAGGGAGAGAAAATCATGAGATGAACGTCCTTGATTTTCGATGATGAAGCGAAGACAGTCGACTTCTGTACTTGTTGAGAGAGAACTGGGCCCGGGAGAGGGATCAGCTTGGGCTGCAGCTCCAGGACCAGGGGGTACCAGTTGCTCCGGGGCCACTTGGGAGCCACTAGGGCCGCTGTCCCTTTGAAGGTTCTCAGTTTGGAGAGGACTTTCAACAGAAGGTTGGTGGGAGGGAACAGGTATATCTTGGACCATCTGTTCCAGTCCAGTGACATGGCGTCCACCGCTTCTGCCTTGGGGTCCTCGTACGGGGCTACGTACAGAGGAAGTTGATTGTTGTCGCTCGTTGCAAAGAGATCTATCTGAAGTTCTGGGACTTGATGAGAGATGAAGGAGAATGATCTTGCGTCTAGAGACCATTCCGACTCTATCGGGTTTGTCCGAGATAGAGCATCCGCTGTCACGTTGCGGAATCCTTGTAGGTGAACTGCAGACAGGTGCCACTTCTTCTTCTCCGCCAGACGGAAGATTGGGAGAAGCACCTGATTTATCTGGGGCGATCTTGAGCCTTGGCGATTGAGACAACGAACTACCACCGAGTTGTCTAGGGTTAGACGGATGTGGATCGAGGGCGGCGGGGATAGCTTCTTCAGAGTAAGAAGGACCGCCATGGCCTCCAAGATGTTTATGTGGAACGTCTTGAATAGTGGAGACCAGGTCCCTTGAGCTTGTTTCAGGTGGGAGTGACCTCCCCAGCCCTCCAGTGAGGCATCCGTGTGGATGTTGAGTGAAGGAGGAGGGTGTTGGAGAGGAATGGACCTTTTCAGGGCCATTGCTTCCGACCACGGCTTTAGGAGGCGTCGAAGTCTGTTTGGAAGCCGTCTCTTGAGGTCTCTTCGAGCGATGGATGCCGATCGTCTCCAGACTCCCGCGGCATCCTTTAGCTGTGCACGAAGCACTGGGTTTGTCACTGAGGCGAATTGTAGAGAGCCTAGAACTCGTTCCTGCTGTCGTCTTGAAATGCGTTTGGATTTCAGTAGTCGCTTGACAGACCCTGCTATTTCCTTCCTTTTCTTCTGGGGGATGGAAAGGCGGTGTGACTGAAGATTCCAGTGGATTCCCAGCCACTGAAACTTCTGAGCCGGAGAGAGGCGAGATTTCTTCTCGTTGATCTTGAATCCCAGGTGTTCTAGGTACTGGGTAACTTTGTCGCAAGACTTTGTACACTCTTCGGGCGATGGAGCCCAGACTAGCCAGTCGTCGAGGTAGGCCATCACCTGGACGTTTCTTAGGCGGAGCTGTTGTACTATGGCGTCTGCCAGCTTCGTGAAGATCCGAGGGGCCACATTGAGGCCGAATGGCATGGCCCGGAAGGCGTAGCTTTTCCTTTGGAGTCGAAATCCTAGGTAGGAGGAAGCGTGATGGTTCATTGGAATGTGCCAATAGGCATCCGCCAGGTCTATAGAGACCGTGTAGGAACCTTGAGGCAGAAGGGTCCTTATTTGTTGAAGCGTCAGCATCTTGAATTTGTTGTTCTCTATGAACTTGTTGAGGGGGGATAAGTCCAGAATGACTCTGAGCTTGTCTGAGTCCTTCTTGGGAACGCAAAACAGTCTCCCTTGGAACCTGGTGGACTTTACCTTCCTTATCACCTTCTTGTTCAAGAGGTCTAGAACATATTCTTCCAGAATGGGGGTCGATTGTTGGAAGAACCGCTGGAAGATTGGGGGTGGTTGCACCCAACTCCAGCCTAGACCGTTCTTGATGATGCTGTGTGCCCAAGGATCGAAGGTCCAACGATCCTGGAATTGGCGGAGTCTTCCTCCCACCGGAAGCACTTCATTGCTTCTGGTGTCCCGAGGACTTGTTGCCTCGGCCGCTAGCTCCCTTTCCTCCTCTACCTCTGGAGGGACGACGAGAGGCGTCTCTGCTTGCACCCCTGGACGAGCCTCTACCTCTGGCATGAAAGGTAGTGGATGGCTGCTCAAAGGCAGGGGTGAAGACCGGTGACTGTGACAACACCGGTTGGGGGACCAATTGAAAGGTCTGTTGTGGTTGGGCAACCACTTGGGAGGTAGCGGGTCCCGGAAACTGACGTCTTTGTTGACGTTGCTGGGGTTTCGGTTTCTGAGGTTTCCTCTTAGGCTGAGGTCCATCGTCCTGAGAGGTTTTCCTTTTCCTGGACATGCCCCACTTGTGGAGAAGGTTCCTATTCTCCGTGGCGGCTCTGTCCGTTATTTCCTTGACAAGGTCCGAAGGAAACAGGTGCTTTCCCCAGATGTTGGAGGAAATCAGCCTCCGGGGTTCGTGTTTCACGGTGGCACCGACAAACACGAATTCACGACAGGCTCTACGAGCCTTTATGAAATGGTACAAGTCCTTCATTACCGTGAGTAAGTGGGATTTGGCCAGTACCATGTAGTGATCGGGTACTGCTGTGTCACAGGCCATAACTTCAAGTTGGACTTGATGAGAAAGAGACGCTGCAAGCCTCTCCTTCGTGTCTTGTTCCCGGCGAAGGAGGTGATCATTGAGCTTAGGGAGGTCTTCATTAAACTGACGTCCGGCAACGTCAGGATCGAGCCTACCCACAACGAAAGTATGTTGGACATCTTTCCATTGTCTAGTGTCAGGGGGCGTTACGATGGAGAAGGGTCTGCACTCCTCCAGTGCAGGGCAGGGTTTCCCTTCTTCCGCCGCTTTAAGGCATGCAGCCAAGGCCTTTTCCAAAAATGGAAGAATCGCAGTGTCGGGAGCGACATAAGTAGGATGCTTCTTGCTCAAGGCAGGAAGCTTAGAGCAGGTAAAGCCCCTGCTCTTAAATGCGGAGGCTAGCATAGCCTGGGCCTTTGCGAGATCGAACACTATCTCTTCCTTAGGTTCGGTCTCCTCCTTCGAGGCAGGTTCAGAACGAAGCCGGACGTAACAGTCCGGGTAGGCCTCGAAGCTTGGGAAGAATTCCACATCTTCCAACGGGACCGTGCCGATTTTGTCACTAACAAAGATCCTGCCGGTCGCAATAACCATATGCTCTGCATACCTCCACGGGTTGGCATGAGAGCAAGCTGGGAGATCCTTAACCGAGATCTTCTTCGGTTCTCTGGATCCAATCATAGACCTGATGGACTCCTGGTTCTCCTTCAGTCTGTCGTCCATGACAGCTCTAATCAGTCGGATCAGTTCTTGTGTAGAAGAAGAAGGATCCGGGGTCGAGGAGGTAGACGGAATGGACACATCCGTCGGTGTAGGAGTAGGCGGAGGGATGGACGAGGGAGTAGCTCCAATCTCCGACTCGGTGTATTCCACCTTGTCTTCGTCCTCTTCGGCTCCTTGAGCCATAAGCGTCTTCTCCGTGTCTTCCGAGACGTCAGAGATCTGTTCATCCTCTTCGGAATCTAGGCGACACTCGTGCATGGACTGAGCCATGACCACATCAGGTTCCACCGTAATTTGGACAGTGGGGATTGCTTCCTTTGGAACCACTGAATCAGGGGAGGCCTTAGGGAACAGCAGGGACCTCAGTTCTTCGGTGGCCAGGTACGGTCCAGTGGCATTCCTCTGAAAACCACGCACCCACTTGCGCAGTTTCTCACGAGCAATGTCTCTAACCTCCGCTGAGGGAGGGTTATGGAAGGCCTCAACTAGGTAGGCCTGGCAGACCGTACATTCCAGTGGATTCCAGAACTTCCAATCCCCTTTCTTGTCTGAGCAAGGGGCGTGAGTCCTGCACGCCGTATGTCCGTAAAACTGGGAGCGTTTCACGGCACAGTATGCGAAATCGCACTTCATCTGCTCCTCCTGTGGAAGAAAGAGAAAATGAGTATGGGGGAGTCATAGGAATGGCTCTTAAATTAAGTTAATATTAATCATTAATTTTAACTTATAGAAGGTGTGATGCATAGAGAGTGAAACAGTAAAGGAGAACACGCTCCATGCATCTCGCCCGGCTGGTTACCATAGGCTTGGTCCTGGGATAATCCAAATGACCGAGATCATTGGATATAGTTTCCTAGGATTCCCATTATATTGGAACTCCATGGAAAGCCAAGGACAAGGTTGGGATCGAATTCATTCGGTTCCCAGATAAGAGCCAGAAGGTCTCATTAAGGGTAACTGCTTCTGGCAACCAGTCGTGCTAAGATGCACATAGCATGCTGGAAATAGAAGAATGCAAAGAGACAGCATGATCACTAATAGAGCAGTACTAGGTACTGATCTTAGAAGCAAAGCAGCTTATCTATTTGCCAGGTAGGGCTATCTTAGTCTTATGATAGCTACAGAGAGGGGGTGCAAGTATTCTTGACGCCTCCGGGGTATCCGGCAAGCCGCCGGCACGCCGGAGCTCGCTCCAGCACAGATTCTGGCATTAGAACAGACAATTTTCAAAAGTCAGTTAGATACCAGGATGGCGGCCGCCGGCACAACGGCGGCACGCCGGCAGGGAGCGGCGGCTCCGGCAGCCGGAGGATGCCGGATTGGTGACTGGGGTAAGGATGGTACAGGTAGTATCGGGTTGCCGGCAGTATATGCCGGCACTCCGGAGATCGACCGGCAAGCGGACGATTAGATAGGAGTAGGAGAGCCGCCGGTAGTAGCCGGCGGCAGCCGGCAGTCCCTCGGAACACGGGGGGCTGGCGGCAAGGGTAGGGAAGTCACCAAGAGGCAGGTATTGCCGGCATAAGAGGCGGCAAGAGACCGGCACCCGGATAGATAGAGAGACAGGGGGAGGGGGGGGAGGATGCAGGAAGTACCTTCAGGGTTCCAGACATCCCTCTCCCTCCCTGAGGGGGTGTACCCATGATAGAGACAGGCTCTATCATCCATATGCAGGGGTCACTAGGGACCGGGAGCAGGTAGCCCAAGGGAGGACTAGGGAACACCCAAGATGGGGGGGGGGGGAGACTCCCTTATGCAGAGCTACACTAGGAACTAACCTTATAGGACACTATGAAGGTATATGTACCAGAGCGGACTGCACAAGGAAGCTCGGGTAGCCCTACTCATCCACCCTAAGGAGGAGTTGTAGGACAGGGGACAGATGAGTATAAACTAACCTAAGCATAGGCTAGGCTATACAAGAGATAGGTGGGGAGGGAGAAGAGAGGGGTCTTCCCAGGAAGGGTTTCTGTACCAGAGCGGCCACAAAGGGAAGGGAGGACACTCCCTAACCTAAGATTAGGCTGATCGGCTAAAACGGTGCAAGAGTACAGTTTCAGCATGGAACAGAGAAACCTTCCTAACCCGACCTAGATCAGGGCTAAAAGTCCTGAACTAGGCAAGGAAGAAGACGTATCGCTATCGCAGGAAAGTCGCAGACTATCCTAGCCATAGAGGTAGGCTAACCTAACCTCACTCTCAGACGCAATCCTAAAGGGGGTTCATTCCTTTAGGGAGGACTGAGAGGCGATATAATACTCTATTAGACAATGAATCCCTTTACTCAGAAAAAGGGATCAAGGCTAATTAGAGGGAATGCCAAGGCAGGGGATGAAGGAAGCATATAGGGGTCCTAAGGTTAGGTTAGGCTAGTAAGAATCACTGACTAGCCTATCCCCTATATGGTCCCTGAAGGCGAAAACATTTGCATCACTAGTCAAAAGTATTGTAAAATAATAATGCCACTATCTTCATAACTTAGTCTAGGATCACTGATAAATCATGCATGAACACTTGTATATAGGCTCCTGGCCTGGGGGCTATAGTAGCCGACTGGTATGAGGTCAATCGATGACCGATAAAAAGCGTCTAAACACGATATAAAAGTTCCTAGCTATGAAGACTAAATAAACTAATGTATTCGATTAGTATATAAGGCCGGAAGCGTTGTTGTGGCTAACTAAATAAGACATGCAAAACAACAACGACGCCATAAAATGGCGGGTCCGGTAGAGGCACAGCTCTGCCACAAAACATCAATTATTTCGCAAAATAATATTTACTTTACGGCCAGAGCTTAATTAAACAATACTGGAACCTTGTACTCAACTTTCCAGAAGAAGGCGAGGCTGAAGGTAACGACATAGCGAAGATGCAAAACGATAAAGTTCACACAAGGGAAAATCCGTCTCAGTAGGGCAGCTACTAAACAAAGGATAAAGACGCGCGTGACGTCATTAGAGCAATGGCGTCCGTTTGTTTACGTCTCGAGTATCAGTAGTAGCCACGAGTGAGATTAGCTGTGGAACGGCTCCCAGCTATTCTCAGCCCTTACACACCGAAGCGTTAACTCTGTTCGGGGTGGAGATAGCTATGTGGCACGACCAGACATGCGTGTCCCCTGTTGTATTACGATGTCTTAAAGGGAAACCTTTGAGATACTCGCTCCAGAAGTTAGAATTCTGTGATAACCTGTGGTTAAATTCTCTGGGAATATCTTAGTAGTCTTATACCCAAGGAAGCTACCAAACAGGAACCTTCCATCAGGACGCCATGGCTTGAGCCCAAAAAAACATTTGACAAGATGACATTGCTTTCTTTAATGCTGCTTTAATATCAAACACAACACTGACTTTGCTTTAATACTAAGGGAATCGGTTTAGTGATCAAAGAAAACTTTATGTGGGGGAATTTAACATGTCTGAAAACTATTTCTTTTACTTATAAATTAATATCAGTGTTATTATTACTTGATATCGATGTAGTTAACATGCCAATGGTGATACACCTTAATGTTAGTTCAAATCTTATGAGAACGAGTTTTCACGATACACACATATCTATCTATCTATATGATGGGACCTTTGATGTCAGGATGCCACAGAACTTCAAATCAACCAATCTATATGATGGATGAAAATAAATGTGGTATTTTAATATTGCTCGATCTCAGTGCTGCTTTTGATACAGTTGTGCATGAACTGCTACTATATGATCTGCAGTCCATAGGCGTTGAAGATCAAGCTTTCGAATACCCAAAAGAATACTTGGTTGGTAGAAATTACTGTGTACAAATTGGAAACTCTTATTCATCATATGAACCTTCAATCAGAGGAGTACCCCAGGGGAGTATACTAGGTCCAATCCTATTCTGCATCTATGCTATTGGTCTATCGAAAATACTACAAAGGTATGGTGTGAAGTTCAAACTATTTGCAGATGACACACAATTTTACTTCTCCATAAATGATATAGATGATACTACTGAAACTCTAAACCGAATCCTTGATAGTGTTAGAGAATGGATGACATTTAAACAACTAAAATTAAATGAGAACTAAACTGAATTCATGGTGGTGGGTAAGAGAAACAGCGTGAGAAACTTGGGTGATATTCAAATGAACATAAAAGGGATTTTGACGAAGGAAAAATCTATTTCTGGGGAGAGACCTGTGGCGCCCGGTGAAAAGAGTCCTTCTGTTATATCTTTTCTGATAAAACCTTCCAATTATACCAGAGAAAGATAAAAGCATGGAATGCTGAGGTTACAACCCTCGCGCGAGCACCTTTTGGGTGTCGTGTATAAAGCAAAGGCGCGTGAAATCCACTATTCACAGGTTGTCTTCCATTTAGTTAATTCCTTCGTCAAAGGGATGGGCCGATACAAAGGCCCTAGCCAACCCCCAGCGCCACACCACCCACGCCACGACGCGAGCGCCATCTGAATAACATCCTTCTGTATTGGCCATGATGGCTTGGAAAGGAAAGGGTGGGATCGTGTAAAACAAAGGGGAACGGTTTCACCGGGCGCCACAGGTCTCTCCCCAGAAATAGATTTTTCCTTCGTCAAAATCCCTTTTCTGGGTCGACCTGTGGCGCCCGGTGAAAATGTACCAGAGAATGCCTTCCAAGCCCAACAATAACTACTAATTTAATAAGGGGAGAGAAACAACACCATGTAAAGAAAATCATATATAATTAAGGTAAGTAGGCATAAAACATAAACTAGCCACAGGGCATAGTGAGAGTAAGGTTAAACAAACATGATAACAGGGAAGCCTCCGAGTATCAGAGGAAAACATGCAACAAAACTGACATGGCTAAGAATATCCCAACCTTATAACAACGGTAAACAATAATAGTTACAATCATATTAACCTAATATGTAATAAACTTAGGGCTAACGAACCACCAAGGAAGCGGCGTCGTGGTGCGAGTGGCGGGTAGGAGGGAGAAGAGAAGAGATGGATGAAAGGAAGAACAAAAGATCAGTGGGGAGAGATAAGGCTCCCCGCTGCAACCGTTGGGTATTTAAGAGCCTGTAAGTTCTTTAGATAGTGGCGTTTGAAGACCATAGGAGATTTCCAACCCGTGTACTTCTTAAGGTCATCAAAGTCCATATTCTGGAAATAGTTGATGGAGGTAGCTACCGACCGGATATCATGAGCATGGGGAAATGATCCCGGATTGGCTTGTTTAATGAAGTATAGGATCTGTTGCCTAATGCCACGTATGGAAATGTTACCTCCTTGTTCTCTGATAAACAAGGGGCCAGACGATCGGGTAGCAGTCCTGGCTAAAAAGGCCCTGAGAGTGGTGACCGGACATAGAGAAGTATCTTGGAGAAGAGGAATAATCTTCCAAGGGGACCACCTATTTTGGGGGTCCTCGTTCTTAGCTAGGAACGCCCTGTCTGGTGAAAGAAGTACCTCACCTGAAGGGAGGAAATCCATGTTCTCTGAGTTTCGTGAGAGAGCTGCTAGTTCTGAGATTCTGGAACCCGAGGCCAAAGCTGTTAGAAATAAAGTCTTAATAGGAAGAGTGATATAGGAGCAGGATTCGTTGTCCGTGTCGGAGGCCAGTTTGAGGACATCATTTAGAGACCAAGAGACCTTTTGAGGACGAACCGAAGGTCGAAGCCTAGCACATGCTTTTGGAATAGATGAGAAATAAGACTCCGCCAGGTTAATGTTAAACCCAACCAGGAAGACTTTCCTCAGAGCTGACTTAATGGTGGTTATAGTGCTAGCTGCTAGGCCTTTGTCAAATATGGACCTAAAGAAGGAGATGGCTAAATTAGGAGTCATAACCGAATGGTCTGAAGTCCTTAAGAAATCCGCTAGTTTCTTAACCGCCGAATCATATTGGCGAATCGTAGAGTCCCTTTTGTCTGATTCTATAAAGAGGACATTATCTGGGTCGATGTTTGCGTCCCTACGCGCCGCAAACTTCATGAAATCCACAAAGTTAGGGTTTTGGCTATCCTTGAGGAATCTGACACAGTCCGAGTTTGGACCACCTGGGTCAGTTTGGGGAATGGGATCCGGAAGGGACGGAGTTTCAACTCGAGGAGGAGAGGAAACCAACTGCTCTTTGGCCAGTGAGGTGCCACTAAAGCCACTGCCCCGTTGAAGGAGCGGAGTTTGTGTAAGACTTTCAGTAGAAGATTCACTGGAGGGAATAAGTAGATCTTCTTCCAATGGTTCCAATCCAGGGTTAATGCGTCCATGGCATAAGCCAGAGGGTCCAGGTTCGGTGTCACATAACATGGGAGTTTGTGATTGAGTCGGGTCGCGAATAGATCTACCTGGAGACCTGGAACCAGCCTGAGTATCCACCGGAAGGAGTGCATGTCCAGGGACCACTCCGATTCCAGTGGGCTCGTCCTGGATAATGAGTCTGCTATCACATTCTGGACTCCTGCTAGGTGAGTTGCTGACAGGAACCAGTCTTTGTCGGCTGCCAAGGTGAAGATAGTGACCAGGATCTGATTCAGGTTGGGTGATTTGGACCCCCCCCCTGTTGAGGCAGTGGACTACGGCCGTGCTGTCTGAGACTACTCTGATGTGGGTCGACCTCGGAGGGGAGATTCTCTTCAGGGTCAAGAACACCGCCATGGCTTCGAGAACATTGATATGGAACTGTCTCATGGCGGGTGACCAAGAGCCCTGAAACATCTGATGTTGTGAGTAACCCCCCCATCCACTCAGAGACGCGTCGGTATGAATTGTCACTTGTGGAGAGGGGAACTGTAGAGGAACCGACTTGGAGAGGTTCCTCCGAACGGACCATGGTTGTAGTCTCATTTTCAAGACAGAGGGGATCTTCGAGGTCTTGACTCTTAAAGGTATTGTCGCTCTCTTTCTCCAAACTCGATTGATGTCTTTGAGTTTGGCTTTTAATAGGAGATCGGTCAGTGAGGCAAACTGGAGAAGGCCGAGGATTCGTTCTAAAGCTCTTCTGGACACCTGTTTGTGTTTGAGAAAGTTCCTGACCTTGGAAGCTATCTCCCTTACCTTCTTGGGAGGAAGGGAGAGCTTGTGCTTTGAGAGGTCCCAGCGGATGCCTAACCATTCGAAGTGGCTTGATGGTTGTAGGCGGGACTTCCGGAGGTTGACTTGGAAGCCCAGTTTGGCGAGAAAATGGAGTACCTTCGACGTAGCTCTGTTGCATTCCTGGTGCGACTGGGCCCAAATGAGCCAATCATCCAGATAGGCGACGATTTGTATCCCTTGGTGTCTGATTTGCTCGAGCACCGTCTCCCCCAGTTTCGTGAATACCCTGGGGGCAATGCTGAGACCGAAGGGCATGACTTTGAATGCAAAGGCTCTCTTGCCGAGACGGAAGCCTAGGTAAGGAGAGAAGTTTCGAGCTACTGGGACATGATAATAGGCGTCGGTAAGATCGATAGAGGTGGTGACGGCCCCACGGGGAAGTAAGGTCCGTACCTGAGAGATAGTCAGCATACGGAACTTGTCGCAAAGGATGTAAGAGTTGAGCTTCGACAAGTCCAGAACTACCCTCAACGCCGACGAGTCTTTCTTCGGGACTGTAAACAGGCGGCCTTGGAATTTCAGGGATCGAACCCGCTTGATTGCTCTCTTCTTGAGTAACTCCGCGGTGTACTCTTCCAGGATGGGAGTGGGTCTCTGGAAGAAGGTCACCGGTGGAGGAGGGGATCCCTATGACCATTTCCAACCCAAGCCCCTTGATATTATGCTGTGAGCCCATGGACTGAAGGTCCAATGGTCCCGGAAGTGATAAAGTCTCCCTCCTACCGGCATCACATCATTGGGAGGGAGTGAACTTAGGGCCCCTCCCTCCACGGGAACCTTTTGCTCTAGGCCCGCCGCGTTGGCAGAACTGTCCTCTACCTCTGAAACTCCCTCTTTGGTATCCACGAAAGGAACCGGAGGATTCGTAGGCAGGGTTGTATGCAGGTGAGGGCATCCAAGAGGGGTTGGGCTGTGTACCAGGGGGAGCAGCGAGGTAGACTACCTGCTGAGGAGGCGCCTGTTGTCGAGAAGTCGAGGCCGCGGAAGATTGTGGGGACGAGGTACCCCGGGCCGTCTTGTAAGGACTAAACCTCTGCTTCTTCTTGAAGAACGTGTGTCTCTGGGGTTCGAACCTCTTTTTGGCTGAGAGACCCCACCTTACCTGCAAATTCTGGTTTGCCCTCGCTGCGTCCTGAAGAACCTTATCCACCTCGGTCTGAGGGAAGAGGGTCTTACCCCAGCAGGAGGACGCTATCAGTCTGTTCGGCTCATGCCTGATGGTGGCCTTCGACAGAACGAACTTCCTGCAACTAACCCGAGTTGACCAGAAGTCATGGAGGTCTATTTGGTAGGATAGTAGCTGGTTCTTTGTGGCGACTCTGAACAGCGTTTCCTCTGGGTAAAGAGATGCTAGGGACTCCATGGAGGTGATGGATTGGAGGGACCTAGCAAGTCTAGTACGGGTCTCGAACTCAGTTTTGAGAAGACTCTCTATTAATCTGGGAAGCTTCTCAGAGATAAAGAGTAGAGGCACAGTCCGGGTCTAGTTTCCCCACCGTGAAGGTAGAAGCCGCAGCATCCCAGGCTGCCGAGGTACCCGGAATAAGCAAAGAGGTGGGGTCCGTCTCCTTGAGAGCCGGCATGGAAGAGCCTTCCTTGATGGCCTGTATAGTCAGCTCTGTGACTTTGTCTATGAGCGGCAAAGAGATGGAGTCCGCTGTCGTAAAAATAGTGTAGGCACCTTTGTGTGGGGTGAGCTTGGAGTTAATACACCCCCACTCTGATAGTGTTCTGGCCCAGATAGCCTGGGCCTGCTCTTTTGGAAATATGACCGTTTCCTTCGGTACCTTGTCCATACGGACCAATGCATGTTCCTTTAACCGTACAAAACCATTGAACGGGAATGCTAGGCCCGGGGGATAGAACTCCAGGTCCTCTAGAGGGCGGGTGCCTATGCCCTCCAGAGTTAGGGAACCATCTACGAATGGAGCATGCAAGGCAAACCGCCAAGGATTGTTTTTATCGAAGGGCGGCAGCTTCGATGCGTCTGGAGCAGAAGGGGGAGGAAACTGAGTTCCGGCGCGGATCAGAGTAGCCATCATATCCTTAATCTCTGTTATTGCACCAGAGTGATGTTGAACTTGATCTCTGACCAATCCTTTGATCAGTTCGATGGGGAGGAGATCAGCCCAGGGTACCTGAAAGCCATCCGTTGGTTTTTTCTTGGATTTGGTAGACTTAGACTTCTTAGGAGTAGTGGTTTTACGTGGAGCAATATGAATATCAGGAGCTGTCGAGGGTCCGGGGACCGGTGACGTTGATACTGGCAAAGCTGAAGTCTTATAAGTTCGAAGTGGCTTCACCTTGGGTCGTACGGAGGCAGAGGGATCCCGAGGAGAAGCCGTAGAGTTATCAAAACCTAGAAAGGAAGAGGTAGGAGAAGGAGTAGGAGAGAAAAGGGTTTCCACCACCTCGGCACCGCTTACCTGCCCGTCCCTGGGTTCTACGTCTATATCCAGACCCGCCACGTCCATCGGTACGAGGGGTTCGTACTCCACGGAAATGGTAGCCCTGACTTCTTCAATTAAAGGGGCAGCAAGGTCAGGGGAGACTGCAGCAGTAGTCGAGCCTGGGAAGAGGCGGGAGGCCATGTCCCCATCGAGGAGATAGGGTGCGCCAGACGGGGCATTCCTGCCGAAGCCCGACACCCACGGACGAAGAGTAGCCCTTGCTGAACGAAGAGACATCATCGGCCTGTAAGATTTGCAGTGATTAGTGATGGAGGAGGGGGTTTGCCCTCCAAAATATACTGTGTATATCATATTCATGTCTAAATTAGTGTCTGCCAATGAGAAATAAGGAACAAAGGGAAAACCCACTTACATCATCGTTCAGTAGAATTGACGACAGCTCGTAACAGAGCGAGCACAAATCCGGGAACCAGACCGGGTATTGGGCCTGTCCCGGTTCCTGGATAAAGGGAATGGAGCAGTGTGCATGACGAGGCAGGGCATCCTTCAGCAGTACAACGGGCCTTCTGTAAAAGAAAGGAGACATGAGTCTGGTGTTTCTTGAAACTCTGATAAGGGGATAAAAAACCTATTATTCTAGAGTTCCGGCACTCACTGAATTCCCTAAGCACCAATATTGCATTGACCTAACAACCGAATATTACTTTTAAGTTGATACCGCCCCATACCATTGTTGGAACTTTAATATTCATTTGTTTGTATATTTGTAATGCACCTAATGTCTGTTAATGACATAAGGTTTAATTAACTTAAAGCAATCCGCCGACCTCCAAGGGTCGGGGAAGCAGTGACATGCCCTTAAAATAAATATAAACACCAGCCTTAGCTAAAGGCAAGGCAAATACAAGTGTGAAGTGTATGGGCGACCTCCGGTGAGGCCAGAGCGTAATGAAATGTCCTGAATAAAGGAGCCTTAGCTAAAGGCAAGGCAAATATAAGTGTGAAGTGTATGGGCGACCTCCGGTGACGCTGGAGGATAATGAGATGCCCTGAATAATTCAATTGTGGCTAATAATTCAATTGTGAAAGATAAAAAGCTAAGCCGCAGCTAAAGGCTAAAGCTTAGATCATAGTAAAGCGTATTTACGATCTCCGGTGAGGCCGGAGGGAGAAGAAAGGTCCTGAATAATTATTGTGAATAACAAACACAGTTGTAATAACAAAGGCTATTGTGGATATGGCCGTGGCCTGAGACCGGAGTAAGGGCCACTGGAGGGTCGTATCTAAACAATATGAAGCCCGTCCCATGTAGTAAACAATTTATAATGGGTCGACCCAGAAATTATAACAATAGAACGAAAGTCATTGAGAATCCCTCATGGCGGAGTAGAACTCAAGGCGGAGTGGAAAACGTTCATAACTACTCCCGAGCCGTAACGTGGAGAGGACGAAACACGGACCAAAATAACGCTAACAATTGAAAAGTCACGAAAAATAAATAACTCGTAAGTTATCATCCACCCAGAGGGGGAGAGGTGAGGGAGGGAGAACCCGTTGAACGCACAAAACGGAAAACGGGAAATCCGCTCCCCCACCGGAGCTAAGAAAGAAAACGAGAGAAAGGGGTAACTCGTGACTGCGAACAGAAAACGGGGACCCCAAGCTCTCGCTCTCTTGGACACAAAAACAGGACTAAAAATCACACAACACTATTATAAACGTATAAAATAAAAATGTACATCCATATAACACTACGATCGAAGAATAGCAACTGCTAAAACTTAAAATAAATAGCACAGTCGAGTGACGAACGCTCCGGGGCGGGTACTAAACAAATACAAAGCTAGATCGCTATCTCGTTCGTAGGCTGGACTTGATAGCAAAAAGTACCATGAGCATAAATACACAAAAAAAAAATAACGGTTCTAAAGGCATAAGGCCAGGGACTTAACCAAGAACCTAAGTGACAGAGTACTAAACGGGCAGCCAAAGATGAATTCCCAAACAAGTGAACAAACAATGGCCGCCATGAAAGGCCAGACAGGAATAATAAAACAGACTATACTGGATATAAAACAAAAGCCCGGTACAATAAAAAACTGTCAAAACAAACTATGGTACTTAACATTGGAATGTGTGAAGATGGAGCTTCGGACATGACAAAATAAATCCACGATTGATAAAAAAGACCGAGAGCACCACAAAAAAATTCAACACTTAAGATTCCAAAAAGAAGGATGTTGTTCAGATGGCGCTCGCGTCGTGGCGTGGGTGGTGTGGCGCTGGGGGTTGGCTAGGGCCTTTGTATCGGCCCATCCCTTTGACAAAGGAATTAACTAAATGGAAGACAACCTGTGAATAGTGGATTTCACGCGCCTTTGCTTTATACACGACACCCAAAAGGTGCTCGCGCGAGGGTTGTAACCTCAGCATTCCATGCTTTTATCTTTCTCTGGTATAATTGGAAGGTTTTATCAGAAAAGATATAACAGAAGGACTCTTTTCACCGGGCGCCACAGGTCGACCCAGAAATAATGACTCAGTGCCAATATCTAATAAAGTTCGAGATCTTGGTGTATTTCGACTATAACCTGTCTCTCAATGCCCAAATAAATAATGTAATAAAAACTTCTAGTTATCATCTAAGAAATATTGCGTTTATAAAAAAATTACGTGTACAAAAATTCTGTAAAGAAACTTGTGATAAAGTGTGTTATTATCAGGATTTACTACTGCAACTCCATCTATTACAATTTACCAAAAGTGCAACTTAAGAAATTATAAAACTTATCAAACAGAGGACCAAGACTGATAAAAGGTATCCCACGTAGAGCGAGGATCACCCCTATACTGTACTAATTTATTTACACTGGCTGCCGATAAAAGCGAGAATTGAATTTAAAATATATACAATAACCCACCAAGTTATCAGAACCGGTCGTTCAAAATACTTAAGAGAATTGCTACATATTGCGCAGCCAACAAATCGTGTCGACACAAGAATAGTTACAGATGGCTTCAAACTATTGGAACCTAGTTATATGTCTACTGTAGGCTCCAGAACCTTTAAATACGCGGCCCCAAGGCTATATAATAAGCTCCCACGAGACATTCGAATGTTTGAAGACATTAAGGCTTTCAAGAGGAAACTGAAGACTTTCTTATTTCATCAGTCATACAACAGTGATGATTTAACAGTAAATGAACAATACGCAATATGAAACGTTAAATACTCTGAACGAGCAAGGTAAAACGACAGTGGAGGTCCTGTAGAGAGTAGTTTTTTTGTTCGTTCTAGATTGCCCGGGCCTTATACCCGGAAGGAGGCTCTATGACCATCAGTCTTAGACTCCAGGAGTAGAAGACCCAACCGGTGTGGCTGGGCTTGCAAGATTCTCAGCACTCAGAGTTAGTCTTGCTAAGGGCATTGCTCAGCACAGCATGCCTTGTTTATATATCAGGTGTAACTTTGGTTTAAGGACTCAACTTGAAAATCAGTTTGCCACCACTCATCATGACCGGTAACAGCAGGGAGTAGTCCCGGGACAGCCCAGCAGTAACCAGCAGCAGGTTGTCAACAAAAAAATCAGGCACCCCAGAGGAGCCGGAAGGAAAGCAGTTGTGGATTTAACCACTGTGCCCACTGTCACCTGCATGAGAAGGAGAGAAAAGATGAATAGTAGTGAGACTCAGGAAGTCGAAGGGACTAAGTGAGGAGTGGAAATTTTTTAGCAGAAGTTTGAAAGGACTGGGAGCGAAGTCCCAGCAATTAGAAATAGCCAAAGGCCAGTCTTGAGAGCAACCCCTCCAAGGAGGTGTTAGCTCTGGCTCAGCACAAGAGCCCTCAGCTCTCTACCAGGGCAGAGAGTGGTCATGTGATTACTTTCCTATAAGGCTGGGGCCAAAGCCCCAGTTTGGGACTGAGCCTAAGATGTCAGTCACCAGGACAGGGGCCCCAAGAGAGGCCCTGACTGAGCTCTGTCCAAGGACAGAGTGGGGGACCCCAAGATAGTTGGGGCCGCAGTCAAATAAGATTTACCTTCTGCAGCCGTCCATTTATATATTGTTGGGCATTAGACAAGCCATAACTATGTATGGCTTAAATTAGGGATTAAGGATGGGTGCTGTACTTGAGGTACAGCAGTGCAGTCCCCTTGTGGAGGAAATGAGCATTTTTAGTGAGGAGAGAAAGGTATGACAGTAGTAAGACCCAGTGAGTGGTAGGGACTGGGTGAGGAGTGAAGAGGCTTTTAGTGTTAGATTTAGGTTGGGATATTATAGTCCCTTTAAAGCTTAAGGAGAAGTGTGAGGAAAGGAGGGTATCCAGCTAGTAGTAGGGCATGGGTTGGAAGGGAGGAAAAGCAGCTTGAGTGAGAGATGGAAGTTACTTGTGTACCTTATTAGGTGAACAAGCAGGTTAGTAAGAGGGGTAGGCTAAGTGTGGGTTATTGGGGATTTTATGAAAGGATGGGATGGGAGTGGCTGTCACGCAGCCTGTAGACTGTTCTGTGTGGTTATCAAGAGGTTGAATGGTGTAGGAGAGGATAGGGAAGGAGTGACAAAAAAAAAAAAAAAAAAACACCTGTATGGGCTATTATCTGGGAAGTGGATAGGAGCGCAGGAAACCTGATAATGTTTGTAAGCCTCAGGGGAAAAGTCTGAACAGTGAAGCAGGTAGTGGTCTAGTGGGAGATTTACTGGGAGGTCACAGTATGAACACCGTCTGTCACCCAGGTTGAGTATCTCCCAGGAGCAGGAGTAGCCAAGTCTGAGTCTGTGTAAAATTAATGCAAGGTGCCTGGCATCAGAGCCACTGAGTTTCCTTTCAGATCTTTCGTGAAGTGTTGGCAGGCTTCTTGGACCGCTCTCATCTCCAGGACATTGATATGTAAAGACTTTTCCCCTTCCGTCCATTTGCCCCTCGCTGTCTTCCCTCGATGATGTGCACCCCATCCCTCCTTTGATGCATCCGTGAAAAGAAGGAGTTCCGGAGGTGCGGATGACAATGGCATCCCTTTTTGAGTGTGTCCGATTCTCAAAACCCAATTCGCAGATAATGCCAAGGCCTGGAACGTGAGAAACTTGAGGGCACGGCAGCCCGATCCGACCAATTCCTTTAGGGCTTCTCGCTTGGTAGGGTCCAAAGAGTCCGTCGGGATCTGGGTACCTACTAAAGTAGTAGCCCACAAGTCCAACCATGAGGCGACATTCACGAGATCCTAGGACATCCCCTCCATCATGATGGACTCGGATTGTGAAAAGAAAATGGGCGCGGCATATATATATATTTATATATACTGTACAGTATATATATTTCTTTCCTGTCATGTTCAGGGGAAGAGGGAGTAGTCATTCTCTGGTGAGAGGGGGTACCCCAAGAGGTACACTGGGAAACCACACTCCAACAAATTGCCAAACAAGCAGGTTGTAGTTAGGAAAGGGGGAGTAGGTAGGTAGGGTTCAATCTATGTACAGATGTCATTTTAGATGGCTTGGGTGTACTAGTAAGGAACAACAAACTAGATTATCATCGACTACAAAGAAGCGGTATTCTTAGGATAACTAAATATGCAACTATACACATTTAGCTGTATCATGAAGCCTTCTATATAGAGACGTACACAAGCAAGGTTTAAATGAGGGAAAGACATGAAAAGGGCTGTAAAAGGACAAAGGATTAGGTACTGAATAATCACATGATGGCTACATACCGTATGCTAGTGCAAATTTTGTGTCTGTGAGACAAAACTTTTTATGTTTAATCTCAAACATTCAGACTACAAATATAGGTACAGTACATGTGGGTGATGAGGTTGTGATGAAACATCTGCCTGTAAAATTTACATACACAGTGAGGTAGGATGTTGAGAATAATGGAAAGAGTTCACAAACAGCATTTTATACACTTTTTCTCCATCACTATCTATCACATTGGCATTTCTTCAATATCAAGTCATCTGAATACAGGCACATAGTTAGTTACAATGCATATTGTATTTGAAATAATGGCTTTTAAAATACAATATTAGTATAAACTTAAAACACCATAGCAATTGAATATAGAATAATCTACTTTAGGATAGAGTTCAGAAAATGCAATGGAAATTACATGTCTTTGATGTAGAAGGTTACAGGGAAACAGTGAATGAGAATTTCAAAATTTTACTACTGGGCTGATTACAGACTTGAGCTACAATAAATAATTTTATCATCTTACTTATAAGACCATATACAAGAGGCACTTTTCTTCTATAATCTTACACAAAAATACTAATCTTACATTACTGCTATACTGTATAAGAAAAAAATTTATATTTTACATTTTATACAGTACTGTACATGTTAACAAACTACCTGTATTATGATAAAAAAAGCCTACATTATGTAACTTATCAAAATTTCAACATGGACATTTTATAGTACTGTACAATATAACATAAGTATTAATACAATAAACTGAATTATCACTCTGGACCTTAGAATTATAAAATTAACACTTTCTTTTTGTCCTTGTAATAAATAACATTCACTCTCCCATTGTTTTTTTTCTAATTTTTGAGGCAAATAACCAAAAAATTATTGAAAGGATGTGATGAATGGTGTTAAATAAGATAGTAAATATATTTGTTTTAAAGAATGATAATTTTTCATATCAAAGTCAACATAGCACAACAGATATTTTAAGTAGTAATAAAAAAACTTTGATACATAAAATTTTGTTAACAGATAAAGAAAAACCAAACTTTTCATATGAAATTATTAATGCTGTACAAATAAACAGTCCTAGAGATCTTATAATGATATGAAACCTCAGTAACCAAACAGTACTCAATTGTCCCATGTAGACAATTTTTCACATACACATTAAGCCTTCTGAAATGCCATGGACTCAATGCAACTTCCCTGTTGCATATCGGACTCATTTTCTGCTACCTTCTCATAGGCTTATCAATAACTGCATATAACATTAATTTTCTGTTAAATTCTCATGGGCTTATCCAAAACTCACTACAATTACTCTGCAAGATTAAATTTTAATTTTAGCATATTGATGTAGGTGTCAATTTGAATATGAATAGTTGCAATTTACTGTAGCATTACAAAAAATACTTGTATTCATGTAAATGAAAGGAAAGGTTAAAGAAAAAATATAGCTGGTCAACAGTAAACTAAAAGTAAAAGGAACTTACTGTATAACAGCAAACTATGATTCCAGATGACATAACAATGCATTTCCTGTTCTTTTGATAATCTTTATCAGGACATGTTAGTATGATCTACTATGAATTATCATAATGCAAATAAAGAAAAACTACTTCAACTAAATTTTCATGAATGTATGATAAATTTAATCATTCAGAACCAACTGCTAATTACTTACAGTGATATGTTTAATTCTGGGTGTGACCCTTCTGACACTGCAGCTGAATAGGTTTCATGATCCATAGAGAAAACATTTACTGTCCTTAACCATACTTAAAAGTATGGTGTTACACCTGAATCAAACCATCAATAGTCAAAAGAAGGCTGAAGTCTTTCTCAGATGAGTACACCAAAGTACACCCCTTACAAACTGCAATTATCTCAACTCAGACAACAACATATAACCTGGTTAAGATAAGACCCAAAAGACAGCTGAATGCCATGTAAGCACTCTTTTTTTTTCAAGAAATCTTAACATTCTTTATTTTTTAAAACAGCAAATACTTGTCCATCAGCATCCTCTCTGCTCTCATGCCATTGTTATGATATATCATTTGAAGACAACAGGTAAGAAGTGATTTCTCAAATCAAGAAGGCTTACCTGCTAGTTTCACCAAAATTCAATACCAGTGAGAAAGAATTTTGAATCTAATGATGGTCTTCTTACAAAGTTGGGCAAAAAAATAATATTGAGAGACAGATCCTTTTAAGACAAAGATAAATTAAGTCATTCAAAATCAACTGCTAAGATTATTTACAATACCGTAATATGCATAAATCATCAAAGTCTACCTTTTCTGACACAGTAGTCAGTTAAGATTCATGATTCACATAGAAACCAAAGTATTTTCTTAAGCAATACTTCCAAGGAACATATGGTGTTACCCCAGAATCAAACCACCAAGTAAAAAAAGACAAATTACTACTAGATAATCATTAAAGTCTTGTAACTTTTAAACTCATGAATATGAAGCAGATAAAACTGTAAATGATTACTAATATCACTGAAGACGGCTATTCAAGAGAACATTGGAAAAGTGTAGATATAATAGAAACCCTCAATGCACTACAAACTATTCCATCCAAGCATATCGAAAGGATAAAATATATATGCAAGTGTCAAAGAGCATTCAATGAAAGAAAAAAAATATGCATGTGTAAAAGGAAACTCAATGAAAAAATTAAAAGCACAACGCCAAATGACAATGGTCATTGTAGTTTTGGGCGATTCATTCACTATCCCATATAGTTATTTTCTAAATATCACTTGCAATTTATATATATAAAAATATTGAGGCTTTCATCGAGTATACCTAAATGACCCTTAGTAATACGTATCTCACATTCCAAGTTACAAGTTCTTTGATACAGTGCAAAAACCTATCTTGAATACTCAAAATACTAATCAATGGTTTAAATCAAACCTTAATATTTTATCTAAAATGCCCATAAAGATGAAAATCATATTATTGTACCTAATATCACTGTAGCAAAATCATTACTGCAAAGTGACCAGTCACACTTCTGACCACTAATGAGGCCACTTGTAAGAAATCTTTTTAAAAGTTATCTGAACATTAGAAATAGAGAAGTTGAAATTAGACAGTTAGATGGGATGAAACCAAAGCAAATGGATGAAAAATTAAAGGTATAAACTAAAACAGCTAAAGATTCAAGGGACAATGCTATAAACATTAAGTATTTTATATATTGGGCCCTAAAAGGTAAACTGGAATTTGGTTACCCTAAAATAATTTACCATAATATACATTAAGTTATAGAGATTCAAACCCATCAGAAATTGGATATTTCAAAGACATGCATCCCTACATCAAGAATCTTGATAGGAATTTAAGACAATTACTTACTTTTAGTTTATTGCTGCTTGAAAGTTCTAAATATTGACATAAGTAGATGAGCATTTCCTTAAACTGTAGCTGATAAAAATGCTATAAATTCAGTCCTAAAATTGTTGAATGATTGCTTACTATGAAAATTACCCATATTATTTTGACAAACTGGCATTTGATATTCAGATATACAGGCTATAAACCTAAAGGAGGACCTCGAGTTACAATTTTATGAAGTTACACCGATTCGCTGCTACAAATGGGGTCCCATAGCTCGGTTTCGAGTAACGATGTTGATTCATTTAAATGATGAACTACTTGCCAATGTGGAAAAAAACTAATGCCGTCACTTGGCTGCGTAGTAGTGCATTAGTACATGTAACTTTAGAATCAGTTTGCCATCTTAGCTTATGATACTCATTTAGGAATTTGGTGTTGCTGTTTCTTGGATGATTTTTGCATCTCTTTTTGCTTTGGATCATATCTGGAAAGCATAAGGTAGACTCCTCTGCTGGCAGCGCCTCCAAGAATAAGAAAGCCATTATATCGAAAATTAAAGTGGACATAGTTTAGCGAAACAAAAAAGGGGAGACCCCCAAGAACATAGGTTGTGCATTAGGCCTTAGTTACAACTATCATCAAGGATAAACATCACATTCTTATGGATATGAAAGGATCTGCCTCTATGAAGTCGACCATTATCATAAAAAACTAAGTGGTCTCATGATTGAGATGGAGAGGTTACTTGTGCTCTGGTTGGACGACCAGATGTCACCGAGCTCCTGGCTTCTCATAGAAAGCAGTAGTCTGCTGAGGACCTCATTGAGCTAGAGAGTTAGATGATTACACAAGAAGACACCCCAATCCCAAAGCCAAAGAAATTTTCAGCAAATGCCTTGGCATAAGGTTTTTCCCTGCTATAGGGAGTAATGGGAAAGTTTGAAGAACAAGATCCCAGCATGGAAAGGTTTATGAAGGTGTCCAGGGGGGTCATGGACACTGTGAGGTGTTACAAGATCTTGGAAAAGAAGATGCAATCCTGGCAGAAAAACCTGTGTATGTACTTTAAAAAGGTAAAGAGGCCTGCAACTAAATCTCAACTCTCTACCCCTGCAGCTTCTCCAACACTACCTCCAGCATCTCATTCTGATTCCCTAGCATCTTTCCCTGACTCTCCAGCTCCTCTTTCAGCATCTCATCCTGAGTCTCCAATTCATCCAGCTTCTCATCCAGTCTCCAGTTCTTCCAGTATCTGACTCTCCAGCTCCTCTTTCAGTTTCTCTGGCATCTCATCCGGAGTCTCCTTTTCCTCCAGCATCTTTCGCTTCCTCCTCCAAAAAAGTGTCTCTCTCCACATCTTGCAAAGCCCTTTCAGTGTGCAGGCCAATCACAGAAATAAACTTAAGGAACTGTTATATGTACAGTATTACTTATTGTCTACTTGTGCTGCATTAGTGTTGGTACACTACTGTACTGTATAGCGTACAAGTATTTGTATGTATAGAGTAAAGTAATTTATGAATGGTAAGGGATTATTTCCTATCTTTTTCTAAAGTATTATTATACATATGCAGTATTTATGTATGTACGCACAATATCCATGTAAACCCCGCTTATGACAAAAATTTACTTTCGTCACATCGTAAGAACGGATCTTGTTCATAAATCTGAGGACCATCTGTATATGAAACTTCAACAGCCTAAATCTCCACTTTATTAAAATTAGCTAGATGAATTTTCAGAGTAGCCAAATGACCAGGTGTATTATCATCATAGAGTAATTTCAAGAGACCACTGAGTAGCATTTCTAGTCTAAATGAGATTAAAGAAGTTGAACAGGTAGGTGGAAAGGAATAAAATATTGAATGAAAAGTAAAAGGCAGAAAGTAATGTAACTAGGAGGGTAAATGGACACAGCAAAAAACCTTCAGCACTATCAACAGCATACTGTAGAAGTCAGTAATAATGACTAAATCCCAATTAACTAATATAAAGGCAAGAAATCTTGAAATCCATGAGAGGAAATACTGTAGAAGTAAGGATAATCAGAAAAAAATTGGACATATAGGTGAGAAAAGACCACAAGGAATGGATCTAAAATATTATCATTATATAATTTATCTGGTAAACATTCTTAATATGAAAATCAAACAGCAGGGAAAGCAATGTAACTATGATTTTAAAGAAGTTCAAAGACCTATTTAAAAGTCTACAGTGTGTTGAACAAGGTAACCGAGGGTTATATCCCTATATTTGACATTCAATATACACTGTACTTTTGATTCTGATCATTTCAGTTATGGAACCTTTACTCTCTGGACAAATTTACTCCAAGAGATTTTGTTTATTCAAGTATTACATATGATGATAGCTATGACTGAGACTGTCATTAAGAGATTTCCTGTTTAATAATTTTTCTAATGGCTACAAAACTTCTCAGTTTAATGAATGTGAATAAAATTTCAAAGCCTCAGCATTCTAAATCTGAAGTGGTATAATGTAAAACTGTACAGTTACAGAAGCCTTTTGTTTCTAACTTTTAATATATTCCTAACTGACTTCAAGAGGCTAAAATGTTGCTTTATTGTACACCATGTTTCTTTGCCAGTTTATCTGAATTGTTCATCTTACAGTTTTGTATACACTTGTAAATAATCTTTCTTAAATTTATCTACTTTCTTTTTTGTTCAGTTTTGTCTTCCAGAAGTGGGTATTCTGTTATCTGGAAGTCTGCACAAAGTCAATGGCTTTTTGAGTGGTCTAAAATATTTTCTACACAATGTTGATGCTGTAACTTTTAAAATTGAATAAATATTGATAATTTCATGGGACTAAGGGACACATGTGGTACCTTGGAACTATATTTCCTTTGTAATGGTCTTGTTATGATTCAAATTTAATAAAAATACTCAAAATCAAAGTTTGGAACAAGAATAATGTGAATAACAACCTTACACCACACTGATTAATAAGTATTTCGGAAGAGATACAAGAAGATACAAATTTATGAAGGAAAACCCGATTAACAATTGTAAAAAATTATATGCTAGACTCTCATGATGCCATAAAGTAATTACATCACATCTAACCACCTAGCTGAGATGACTTTTTATATTTAATTAAACAATAAAAGATAACACTTGCTTAGACAAACACAAAACAGGCTAATTCATGGTAATTTATGTCTGTACTCTGTACAATAGTTACAGATGTTGAATAAATTATATCACCGAGTTTCTATCATTTATGGCACAGATATCCAGGATAATTACTAAAATAAATTACAAGAGACACATCTTTCAAGTCAACATGCAACTCCCTTATTTACTCTTTCAAACACGCACATTCTTTTTATAAAAAGGTACTGAAGATATATTGTACTTTAAAAGAAATGACAAGCTTTAAGTTACATGGCCATTTGAGGGAAAATAAATAACTGCTGTTTGTATAACTGCAATGTACTGATTGGTTTTATAAATATTCTGAAAGATACATTAGCATATATCAGCTAGTAAAAAATTTCATTGGGACTTCTTCCTTTTTGATCTTGCAGTTTTCACATGAAAAATTACTTTTTTTTTCTACAAAGATATAAACTATGATTTCAAATGGAAACCACGTTCTCTTAAGATTAATATTGCACTTCACACTGTAAAAGTTTGATTGTATTGTACAAAATGCATGGTGATCTGCATTATTTATTGTGAATAATCGTCCAGAATACAGTATAAGCATTTAAATATTAAATAACTCAATTCTTCACACAAAACATAAAAAATGAGTAACTGCATACAGTGTATGTATGTATAACAGAACAATATTCTACATATTTGTATAAAAACAACAGAAGTTAAGCATAAAAGATTTTGAACGCTTTAACTCCATATAAGTCTTTTCATATAATGGATAAAATACAAACTCTTATATGGACAGATCTTTAAAATTATCAATTAGAGTTATCAAAAGCATCTAGCTCCAAACAAACCACACTAGTAACAAGTTTTGTAAACAATGGTAAAAGATATCCACCAGATGAGTATTCATCAAGATTCAGCATTCTTCCCATTTTTTATTGTCGATTGATACCCTCCAGAATTTCGATTACGGTTGACATTATTAGCATTGTGCTGTCCTTGTGCAGTGCTTGAACTTGCTGGACTAGAATGATGATTAGCATTATTAGAAAAGGAACTACCAATGTTAGCATTCTGGGGACTAGAAGTTGCCAGAGGACTAGTAACATTTAATGGGTCACTTGAACGATTTGAGAGATTTTCACTTACTCCTGTGTTAAGGTTTGAGTGATTAGAATGATCACTGATTCTCTGACCAGATGGTTGATTAGATGACACTTGATGACTGGTTGTTTTACGCTCATTGCTGCTTGTCTTTCGGTCACTACTTGTGTTAGTGTGCAGCCTCTCTATGCTTTCTGAGAGTTGAGCTAATTTCTCCATAAGTGTTCGCATGTTTTCATGTGACGTTTTCAGTCCTTCTTCAGATAAGGCTGGATGAAGATCCTGAATGGAAATATGGATTCTTTAAACAATTTACATACAATATTTATTAGGACACAAAGGAAGATTAAACATCATAATACCAAAAAACAAATAGGAACATTACCCCTAAAATGTTTGGCCAAATAATTTTTAAGGGCCCTCTTCGGGCAAACAAAAGTTTAAATTGCGAACCTTTCAGAAATATTAAAACTACTGTAGGCTACATCTAAATTCCAAAAAATTCCTCTGATTGTTGAAGGTTTCTAATCATAAGGGACCTAAATACATCCACAATAATACTTGAAACAGATAAATCTAACCTTTGATATCTGAGCCCAGTATTGGGCATGGATCTATATCCTTTAATAGCTACAATGGAAAGATTCTTTTCATAACGAAGGAAATGCAAAAATTTAACAATATTGTTCAAGCTAGTCCTATTTGCTAATATATTTCTCGACATGCATTTCATTCCCTTTGATAGTGCTTTGTCTCAATGAATATGGTGGATAGTTTCCATGCAGTTAGATGTAGTATGTAAGGGTTTGGATGTACAGTACTACTCCAAAAAAAAGTTGTCTGAGAAGTTTGTTTTTGCATGGCAACCTTTTCAGTCACTTCACCAATGGAGGCCAGACATCTATAAACCACTCTCTTTCAGGCCAATTAGGAGCCATAAGCATCATCCTGCTGTTTGTTAATGCCTTGAACTTGACTGCATATTGATTCATGGAGAACAAAGGAAAAACGTACAAATCTAGATTTGACCAGTCTTGTAACAAGCCATTTACTTTCCATGCTACAGGCAAACTAAACACCTCTATCTTCTGTTTAGAGATGTTCCAAACATATATACATTATGACATCCCCACCATCTCCAAATCTCTAGACATACTTCCGAAAGCAGAGACCATTTTGTTGAAAGAACCTGGTTTTTTCTGCTTAATGGTATCAGTGGGGTTAGAAGTTATTTTTAAGCTACAGTTTAGGGATCCACACAATTTGATTGTGTTCATAATGGCAATTATTTCCCGAAACTTTACTTGAATCGAGCAAATATTTATTATATTTAAATGTATGTACTTTTCTCTAGCTTTTTACATGCTTTTTGAAATCTACCTCCCACATTTTTTGAAAAAAATTAAAATTACTCTTATGGTACTGATAAATAGTGAAGACTACAATCATACAATGAAATACAAACATGAATGGTTGAAAAACTGATAATTTTTTGCACTGCTGTTTATTAGCGACAAACAATAACTTTACAAAGCACAAATGTATTTTCTTATTCCAAAAAAATTAAGAAAAAATAAAAAAATAAAAATTTTACATTAACATACGAATTTAAAAAAAACCAATACGAAAAAGAAACTCAAAAGTTATTGCATGTAGAAACCTAGGGAAGATAGTTCTAGAACTGGCTCTATCACTCCCTT
>NC_090739.1:6683143-6850944 GCF_036898095.1 Palaemon carinicauda
ATAAAAGCTCCTGTTAAGAATTACCCACTAAAGTAAGCTTGTGATGAGCAAATGGTCGAGCTTGCAAGTGAATGGAAGTGTGCTGTCATCCTGAATGTGATATAATTGCCCAGCTTTAGCTGATGCATCACCAATAATAAAAATATTCATAAATATTCAGTCAAATAGAAATTTAATAGCATCTATGATATGAAACAAAATCTGATTTTACTTTCTTAATATTGACTAATTTTTGTCATTCAAACATAAAAACATAGGTAATTTTATAGCCTATGGTCTGTACATTCACTTTTTAAACATTTAACTTAGCCGGTGGATATATATATATAGCTAACGTCTCTGACGTCCGGCAGAAATTCAAAACTCACGGGCGATCAAAGATTGGGTTGCTAGGTGTACAACTAGCGCCACCACTCGCCAGGATACTGGAACCATTCCTCAAATCCTCAGTTCTTCTCTGCCGCTGTGGCGTAAACATTGAAATTTTCTTGCTTGTGCTAACCTTGTTTTCTACAGCTTTGGTGAAGTACTTGTTTTTTGGTTTATGGCTTTCGCTTGGTTGGTTTTTCTTTCGACTTCTTGAAACTCTTTTTGATTTGACTGTTTTTGGCCCTTGCCTTTTTTTTTTTATCTCCCTCTGGATATTCCAAAATGGCCGACCCTTCCCCTGTGTATAGGAAATGTGCTAAAGGCTGTAAGACCCGCCTTCCAAAGGCTTCCATCGACCCCCACTCTATTTGTAACAAATGTAGAGGTAAGACATGTCAGTTAGGGGATCGATGTGATGAGTGTAATTTTATCAGATACCTAGTGGCTTGAGTATGAAAAGTACACTCGTAAGTTAGAGAGAGATAGGGTCAGAAGAAGCTCTTCTCATTCTCAAGAATTTTCCTCTCCCCATGTCCCTGAACCTTTTCCTCCCCCTGTAGTGGTGCCAAGGTCGAATCGCTTGCTACGGATAGGAATCAGCTCATGTCCGATGTTAAATTGTTAAAAAGGGCCAGTGTTAGTGAAAAAAGTGCAAAAAATGTGTTCAGTGTTGCGGAGGGTTCGTTTGTTCGTATTTGCCGTTCACCCAGTCCTAGACCTCTTTCAAGCTCCCCAACCCCTGGGAGAAGGAATGTCAAACGACGAAAGGGAACGATAGGTTTTAACCCACGAACAGACGTTCCCTCACGAGTTGCGGTTGACATTGCTCGTCACGATCGCCCTTATCGTGGGAGAGTTGAGACTAAGTTCTCCTCATCCGCCGAAGACGTTAACGTCAGTAAGAAATCCTGGCGTCAGGTTTCCAGACCTCTCAAGAGGAAATTGGTTCCTTCAGAACAAAGTCAACGTCCTGGCTGCAGTCACTGGAGCAGTCCAGAACGTCTACCTTCATCGGAGGAAGGTTCGCCTGCCAAACGTTCCTTTATATCGTCTGGTATTGTTGCTCCGTAGGCTCCTGCACAGGGTCACGGTTCTGTAGTTTCATCTGGACGTTCCAGACGTGACGTGAGTGCTGCTGCTCCCGTTATCCTCACTGACGTTGCGAAACGGATGTCACCGAAGTCACATTCTGATCCTCTTGTTCGGGATCCTAATTTTAGCATGCTGGAGGACATACTGTACAGTCGAAACTGTCCACTTTAATGCAGTCTTACTGTCCAGCCCCTGATCGACAGGAAGCCTCGCTTGTGGAGCGTCACGGTTCTGATAAGCGTGACTCTTCTCATCAGACTTCTAAGCGTGAAGTTTCACGTCACGCTGACGTGACCCCTAGTGTTCGGCATGCTGTCAAACGTGACGCCGATCGTCAGCTTCGACGTGACGTTGAGCGTCAGTCGATGCAGTCCCGACGTGATGTCGGCCTTCATCCTCTGCCTGTTACTCATCGGCAGGTTGATGCAAGCTGTCAAGCTATTCCATCCCGACTTCTTGTTGATTCTCCACCTCGTAAGAACATCGAACTTTCGAATGAAGTTTATTCTGAGGAGGAAGCGGATGATCCCCTTTCCACAGCTGTACCTTTGGGTATCTTGTCTGAAGAAGAGGAAACTAGATCTGCCCAACAATCTTTGGATTTTAAGAAGATCATGACTGTTTTTAAGGAAGTTTTTCCTTCGCATTTTGTTCCTGCTGCTCCACGCTCGCCTCCTTCAGAATTCACTTTAGGGTTGGCTGCTACAGCTCCCTCTTTTACTGAATTGGTGCTCTCTCGGTCGTCTAAGAGAGCTTTGCGTTTGCTGGGAGAATGATTGCAGACCAAAAGAAGTCTTGGCAAGTCAACCTTTGCCTTCCCTTCATCTAAACTTGCTTCTCGTTCGAGCGTCTGATATGACACAGGAGAAGGTCTCAGCTTGGGAGTACCTGCCTCTGCCCAGGGGGACTTCTCAAGCCTGGTAGACTCTCCTCGTCGTCTAGCCATGAGACGCTCAAAAGTGTTATGGACTACCTCAGAACATGACCATCTGCTCAAGGGGGTCTTCCGTGCCTTTTAGGTCTTCAACTTTCTTGACTGGTCATTGGGAGCCTTGAGCAAGAAAGTGTCTGCTTTTAATAATGAGTCTGTTGTTCAGATTATGTCCTGTATGGACAAAGCAGTAAGAGATGGATCCAATGAGCTTGCTGCTCTTTTTACTGCGGGTGTTCTTAAGAAGAGAGAGTCATTGTGCTCTTTCTTAGCTATGGGAGTTACTCCTTGTCAGAAGTCGGAACTTCTTTATGCACCACTCTCTCGTTCGCTTTTTCCCCAAGATCTTGTGAAGGATATAGCTTCATCCCTTGCCTTAAAGGACACCCATGATCTAGTTTCTAAAACGGCTCGCAACAAACCGAAGTTGGATACCCCTGCTTCTAGGTTTATTCCTCCCTTTCATGGCAAAGCCTCCAACAGAGGCAACTCTCGTTCTGATGGAAGACGAGGTAAAAGGAAGGGAGCCAGATCAAGTCGTGGCAGAGTCTGACTGCCCACAACTTCAGACAGCAGTAGGGGCCAGATTGAAGAACTTCTGGCAGGCTTGGGAGAGAAAAGGAGCAGACCAATGGTCTGTCCTCTTGTTGAAGGAGGGGTACAAAATTCCCTTTGTAAAGAAACCTCCTCTTGTATTTTCGAAGCTCATGCGGAACGTGGCGAGCTTCCTACACTCGACAGGTGTCAGAGCCTCCCTATACCTAGACGACTGGTTACTCAGGGCGTCATCCCTCAATCTCTGTCTGAAGGATCTCAGATGGACTTTGGCCCTTGCGAAGGAGTTGGGTCTCCTAGTATACAAGGAGAAGTCGCAACTGACCCAATCTCAAACTATTCTCTATTTGGGGATGGAGATACGGAGTCTAGTTTTTTGGGCTTTTCCATCGCCCACAAGACTAGAGCAAGCTCTCTTAAAGATTCGTCTTTATCAGAAAAAGAGCAGTTGCTCTGTAAGGATGTGGATGAGTCTGCTGGGAACACACTCGTCACTGGAGCAGTTCGTCTCCCTAGGAAGACTCAATCTGCGCCCTCTCCAGTTTCACCTCAACCAGCATTGGGACAAGGAGAAGGGCTTAGAAGCAGTGTCCATTCCACTCCCAGAAACAGTCAAGACTTGCCTGAAATGGTGGGAAGTCAATCTCAGACTTCAGAAAGGCTTCTCTCTTGCACACAAGAACCCAGACCATGTGTTGTGCTCAGACGCTTCGGACTCGGGGTGGGGAGCAACACTAGGCAGACTAGAGTGCCCTGTAAAGTTTCGAAGGACTGATTCGAATCAAGGTGGTGCAGGTAAACGCAGACAACACCACAGCGTTAGCCTACATCTCCAAGCAAGGCGGGACCCACTCGCAGTCCCTTTACTTAACTGCAAGGGATCTCCTAGTTTGGTCGAAGGAGAGAAACATCACCTTACTTACAAGATTCATTCAGGGAGAAGGGAATGTGATGGCAGACTGCCTCAGCAGAAGAGGACAAGTCATCCCCACAGAATGGACTCTACACCAGGAGGTTGCGAGAAACTATGGCGGATGTGGGGACGTCCGTCCATAGATCTGTTTGCAACTTCAATAACGACGAGGCTTCCAACTTACTGCTCTCCAGTTCCAGATCCAGAGGCGGTCCACATCGATGCGTTCTTACTGGACTGGTCTCACCTGGAGGTGTATGCGTTTCCCCCATTCAAGATCATTTACAAAGTCCTACAGAAGTTCGCCTCTCACGAAGGGACCAGGTTGACGTTGGTTGCTCCCCTCTGGCCATCAAGGGAATGGTTCACCGAGGTACATCAATGGATGGTGGACACTCCAAGAAGCCTGCCAATGCGGTTGGACCTTCTCCAGCAACCTCACATGAAAAGGTTCCATCAAAGCCTCCACGCGCTTCGTCTAACTGCCTTCAGACTATCGAGAGACTCTCTAGAGCTTGAGGGTTTTTGAAGGAGGCAGCTAGAACTATTGCCAGAGCAAGGAGATCCTCTACCTTCAGGATCTACCAGTCCAAATGGGAGGTATTTCGAGATTTGTGCAAGGTCACCTCTATTTCCTCGTCCTATTCCTCTATAACTCAAATCGCTGACTTCCTGCTACACCTTAGGAATGAACGTAACTTTTCTGCCTCTACCATTAAAGGTTACAGGAGCATGTTAGCTGCAGTGTTCAGACACAGGAACATTGACCTCTCGAGCAATAAAGACCTTCAAGATCTTCTCAAGTCTTTCAAGACTTCCAAGGAGCATCGGATAGTGACGCCAGCTTGGAACCTGGATGTTGTCCGTAAATTTCTTATGTCTGAGAAATTTGAACCTTTGCACCTAGCCTCTTTTAAAGATCTTACTCTGAAGACACTTTTTCTATTGAGTCTTGCTACCGCAAAGAGAGTTAGTGAGGTTCATGCCTTCAGTAAGAACGTCGGCTTCTGTACTAGTAAGGCAGTATGCTCCTTGCAGCTTGGTTTCTTGGCCAAGAATGAGTGACCTTCTCATCCATGGCCAAAATCTTTTGAGATTCCCAACCTGTCAGATGTGGTTGGTAACAAGATAAAGAGAGTCCTGTGCCCTGTGAGAGCACTTAAATTTTACCTTGACAGAACCAAAAATTTACGAGGCAAATCTGAGGCTTTATGGTGTTCGGTCAAGAAGCCCTCCTTACTGATGTCAAAAAAACGCCTCTTCGTATTTTATCAGGTTCATAATTAGAGAGGCTCACGCTCACTGTGGTGAGACTGACCTTCGATTGTTGAAAGTAAAGACTCATGAAGTCAGAGCTGTGGCAACGTCAGTGGCTTTCAAGCAAAATCGATCCCTACGAAGCATTATGGACGCAACCTACTGGAGGAGTAAATCTGTGTTCACTTCACATTATTTAAAGAATGTCCAGACTCTTTACGAGGACTGCTACACTTTGGGACCATTCGTAGAAGCGAGTGCAGTAGTGGGTGAAGGTTCTACCACTACATTCCCTTAATCCTAATACCTTTTTTCTTCTCTTGAAACTATTGTCTTTTTGGATCGAAAACAAATGGCCAGACAATTGGGGGGAGTCAGTCTTTGTCCCCATCCCTAAGAAAGGTGACACCCTCAAATGCAGCAATAATAGGACAATCTCCCTCATTAGTCACAGTAGCAAAATTCTTTTGAAAATCATGGCTAAGAGAATGGCAAACAAACTGAACGAAGAAATCGCTGACGAACAAGCAGGATTCCGTCCTGGGAAAGGCACCAGAGACCAAATCATGAATCTCAAGATGATCCTTGAAAAAAACAGAGAACGAGGAATCGACGTATTCCTTTGTTTTATTGACTACACTAAAGCCTTTGATACAGTTGCACATGTCATCTTATGGAACGACATGTACTCTATGGGTTTTCCACCTCATGTCATCTCACTTCTGAAAGCACTGTACAATCAACAGAAAGCAGCAGTGCGAACATCTTATGGCCTAACGGATTGGTTTAACATCGGACAAGGTGTCAGACAAGGATGCATTGTTTCTCCCCACCTCTTTAACATCTACTCGGAAACCATAATGAGAAATGCGCTTGAAGACTACGAAGGAGGCATAACTGTTGGAGGACAAAAGATCACTAATCTCAGATATGCCGACGATGTGGTTTTAATCGCTGGAAGTATGGAGGACCTCCAAACATTAGTATCAAAAGTAAAAGCTGAGAGTGAAAAAGTGGGACTGTACCTAAATGCTAAGAAAACAAAGGTCATGAAGTGTCAAAAAGCCCCGTCTGATCAAGAAATCCTACTAGACGGAGTTGCCCTAGATAATGTCACTGAATTTACTTACCTCGGAGCAACTTTCACCAATAATGGAGACGACTCCCAAGAGATCAAAAGAAGAATTGGTATTGCAAAGAATGCAACCATCGCACTAAGCAATGTGTGGAAAGACAGACATATCACTCTAAACACAAAGAAGCGGCTTCTCAAATCACTTGTTTTCCCCATCGCATCATATGGCTCAGAATGTTGGGTTTTAAAAGCTACAGATCGGAAAAGATTAGAAAGTTTTGAACTATGGTGTTACAGAAGAGTCCTTAGGATAAGCTGGATTGAGAAAAAGACTAACGTGGAAGTTCTACAAAAGATCAATATCGAAAAAAGATTTCTTGACATTTTGGATGAAAGAAAACTAACTTTTATTGGACACCAGGTTCGGAAACACAACACTCTGGAAAGAACGCTACTAATTGGATCAGTCTATGGTACAAGAACGAGAGGAAGGCCTAAAACTAGATTAAGTGACAATATCAAGGAGATGTGCGGGCTAACGATGGTGGAGTTGGAAAGGAAGGCTCAAGACCGGAATGAATGGAGAAGTTTTGTGCAGAGGGCCACGGCCGTTCGACATCGAACACCCCGTAATTGATGATGATGATGTGGAGACTGGGACACTCTTCCGTCTTTTTGGTTGTATGTGGAGACTGGGACAGTCTTCCGCAATCATTTGATTTTAGCGGGTGGTCAAACTTGTTTCTTGAGAGTGCCCAGATCAAGGGTATTGGTTGAGGTCCTGTCATAGGGGTGTTCACCCCAGATATGACAGCTCCTAGAGGTCTTTCAGCCCCCTGAGTGGATCGCTGGGCTTCATAAGGATAGCGGACTAATGAGGCAGAGAATCATAAAAGTCGGCTTCCTTATCAGGTACGAACCCTTAAGTTTGTTTTTATCAAAACTCTGAGTTATATTCCTATGATGTTTACTGCTGGTCTCTTACCCTCCACCAAGGGTGTCAATCAGCTATATATATATCCACCGGCTAAGTTAAATGTTTGAAAATGATATTTTCATATTAAAATAAATTCTTGAACATACTTACCCAGTGAATATATATAATTAAACTCCCTCCCTTCTGCCCCTCTAGAGACCCTATGGGCAGAGAAGACCTGAGGACCTGAGGAATGGTTCCAGTATCCTGGCGAGTGGTGGCGCTAGTTGTACACCTAGCAACCCAATCTTCGATCGCCCGCGAGTTTTGAATTTCTGCCGGACGTCAGAGACATTAGCTATATATATATCCATCGGGTAAGTATGTTCAAAAATTTATTTTAATATGAAAATATCAATTTAGCAAAGACAAAACACTAATATATGAAAAATAGTGATCTTTAAAACGGATTTTGACGTAGGAAAAATCTATTTTTGGGTGAGATAGCCATGTCATCCTGATGGAAGTACCTTCGAGCAGCTTCCTACTGTATAATATTTCTGTGAGTGATATTACAAGAGAATTACCGTCAGGTATCACAGGATTCTAACCCCCGGAACGACTATCCTAAGATATCGTGTATAATCAGGGATGTATCCGTAGATAACCATAGATATCTGCACCCCAAACAGACTTAACTCACTCTAGGAATCTAAGGAGGAGGATAGGTGAGGGGCCATTACATATCCTCTCCCTTCATAGTACTACTCGTCTCCGATAAACTCATTCCAATTTTTGCAGCTTACATACGCGTTCGTTTCTTTGTCAAGAGCGCCCTTTCTCAACTTTTTGGAGTTTTCCTCGCATGATAGCTTCCCTTTAGTCGTCAAAGTTGAGTAACCTCCTCTTTCACAGTTTGATTTAGCTGTAACTACTTTTGCTCCCTTCAGGGAGTGGTTATTTAACTTTTTTATGGCGATGATGGAGTGGGGCGCTCCGAGTCCAGCTAGCATTTGGGCGCCATTTTGTGTGCATTTCTGCCGTTTTTATTTTACGTTTACTTAGTTTTATTAAAAAGTAATATATACCCATTGATAAAATGATATATATTAAAAGAAGATAAAATGCTAAGAGAATTTCCAATGTACAATTTTTTTGTGGATAAAATTATCTTTAAAATGCTTAAAAAAAAATTGACCGAGAAACAAAAAAAAATGGTTTAAATTAGCTCTAAAATAACTTTATTTTACTGCAGCCGAGTTGCACTCCTTAAGGGTATCGGCAGCCTAGAAAATAGCCCATGCACTGTACTGTATTTAGTCAAACAGCCATTTTCTGATTTTATCTGTTTTACTGTGTTGAAGGTGTGTTCTATTGCCAGACAGATGGTCATCTAGAAGGCAATTTTGTTTGCACACATACACCCAGAATTTCCTTATCTCTGACATAGCAACCACCAACATTGTTGCTCTGTGAGAAAAGTCTTTGTTATTTATATTTTATTGTTTTGTGTACGATAAGTCGGTCAACAATAACAATGTATGTGAGATTCATGTGGTCCTATCAGTTGCCAACCTTTGTCTTAAAAATTTAATAAATGAATGTGTTTGTGCGATTTATTATTGAGGTTTTTCAATTGCCATTGTTATTCACATTTTTTTTGGTTGCTGTTATTTTTTTCAATTTTACTTCTACAATCATGCCGAAGAAGAAGGATTCTATTGTGTGCCTTTTTCAAAGTCAACGAAGAGCTTTCACACAAAGTGATGTAGTGTTTAGAGGTTTAAAGGTTTAAAGGCAACTCATGAATGGCAGAGGCAAGGGACAGTGACATTGCCCTATCAAGCAGGACAAAGCCCTAGAGACTGACCATATGATCAGTGCCCAAGCCCCCCTCTCCACACAAGCTAGGACCAAAGAAGGCCAGGCATTGGCTGCTGATGACTCAGCAGGTAGACATATAGGCTCCCTTAAATCCCCCATCCTTAGCTCACAAGGATGGTAAGGTTGCAGCGACCAAAAACACTAACAAGTTTGAGCCGTACTCGAACCCCAGTCTGGCGATCACCAGTCAGGGACGTTACCACATCAACCACCACAACCCTTGAGATACAGGTGTAGTGAAATCATGTGATCATGAGTATATCGATACTATGAAACCCCTTATAAGCTTTTATTATTCATTTTAGTATATCATAAGAGGAGGTAATATATCTAGTAAGAAATGGGACCAGGAGCCAAGTAGCTATCACCTAAGAGCTTTATCAGTGAAAACAAGTTGAAAAAATCTCTAGATACTTTTTATCTCAAAACATTTTCTTCACTTCAAATTCTACAAGTATCCACTTCTTTAGTTTTAAACACATTCTAAAAATTTAATAAAGTTTTATAATGCCTGATTCTGGGGTATTTCAAGCAATAAATTTTTAGTTTCATTCTCGTATTGGTTTTTTTTTTAAATTCGTATGTTAATGTAAAATTTTTAATTTTTTCATTTTTTCTTAATTTTTTGGAATAAGAAAATACATTTGTGCTTTGTAAAGTTATTGTTTGTCGCTAATAAACAGCAATGCAAAAAATTATCAGTTTTTCAACCATTCATGTTTGTATTTCATTGTATGATTGTAGTCTTCACTATTTATCAGTACCATAAGAGTAATTTTAATTTTTTTCAAAAAATGTGGGAGGTAGATTTCAAAAAGCATGAAAAAAGCTAGAGAAAAGTACATACATTTAAATATAATAAATATTTGCTCGATTCAAGTAAAGTTTCGGGAAATAATTGCCATTATGAACACAATCAAATTGTGTGGATCCCTAAACTGTAGCTTAAAAATAACTTCCAACCCCACTGATACCATTAAGCAGAAAAAACCAGGTTCTTTCAACGAAATGGTCTCTGCTTTCGGAAGTATGTCTAGAGATTTGGAGATGGTGGGGATGTCATAATGTAAATATGTTTGGAACATCTCTAAACAGAAGATAGAGGTGTTTAGTTTGCCAGTTCCGGATCCTGTAGCATGGAAAGTAAATGGCTTGTTACAAGACTGGTCAAATCTAGATTTGTACGTTTTTCCTTTGTTCTCCATGAATCAATATGCAGTCAAGTTCAAGGCATTAACAAACAGCAGGATGATGCTTATGGCTCCTAATTGGCCTGAAAGAGAGTGGTTTATAGATGTCTGGCCTCTATTGGTGAAGTGACTGAAAAGGTTGCCATGCAAAAACAAACTTCTCATACAACTTTTTTTGGAGTAGTACTGTACTGTACATCCAAACCCTTACATACTACATCTAACTGCATGGAAACTATCCACCATATTCATTGAGACAAAGCACTATCAAAGGGAATGAAATGCATGTCGAGAAATATATTAGCAAATAGGACTAGCTTGAACAATATTGTTAAATTTTTGCATTTCCTTCGTTATGAAAAGAATCTTTCCATTGTAGCTATTAAAGGATATAGATCCATGCCCAATACTGGGCTCAGATATCAAAGGTTAGATTTATCTGTTTCAAGTATTATTGTGGATGTATTTAGGTCCCTTATGATTAGAAACCTTCAACAATCAGAGGAATTTTTTGGAATTTAGATGTAGCCTACAGTAGTTTTAATATTTCTGAAAGGTTCGCAATTTAAACTTTTGTTTGCCCGAAGAGGGCCCTTAAAAATTATTTGGCCAAACATTTTAGGGGTAATGTTCCTATTTGTTTTTTGGTATTATGATGTTTAATCTTCCTTTGTGTCCTAATAAATATTGTATGTAAATTGTTTAAAGAATCCATATTTCCATTCAGGATCTTCATCCAGCCTTATCTGAAGAAGGACTGAAAACGTCACATGAAAACATGCGAACACTTATGGAGAAATTAGCTCAACTCTCAGAAAGCATAGAGAGGCTGCACACTAACACAAGTAGTGACCGAAAGACAAGCAGCAATGAGCGTAAAACAACCAGTCATCAAGTGTCATCTAATCAACCATCTGGTCAGAGAATCAGTGATCATTCTAATCACTCAAACCTTAACACAGGAGTAAGTGAAAATCTCTCAAATCGTTCAAGTGACCCATTAAATGTTACTAGTCCTCTGGCAACTTCTAGTCCCCAGAATGCTAACATTGGTAGTTCCTTTTCTAATAATGCTAATCATCATTCTAGTCCAGCAAGTTCAAGCACTGCACAAGGACAGCACAATGCTAATAATGTCAACCGTAATCGAAATTCTGGAGGGTATCAATCGACAATAAAAAATGGGAAGAATGCTGAATCTTGATGAATGCTCGTCTGGTGGATATCTTTTACCAATGTTTACAAAACTTGTTACTAGTGTGGTTTGTTTGGAGCTAGATGCTTTTGATAACTCTAATTGATAATTTTAAAGATCTGTCCATATAAGAGTTTGTATTTTATCCATTATATGAAAAGACTTATATGTATGGAGTTAAAGCGTTCAAAACCTATTATGCTTAACTTCTGTTGTTTTTTATACAAATATGTAGAATATTGTTCTGTTATACATACATACACTGTATGCAGTTACTCATTTTTTATGTTTTGTGTGAAGAATTGAGTTATTTAATATTTAAATGCTTATACTGTATTCTGGACGATTATTCACAATAAATAATGCAGATCACCATGCATTTTGTACAATACAATCAAACTTTTACAGTGTGAAGTGCAATATTAATCTTAAGAGAACGTGGTTTCCATTTGAAATCATAGTTTATATCTTTGTAGAAAAAAAAAGTAATTTTTCATGTGAAAACTGCAAGATCAAAAAGGAAGAAGTCCCAATGAAATTTTTTACTAGCTGATATATGCTAATGTATCTTTCAGAATATTTATAAAACCAATCAGTACATTGCAGTTATACAAACAGCAGTTATTTATTTTCCCTCAAATGGCCATGTAACTTAAAGCTTGTCAGTTCTTTTAAAGTACAATATATCTTCAGTACCTTTTTATAAAAAGAATGTGCGTGTTTGAAAGAGTAAATAAGGGAGATGCATGTTGACTTGAAAGATGTGTCTCTTGTAATTTTTTTTTAGTAATTATCCTGGATAGCTGTGCCATAAATGATAGAAACTCGGTGATATAATTTATTCAACATCTGTAACTATTGTACAGAGTACAGACATAAATTACCATAAATTAGCCTGTTTTGTGTTTGTCTAAGCAAGTGTTATCTTTTATTGTTTAATTAAATATAAAAAGTCATCTCAGCTAGGTGGTTAGATGTGATGTAATTACTTTATGGCATCATGAGAGTCTAGCATATAGTTTTTTACAATTGTTAATCGGGTTTTCCTTCATAAATTTGTATCTTCTTGTATCTCTTCAGAAATACTTATTAATCAGTGTGGTGTAAGGTTGTTATTCACATTATTCTTGTTCCAAACTTTGATTTTTTGTATTTTTATCAAATTTGAATCACAACAAGACCATTACAAAGGAAAAGTAGTTCCAAAGTACCACCTGTGTCCCTTAGTCCCTTGGCACCAGAAAAAATTCAATATAGGTAAAAACAGGCGAATTATTTATTTTTTCAATTTCCATCTGTCTAATATTTTATGATGCTACTGTGATGAAAAGAATAGTTCCAATGCATTACATGTATATTACTGCATTGTCATTCGGGAATGTCCCATGACTAAATGCCCATAAAAAGTATGTGCATGATATTATCAGTATTTATTCAATTTTAAAAGTTACAGCATCAACGTTGTGTAGAAAAGATTTTAGACAACTCAAAAAACCATTGACTTGTGCAGACTTCCAGATAATAGAATACCCACTTCTGGAAGACAAAACTGAACAAAAAAGAAAGTAGATAAATTTAAGAAAGATTATTTACAAGTGTAGTAAGTCAATACAAAACTATAAGATGAACAATTCAGATAAACTGGCAAAGAAACATGGTGTACAATAAAGCAACATTTTAGCCTCTTGAAGTCAGTTAGGAATATATTAAAAGTTAGAAACAAAAAGCTTCTGTAACTACAATTTTACATTATACCACTTCAGATTTAGAATGCTGATGCTTTGAAATTTTATTCACATTCATTAAACTGAGAAGTTTTGTAGCCATTAGAAAAATTATTAAACAGGAAATCTCTTAATGACAGTCTCAGTCATAGCTATCATCATATGAAATACTTGAATAAACAAAATCTCTTGGAGTAAATTTGTCCAGAGAGTAAAGGTTCCATAACTGAAATGATCAGAATCAAAAGTACAGTGTATATTGAATGTCAAATATAGGGATATAACCCTCGGTTACCTTGTGCAACACACTGTAGACTTTTAAATAGGTCTTTGAACTTCCTTGAAATCATAGTTACATTGCTTTCCCTGCTGTTTGATTTTCATATTAAGAATGTTTCCCAGATAAATTACATAATGATAATATTTTAGATCCATTCCTTGTGGTCTTTTCTCACCTATATGTCCAATTTTTTTCTGATTATCCTTACTTCTATTTCCTCTCATGGATTTCAAGATTTCTTGCCTTTATATTAGTTAATTGGGATTTAGTCATTATTTCTGACTTCTACAGTATGCTGTTGATAGTGCTGAAGGTTTTTTGCTGTGTCCATTTACCCTCCTAGTTACATTACTTTCTGCCTTTTACTTTTCATTCAATATTTTATTCCTTTCCACCTACCTGTTCAACTTCTTTAATCTCATTTAGACTAGAAATGCTACTCAGTGGTCTCTTGAAATTACTCTATGATGATAATACACCTGATCATTTGGCTACTCTGAAAATTCATCTAGCTAATTTTAATAAAGTGGAGATTTAGGCTGTTGAAGTTTCATATACAGATGGTCCTCAGATTTATGAACAAGATCCGTTCTTACGATGAGACGAAAGTAAATTTTTGTCATAAGCGGGGTTTACATGGATATTGTGCGTACATACATAAATACTGCATACGTATAATAATACTTTAGAAAAAGATAGGAAATAATCCCTTACCATTCATAAATTACTTTACTCTATGCATACAAATACTTGTACGCTATACAGTACAGTAGTGTACCAACACTAATGCTGCACAAGTAGACAATAAGTAATACTGTACATATAACAGTTCCTTAAGTTTATTTCTGTGATTGGCTGCACACTGAAAGGGCTTTGCAAGATGTGGAGAGAGACACTTTTTTGGAGGAGGAAGCGAAAGATGCTGGAGGAAAAGGAGACTCCGGATGAGATGCCAGAGAAACTGAAAGAGGAGCTGGAGAGTCAGATACTGGAAGAACTGGAGACTCTGGATGAGAAGCTGGATGAATTGGAGACTCAGGATGAGATGCTGGAGAGTCAGGGAAAGATGCTAGGGAATCAGAATGAGATGCTGGAGGTAGTGTTGGAGAAGCTGCAGGGGTAGAGAATTGAGATTTAGTTGCAGGCCTCTTTACCTTTTTAAAGTACATACACAGGTTTTTCTGCCAGGATTGCATCTTCTTTTCCAAGATCTTGTAAAACCTCACAGTGTCCATGACCCCCCCTGGACACCTTCATAAACCTTTTCATGCTGGGATCCTGTTCTTCAAACTTTCCCATTACTCCCTATAGCAGGGAAAAACCTTATGCCAAGGCATTTGCTGAAAATTTCTTTGGCTTTGGGATTGGGGTGTCTTCTTGTGTAATCATCTAACTCTCTAGCTCAATGAGGTCCTCAGCAGACTACTACTTTCTATGAGAAGCCAGGAGCTCGGTGACATCTGGTCGTCCAACCAGAGCACAAGTAACCTCTCCATCTCAATCATGAGACCACTAAGTTTTTTATGATAATGGTCGACTTCATAGAGGCAGATCCTTTCATATCCATAAGAATGTGATGTTTATCCTTGATGATAGTTGTAACTAAGGCCTAATGCACAACCTATGTTCTTGGGGGTCTCCCCTTTTTTGTTTCGCTAAACTATGTCCACTTTAATTTTCGATATAATGGCTTTCTTATTCTTGGAGGCGCTGCCAGCAGAAGAGTCTACCTTATGCTTTCCAGACATGATCCAAAGCAAAAAGAGATGCAAAAATCATCCAAGAAACAGCAACACCAAATTCCTAAATGAGTATCATAAGCTAAGATGGCGAACTGATTCTAAAGTTACATGTAATGCACTACTACGCAGCCAAGTGACGGCATTAGTTTTTTTCCACATTGGCAAGTAGTTCATCATTTTAATGAATCAACATCGTTACTCGAAACCGTGCTATGCGTTTTTTTCAAGTACCTTATGGGAGCCCATTTGTAGCAGCGAATCGGTGTAACTGAATAAAATTGTAACTCGAGGTCCTCCTTTAGGTTTATAGCCTGTATATCAATATCAAATGCCAGTTTGTCAAAATAATATGGGTAATTTTCATAGTAAGCAATCATTCAACAATTTTAGGACTGAATTTATAGCATTTTTATCAGCTACAGTTTAAGGAAATGCTCATCTACTTATGTCAATATTTAGAACTTTCAAGCAGCAATAAACTAAAAGTAAGTAATTGTCTTAAATTCCTATCAAGATTCTTGATACTCAACTGATGTGCATGTCCTGCATTGTGAATTATGATGCAGGGGTGCATGACTTTGAAATATACAATTTCAGATGGGTTTGAATCTCTATATAACTTAATGTATATTATGGTAAATTATTTTAGGGTAACCAAATTCCAGTTTACCTTTTAGGGCCCAATATATAAAATAATGTTTATAGCATTGTCCCTTGAATCTTTAGCTGTTTTAGTTTATACCTTTAATTTTTCATCCATTTCCTTTGGTTTTATCCCACCTAACTGTCTAATTTCAACTTCTCTATTTCTAATGTTCAGATAACTTTTTAAAAAAATTCTTACAAGTGGCCTCATTAGTAGTCAGAAGTGTGACTGGTCACTTTGCAGTAATGATTTTGCTACAGTGATATTAGATACAATAATATGATTTTCATCTTTATGGGCATTTTAGATACAATATTAAGGTTTAATTTAAACCATTGATCAGTATTTTGAGTATTCAAGATAGGTTTTTGCACTGTATCAAAGAACTTGTAACTTGAAATGTGAGATATGTATTACTAAGGGCCATTTAGGTATACTCGATGGAAGCCTCAATTTTTTTATATATATAAATTGCAAGTGATATTCAGAAAATAACTATGGGATAGTGAATTAATCGCCCAAAACTACAATGACCATTGTCATTTGGCGTTGTGCTTTTAATTTTTTCATTGAGTTTCCTTTTACACATGCATATTTTTTCTTTCATTGAATGCTCTTTGACACTTACATATATATTTTATCCTTTCGATGTGCTTGGATGGAATAGTTTGTAGTGCATTGAGGATTTCTATTATATCTACACTTTTCCAATGTTCTCTTGAATAGCCATGTCTTCAGTGATATTAGTTATCATTTACAGTTTTATCTGCTTCATATCCATGAGTTTAAAAGTTACAAGTCTTTAATGATTATCTAGTTGTAATTTGTCTTTTTTAACTTGGTGGTTTGATTCTGGGGTAACACCATATGTTCCTTGGAAGTATTGCTTAAAAAAATACTTTGGTTTCTATGTGAATCATGAATCTTAACTGACTACTGTGTCAGAAAAGGTAGACTTTGATGATTTATGCATATTACGGTATTGTAAATAATCTTAGCAGTTGATTTTGAATGACTTAATTTATCTTTATCTTAAAAGGATCTGTCTCTCAATATTATTTTTTTGCCCAACTATGTAAGAAGACCATCATTAGATTCAAAATTCTTTCTCACTGGTATTGAATTTTGGTGAAACTAGCAGGTAAGCCTTCTTGAATTGAGAAATTGCTTCTTACCTGTTGTCTTCAAATGATACAGTATATCCTAACAATGGCATGAGAGCAGAGAGGATGCTGATGGACAAGTATTTGCTGTTTTAAAAAATAAAGAATGTTAAGATTTCTTGAAAAAAAAAAGTGTGCTTACATGGCATTCAGCTGTTTTTTGGGTCTTATCTTAACCAGGTTATACGTTGTCTGAGTTGAGATAATTGCAGTTTGTAAGGGGTGTACTTTGGTGTACTCATCTGAGAAAGACTTCAGCCTTCTTTTGACTATTGATGGTTTGATTCAGGTGTAACACCATACTTTTAAGTATGGTTAAGGACAGTAAAGGTTTTTCTATGGATCATGAAACCTATTCAGCTGCAGTGTCAGAAGGGTCACACCCAGAATTAAACATATCACTGTAAGTAATTAGCAGTTGGTTCTGAATGATTAAATTTATCATACATTCATGAAAATTTAATTGAAGTAGTTTTTCTTTATGTACATTATGATAATTCATAGTAGTCAGGACAAAGATCATCAAAAGAACAGGAAATGCATTGTTATGTCATCTGGAATCATAGTTTGCTGTTATACAGTAAGTTCCTTTTACTTTTAGTTTACTGTTGACCAGCTATATTTTTTCTTTAACCTTTCCTTTCATTTACATGAATACAAGTATTTTTTTTATTGCTTTTTGTAATGCTACAGTAAATTGCAACTATTCAGATTCAAATTGACACCTACATCAATATGTTAAAATGAAAATTTAATCTTGCAGAGTAATTGAAGTGAGTTTTGGATAAGCCCATGAGAAGTTAACAGAAAATTAATGTTATATGCAGTTATTGATAAGCCTATGAGAAGGTAACAGAAAATGAGTGCGATATGCAACAGGGAAGATGCATTGAATCCATGGCATTTCAGAAGGCTTAATGTGTATGTGTAAAATTGTCTACATGGGACAATTGAGTACTGTTTGGTTACTGAGGTTTCATATCATTATAAGATCTCTAGGACTGTTTATTTGTACAGCATTTATAATTTCATATGAAAAGTTTGGTTTTTCTTTATCTGTTAAAATTTTATGTATCAAAGTTTTTTTATTACTACTTAAAATATCTGTTGTGCTATGTTGACTTTGATATGAAAAATTATCATTCTTTAAAACAAATAATATTTACTATCTTATTTAACACCATTCATCACATCCTTTCAATAATTTTTTGGTTATTTGCCTCAAAATTTAGAAAAAAAAACAATGGGAGAGTGAATGTTATTTATTACAAGGACAAAAAGAAAGTGTTAATTTTATAATTCTAAGGTCCAGAGTGATAATTCAGTTTATTGTATTAATACTTCTGTTATATTGTACAGTACTATAAAATGTCCATGTTGAAATTTTGATAAGTTACATAATGTAGGTTTTTTTTTTATCATAATACAGGTAGTTTGTTAACATGTACAGTACTGTATAAAATGTAAAATATAATTTTTTTTCTTATACAGTATAGCAGTAATGTAAGATTAGTATTTTTGTGTAAGATTATAGAAGAAAAGTGCCTCTTGTATATGGTCTTATAAGTAAGATGATAAAATTATTTATTGTAGCTCAAGTCTGTAATCAGCCCAGTAGTAAAATTTTGAAATTCTCATTCACTGTTTCCCTGTAACCTTCTACATCAAAGACATGTAATTTCCATTGCATTTTCTGAACTCTATCCTAAAGTAGATTATTCTATATTCAATTGCTGTGGTGCTTTAAGTTTATAATAATACTGTATTGTAAAAGCCATTATTTCAAATACAATATGCATTGTAACTAACTATGTGCCTGTATTCAGATGACTAGATATTGAAGAAATGCCAATGTGATAGATAGTGATGGAGAAAAAGTGTATAAAATGCTGTTTGTGAACTCTTTCCATTATTCTCAACATCCTACCTCACTGTGTATGTAAATTTTACAGGCAGATGTTTCATCACAACCTCATCACCCACATGTACTGTACCTATATTTGTAGTCTGAATGTTTGAGATTAAACATGAAAAGTTTTGTCTCACAGACACAAAATTTGCACTAGCATATGATATGTAGCCATCATGTGATTATTCAGTACCTAATCCCTTGTCCTTTTACAGCCTTTTTCATGTCTTTCCCTCATTTAAACCTTGCTTGTGTACGTCTCTATATAGAAGGCTTCATGATACAGCTAAATGTGTATAGTTGCATATTTAGTTATCCTAAGAATACCGCTTCTTTGTAGTCGATGATAATCTAGTTTGTTGTTCCTTACTAGTACACCCAAGCCATCTAAAATGACATCTGTACATAGATTGAACCCTACCTACCTACTCCCCCTTTCCTAACTACAACCTGCTTGTTTGGCAATTTGTTGGAGTGTGGTTTCCCAGTGTACCTCTTGGGGTACCCCCTCTCACCAGAGAATGACTACTCCCTCTTCCCCTGAACATGACAGGAAAGAAATATATATACTGTACAGTATATATAAATATATATATATGCCGCGCCCATTTTCTTTTCACAATCCGAGTCCATCATGATGGAGGGGATGTCCTAGGATCTCGTGAATGTCGCCTCATAGTTGGACTTGTGGGCTACTACTTTAGTAGGTACCCAGATCCCGACGGACTCTTTGGACCCTACCAAGCGAGAAGCCTTAAAGGTATTGGTCGGATCGGGCTGCCGTGCCCTCAAGTTTCTCACGTTCCAGGCCTCGGCATTATCTGCGAATTGGGTTTTGAGAATCGGACACACACTCAAAAAGGGATGCCATTGTCATCCGCACCTCCGGAACTCCTTCTTTTCACGGATGCATCAAAGGAGGGATGGGGTGCGCATCTTCGAGGGAAGACAGCGAGGGGCAAATGGACGGAAGGGGAAAAGTCTCTACATATCAATGTCCTGGAAATGAGAGCGGTCCAAGAAGCCTGCCAACACTTCACGAAAGATCTGAAAGGAAACTCAGTGGCTCTGATGCCAGGCACCTTGCATTAATTTTACACAGACTCAGACTTGGCTACTCCTGCTCCTGGGAGATACTCAACCTGGGTGACAGACGGTGTTCATACTGTGACCTCCCAGTAAATCTCCCACTAGACCACTACCTGCTTCAGTGTTCAGACTTTTCCCCTGAGGCTTACTCTCAACCCTGGCCCTCACCTCACTCCAGTCTCTGTTGCCAGGCATGTCCTGGAAAACATACAAACATTATCAGGTTTCCTGCGCTCCTATCCACTTCCCAGATAATAGCTCATACAGGTGTTTTTTTTTTCTGGGTCGACCTGTGGCGGCCGGTGAAAAGAGTCCTTCTTATATATCTTTTCTGATAAAACCTTCCAATTATACCAGAGAAAGATAAAAGCATGGAATGCTGAGGTTACAACCCTCGCGCGAGCACCTTTTGGGTGTCGTGTATAAAGCAAAGGCGCGTGAAATCCACTATTCACAGGTTGTCTTCCATTTAGTTAATTCCTTCGTCAAAGGGATGGGCCGATACAAAGGCCCTAGCCAACCCTCAGCGCCACACCACCCACGCCACGACGCGAGCGCCATCTGAACATCATCCTTCTTTTTGGACTCTTAAGTGTTGAATTTTTTGGTGGTGCTCTCGACCGTTTTTATCAATCGTGGATTTATTTTGTCATATCCGAAGCTCCATCTTCACACATTCCAATGTTAAGTACCATAGTTTGTTTTGACAGCTTTTTATAGTACCGGGCTTTTGTTTTATATCCAGTATAGTCTGTTTTATTATTCCCTTCTGGCCCTTCACGGCGGCCATTGTTTGTTCACTTGTTTGGGAATTCATCTTTGTCTGCCCGTTTAGTACTCTGTCACTTAGGTTCTTGGTTAAGTCCTTGGCCTTATGCCTTTAGAACCGTTATTATTTTTGTGTTTTTATGCTTATGGTACTTTTTGCTAGCAAGTCCAGCCTATGAACGAGATAGCGATCTAGCTTTGTTATTGTTTAGTACCCGCCCCTCCGAGGCGTTCGTCACTCGACTGTGCTATTTATTTTAAGTTTTAGCAGATGCTATTCTTCGATCGTAGTTTTATCTTGATGTACAGTACATTTTTATTTTATACGTTTATAATAGTGTTGTGTGATTTTTAGTCCTGATATTGTGTCCAAGAGAGCGAGAGCTTGGGGTCCCCGTTTTCTGTTCGCAGTCACGAGTTACCCCTTTCTATCGTTTTCTTTCTTAGCTCCGGTGGGTGAGCGGATTTCCCGTTTTCCGTTTTGTGCATTCAACGGGTTCTCCCTCCCTCACCTCTCCCCCTCTGGGTGGATGATAACTTACGAGTTATTTATTTTTGGTGCCTTTTCAATTGTTAGCGTTATTTTAGGTCCGTGTTTCGTCCTCTCCCCGTTACGGCTTGGGAGTAGTTATGAACGTTTTCCACTCCGCCTTGAGTTCTACTCCGCCATGAGGGATTCTCAATGACTTTCGTTCTATTGTTATATTTATAAATTGTTTACTACATGGGACGGGCTTCATATTGTTTAGATACGACCCTCCGGTGGCCCTTACTCCGGTCTCAGGCCACGGCCATATCCACAATAGCCATTGTTATTACAATTGTGTTTTTATTCACAATAATTATTCAGGACCTTTCTTCTCCCTCCGGCCTCACCGGAGATCGTAAATACGCTTTGCTATGATCTAAGCTTTAGCCTTTAGCTGCGGCTTAGCTTTTTATCTTTCACAATTGAATTATTAGCCACAATTGAATTATTCAGGGTATCTCATTATCCTCCGGCGTCACCGGAGGTCGCCCATACACTTCACACTTATATTTGCCTTGCCTTTAGCTAAGGCTGCTTTATTCAGGACATCTCATTAGCTCCGGCTTCACCGGAGGTCACCCATACACTTCACACTTATATTTGCCTGGCCTTTAGCTAAGGCTCCGGCTTCACCGGAGGTCGCCCATACACTTCACACTTATATTTGCCTTGCCTTTAGCTAAGGCTGGTGTTTATATTTATTTTAAGGGCATGTCACTGCTTCCCCGACCCTTGGAGGTCGGCAGATTGCTTTAAGTTATTTATCCTTATGTCATTAACAGACATTAGGTACATTACAAATATACAAACAATTGAATATTAAAGTGCCAACAATGGTATGGGGCGGTATCATCTTAAAAGTAATATTCGGTTGTTAGTTCAATGCAATATTGGTGCTTAGGGAATTCAGTGAGTGCCGGAACTCTAGAATAATAGGGTTTTTTATCCCCTTATCAGAGTTTCAAGAAACACCAGACTCATGTCTCCTTTCTTTTACAGAAGGCCCGTTGTACTGCTGAAGGATGCCCTGCCTCGTTCAACGACCCCGTTGGGCATGACCTCTGCCGGTCTCATGCGCACTGCTCCATTCCCTTTATCCAGGAACCGGGACAGGCCCAATACATGGTCTGGTTCCCGGATTTGTGCTCGCTCTGTTACGAGCTGTCGTCAATTCTACTGAACGATGATGTAAGTGGGTTTTCCCTTTGTTCCTTATTTCTCGTTGGCAGACACTAATATAGACATGAATATGATATACACAGTATATTTTGGAGAGCAAACCCCCTCCGCCATCACTAATCACTGCAAATCTTACAGGACGATGATGTCTCTCTTCGTTCAGCAAGGGCTACTCTTCGTCCGTGGGTGTCGGGCTTCGGCAGGAATGCCCCGTCTGGCGCACCCTATCTCCTCGATGGGGACATGGCCTCCCGCCTCTTCCCAGGCTCGACTACTGCTGCAGTCTCCCCTGACCTTGCTGCCCCCTTAATTGAAGAAGTCAGGGCCACCATTTCCGTGGAGGACGAACCCCTCGTACCGATGGACGTGGCGGGTCTGGATATAGACGTAGAACCTCTTCCTTTCTAGGTTTTGATAACTCTAAGGCTTCTCCTCGGGATCCCTCTGCCTCCGTACGACCCAAGGTGAAGCCACTTCGAACTTATAAGACTTCAGCTTTGCCAGTATCACCGGTCCCCGGACCCTCGACAGCTCCTGATATTCATATTGCTCCTCGTAAAACCACTACTCCTAAGAAGTCTAAGTCTACCAAATCCAAGAAAAAACCAACGGATGGCTTTCAGGTACCCTGGGGTGATCTCATCCCCATCGAACTGGTCAAAGAATTGGTCAGAGATAAAGTTCAACATCACTCTGGGGCGATAACAGAGATTAAGGATATGATGGCTACTCTGATCCACGCCGGAACTCAGTTTCCTCCCCCTTCTGCTCCAGACGCATCGAAGCTGCCGCCCTTCGATAAAAACAATCCTTGGCGGTTTGCCTTGCATGCCCCATTCTTAGATGGTTCCCTAACTCTGGAGGGCATAGGCACCCGCCCTCTAGAGGACCTGGAGTTCTATCCCCCGGGCCTAGCATTCCCGTTCAATGGTTTTGTACGTTTAAAGGAACATGCATTGGTCCGTATGGACAAGGTACCGAAGGAAACGGTCATATTTCCAAAAGAGCAGGCCCAGGCTATCTGGGCCAGAACACTATCAGAGTGGGGGTGTATTAACTCCAAGCTCACCCCACACAAAGGTGCCTACACTATTTTTACGACAGCGGCCTCCATCTCTTTGCCGCTCATAGACAAAGTCACAGAGCTGACTATACAGGCCATCAAGGAAGGCTCTTCCATGCCGGCTCTCAAGGAGACGGACCCCACCTCTTTGCTTATTCCGGGTACCTCGGCAGCCTGGGATGCTGCGGCTTCTACCTTCACGGTGGGGAAACTAGACCCGGACTGTGCCTCTACTCTTTTCTCTGAGAAGCTTCCCAGATTAATAGAGAGTCTTCTCAAAACTGAGTTCGAGACCCGTACTAGACTAGCTAGGTCCCTCCAATCCATCACCTCCATGGAGTCCCTAGCATCTCTTTACCCAGAGGAAACGCTGTTCAGAGTCGCCACAAAGAACCAGCTGCTATCCTACCAAATAGACCTCCATGACTTCTGGTCAGCTCGGGTTAGTTGCAGGAAGTTCGTTCTGTCGGAGGCCACCATCAGGCATGAGCCGAACAGGCTGATAGCGTCCTCCTGCTGGGGTAAGACCCTCTTCCCTCAGACCGAGGTGGATAAGGTTCTTCAGGACGCAGCGAGGGCAAACCAGAATTTGCAGGTAAGGTGGGGTCTCTCAGCCAAAAAGAGGTTCGAACCCCAGAGACACACGTTCTTCAAGAAGAAGCAGAGGTTTAGTCCTTACAAGACTGCCCGGGGTACCTCGTCCCCACAGTCTTCCGCGGCCTCGACTTCTCGACAACAGGCGCCTCCTCAGCAGGTAGTCTACCTCGCTGCTCCCCCTGGTACACAGCCCAACCCCTCTTGGATGCCCTCACCTGCATACAACCCTGCCTACGAATCCTCTGGTTCCTTTCGTGGATACCAAAGAGGGAGTTTCAGAGGTAGAGGACAGTTCCGCCAACGCGGCGGGCCTAGAGCAAGGGGTTCCCGTGGAGGGAGGGGCCCTAAGTTCACTCCCTCCCAATGATGTGATGCCGGTAGGAGGGAGACTTTATCACTTCCGGGACCATTGGACCTTCAGTCCATGGGCTCACAGCATAATATCCAGGGGCTTGGGTTGGAAATGGTCACAGGGACCCCCTCCTCCACCAGTGACCTTCTTCCAGAGACCCACTCCCATCCTGGAAGAGTACACCGCGGAGTTACTCAAGAAGAAAGCAATCAAACGGGTTCGATCCCTGAAATTCCAAGGCCGCCTGTTTACAGTCCCGAAGAAAGACTCGTCGGCGTTGAGGGTAGTTCTGGACTTGTCGAAGCTCAACTCTTACATCCTTTGCGACAAGTTCCGTATGCTGACTATCTCTCAGGTACGGACCTTACTTCCCCGTGGGGCCGTCACCACCTCTATCGATCTTACCGACGCCTATTATCATGTCCCAGTAGCTTGAAACTTCTCTCCTTACCTAGGCTTCCGTCTCGGCAAGAGAGCCTTTGCATTCAAAGTCATGCCCTTCGGTCTCAGCATTGCCCCCAGGGTATTCAAGAAACTGGGGGAGACGGTGCTCGAGCAACTCAGACACCAAGGGATACAGATCGTCGCCTATCTGGACGATTGGCTCATTTGGGCCCAGTTGCACCAGGAATGCAACAGAGCTACGTCGAAGGTACTCCATTTTCTCGCCAAACTGGGCTTCCAAGTCAACCTCCGGAAGTCCCGCCTACAACCATCAAGCCACTTCGAATGGTTAGGCATCCGTTGGGACCTCTCAAAGCACAAGCTCTCCCTTCCTCCCAAGAAGGTAAGGGAGATAGCTTCCAAGGTCAGGAACTTTCTCAAACACAAACAGGTGTCCAGAAGAGCTTTAGAACGAATCCTCGGCCTTCTCCAATTTGCCTCACTGACCGATCTCCTATTAAAAGCCAAACTCAAAGACATCAATCGAGTTTGGAGAAAGAGAGCGACAATACCTTTAAGAGACAAGACCTCGAAGATCCTCTCTGTCTTGAAAATGAGACTACAACCATGGTCCGATCGGAGGAACCTCTCCAAGGCGGTTCCTCTACAGTTCCCCTCTCCACAAGTGACAATTCATACCGACGCGTCTCTGAGTGGATGGGGGGGTTACTCCCAACATCAGATGTTTCAGGGCTCTTGGTCACCCGCCATGAGACAGTTCCATATCAATGTTCTCGAAGCCATGGCGGTGTTCTTGACCCTGAAGAGAATCTCCCCTCCGAGGTCGACCCACATCAGAGTAGTCTCAGACAGCACGGCCGTAGTCCACTGCCTCAACAGGGGGGGGGGTCCAAATCACCCAACCTGAATCAGATCCTGGTCACTATCTTCACCTTGGCAGCCGACAAAGACTGGTTCCTGTCAGCAACTCACCTAGCAGGAGTCCAGAATGTGATAGCAGACTCATTATCCAGGACGAGCCCACTGGAATCGGAGTGGTCCCTGGACATGCACTCCTTCCGGTGGATACTCAGGCTGGTTCCAAGTCTCCAGGTAGATCTATTCGCGACCCGACTCAATCACAAACTCCCATGTTATGTGACACCGAACTTGGACCCTCAGGCTTATGCCATGGACGCATTAACCCTGGATTGGAACCATTGGCAGAAGATCTACTTATTCCCTCCAGTGAATCTTCTACTGAAAGTCTTGCACAAACTCCGCTCCTTCAACGGGGCAGTAGCTTTAGTGGCACCTCACTGGCCAAAGAGCAGTTGGTTTCCTCTCCTCCTCGAGTTGAAACTCCGTCCCTTCCGGATCCCATTCCCCAAACTGACCCAGGTGGTCCAAACTCGGACTGTGTCAGATTCCTCAAGGATAGCCAAAACCCTAACTTTGTGGATTTCATGAAGTTTGCGGCGCTTAGGGATGCAAACATCGACCCAGATAATGTCCTCTTTATAGAATCAGACAAAAGGGACTCTACGATTCGCCAGTTAAGAAACTAGCAGATTTCTTAAGGACTTCAGACCATTCGGTTATGACTCCTAATTTAGCCATCTCCTTTCGGTCCATATTTGACAAAGGCCTAGCAGCTAGCACTATAACCACCATTAAGTCAGATCTGAGGAAAGTCTTCCTGGTTGGGTTTAACATTAACCTGGCGGAGTCTTATTTCTCGTCTATTCCAAAAGCATGTGCTAGGCTTCGACCTTCGGTTCGTCCACAAAGGTTCTCTTGGTCTCTAAATGATGTCCTCAAACTGGCCTCCGACACGGACAACGAATCCTGCTCCTATATCACTCTTCTTAGGAAGACTTTATTTCTAACAGCTTTGGCCTCGGGTTCTAGAATCTCAGAACTAGCAGCTCTCTCACGAAACTCAGAGAACATGGATTTCCTCCCTTCAGGTGAGGTACTTCTTTCACCTAGCTAAGAACGAGGACCCCCAAAATAGGTGGTCCCCTTGGAAGATTATTCCTCTTCTCCAAGATACTTCTCTATGTCCGGCCACCACTCTCAGGGCCTTTTTAGCCAGGACTGCTACCCGATCGTCTGGCCCCTTGTTTATCAGAGAACAAGGAGGTACCATTTCCATACGTGGCATTAGGCAACAGAATCTATTTCTGGGGAGAGACCTGTGGCGCCCGGTGAAACCCTTCCCCTTTATTTTACACGATCCCACCCTTTCCTTTCCAAGCCATCATGGCCAATACAGAAGGATGTTGTTCAGATGGCGCTCGCGTCGTGGCGTGGGTGGTGTGGCGCTGAGGGTTGGCTAGGGCCTTTGTATCGGCCCATCCCTTTGACGAAGGAATTAACTAAATGGAAGACAACCTGTGAATAGTGGATTTCACGCGCCTTTGCTTTATACACGACACCCAAAAGGTGCTCGCGCGAGGGTTGTAACCTTAGCATTCCATGCTTTTATCTTTCTCTGGTATAATTGGAAGGTTTTATCAGAAAAGATATATAAGAAGGACTCTTTTCACCGGGCGCCACAGGTCTCTCCCCAGAAATAGATTTTTCCTTCGTCAAAATCCCTTTTTTTGTCACTCCTTCCCCATCCTCTCCTACACCATTCAACCTCTTGATAACCACACAGAACAGTCTACAGGCTGAGTGACAGCCACTCCCATCCCATCCTTTCATAAAATCCCCAATAACCCACACTTAGCCTACCCCTCTTACTAACCTGCTTGTTCACCTAATAAGGTACACAAGTAACTTCCATCTCTCACTCAAGCTGCTTTTCCTCCCTTCCAACCCATGCCCTACTACTAGCTGGATCCCCTACTTTCCTCACACTTCTCCTTAAGCTTTAAAGGGACTATAATATCCACACCTAAATCTAACACTAAAAGCCTCTTCACTCCTCACCCAGTCCCTACCACTCACTGGGTCTTACTACTGTCATACCTTTCTCTCCTCACTAAAAATGCTCATTTCCTCCACAAGGGGACTGCACTGCTGTACCTCAAGTACAGCACCCATCCTTAATCCCTAATTTAAGCCATACATAGTTATGGCTTGTCTAATGCCCAACAATATATAAATGGACGGCTGCAGAAGGTAAATCTTATTTGACTGCGGCCCCAACTATCTTGGGGTCCCCCACTCTGTCCTTGGACAGAGCTCAGTCAGGGCCTCTCTTGGGGCCCCTGTCCTGGTGACTGACATCTTAGGCTCAGTCCCAAACTGGGGCTTTGGCCCCAGCCTTATAGGAAAGTAATCACATGACCACTCTCTGCCCTGGTAGAGAGCTGAGGGCTCTTGTGCTGAGCCAGAGCTAACACCTCCTTGGAGGGGTTGCTCTCAAGACTGGCCTTTGGCTATTTCTAATTGCTGGGACTTCGCTCCCAGTCCTTTCAAACTTCTGCTAAAAAATTTCCACTCCTCACTTAGTCCCTTCGACTTCCTGAGTCTCACTTCTATTTATCTTTTCTCTCCTTCTCATGCAGGTGACAGTGGGCACAGTGGTTAAATTCACAACTGCTTTCCTTCCGGCTCCTCTGGGGTGCCTGATTTTTTTTGTTGACAACCTGCTGCTGGTTACTGCTGGGCTGTCCCGGGACTGCTCCCTGCTGTTACCGGTCATGATGAGTGGTGGCAAACTGATTTTCAAGTTAAGTCCTAAAACCAAAGTTACACCTGATATATAAACAAGGCTTGCTGTGCTGAGCAATGCCCTTAGCAAGACTTAACTCTGAGTGCTGAGAATCTTGCAAGCCCAGCCACACCGGTTGGGTCTTCTACTCCTGGAGTCTAAGACTGATGGTCATAGAGCCTCCTTCCGGGTATAAGGCCCGGGCAATCTAGAACGAACAAAAAAACTACTCTCTACAGGACCTCCACTGTCGTTTTACCTTGCTCGTTCAGAGTATTTAACGTTTCATATTGCGTATTGTTCATTTACTGTTAAATCATCACTGTTGTATGACTGATGAAATAAGAAAGTCTTCAGTTTCCTCTTGAAAGCCTTAATGTCTTCAAACATTCGAATGTCTCGTGGGAGCTTATTATATAGTCTTGGGGCTGCGTATTTAAAGGTTCTGGAGCCTACAGTAGACATATAACTAGGTTCCAATAGTTTGAAGCCATCTGTAACTATTCTTGTGTCGACACGATTTGTTGGCTGCGCAATATGTAGCAATTCTCTTAAGTATTTTGAACGACCGGTTCTGATAACTTGGTGGGTTATTGTATATATTTTAAATTCAATTCTCGCTTTTATCGGCAGCCAGTGTAAATAAATTAGTACAGTATAGGGGTGATCCTCGCTCTACGTGGGATACCTTTTATCAGTCTTGGTCCTCTGTTTAATAAGTTTTGTAATTTCTTAAGTTGCACTTTTGGTAAATTGTAATAGATGGAGTTGCAGTAGTAAATCCTGATAATAACACACTTTATCACAAGTTTCTTTACAGAATTTTCGTACACGTAATTTTTTTATAAACGCAATATTTCTTAGATGATAACTAGAAGTTTTTATTACATTATTTATTTGGGCATTGAGAGACAGGTTATAGTCGAAATACACCAAGATCTTGAACTTTACTAGATATTGGCACTGAGTCATTATTTATGTTCATTTGAATATCACCCAAGTTTCTCACGCTGTTTCTCTTACCCACCACCATGAATTCAGTTTAGTTCTCATTTAATTTTAGTTGTTTAAATGTCATCCATTCTCTAACACTATCAAGGATTCGGTTTAGAGTTTCAGTAGTATCATCTATATCATTTATGGAGAAGTAAAATTGTGTGTCATCTGCAAATAGTTTGAACTTCACACCATGCCTTTGTAGTATTTTCGATAGACCAATAGCATAGATGCAGAATAGGATTGGACCTAGTATACTCCCCTGGGGTACTCCTCTGATTAAAGGTTCATGTGATGAATAAGAGTTTCCAATTTGTACACAGTAATTTCTACCAACCAAGTATTCTTTTGGGTATTCGAAAGCTTGATCTTCAACGCCTATGGACTGCAGATCATATAGTAGCAGTTCATGCACAACTGTATCAAAAGCAGCACTGAGATCGAGCAATATTAAAATACCACATTTATTTTCATCCATCATATAGATTGGTTGATTTGAAGTTCCGTGGCATCCTGACATCAAAGGTCCCATCATATAGATAGATAGATATGTGTGTATCGTGAAAACTCGTTCTCATAAGATTTGAACAAACATTAAGGTGTATCACCATTGGCATGTTAACTACATCGATATCAAGTAATAATAACACTGATATTAATTTATAAGTAAAAGAAATAGTTTTCAGACATGTTAAATTCCCCCACAAAAAGTTTTCTTTGATCACTAAACCGATTCCCTTAGTATTAAAGCAAAGTCAGTGTTGTGTTTGATATTAAAGCAGCCATAAAGAAAGCAATGTCATCTTGTCAAATGTTTTGTTGGTCTGTTTTACAACTTCAGTTCAGTGCAAAGGCAGTACATGGAAGACATGAAAGCCTACCTATAAAAAAAAAACCGTGCACCTTAGCATCTACTGCAGACACGCCCTAATAATTAGCTTTAAAAAAAAATAAAAATAAAAAAAATACTACGGGGTTTTGGTGTTTCGGAAGGCTTATATGTTACTCCAGACCCATACAGTATTGATCATTAGAATACCTATATTCTATTTCATACATATATAGCTTGTTGCTTGTTCATTTACAAAATGCAAGTTAAGGTTAGGCTGTGTATTTCATGTATAAATAGTATTTAAAATATAACTTACAGTATATGTGAAAAACAGCATGCAAAATAGTATCTGTGCCTAAGATTAATCTAGGAGGGGAGAAGAAAAGTGGTGGGTGGTCTAATATTGTCTAAGGCTGGTTAAAAAATCCCATTTTTCTCATACCATAAAGAGATATGGTCAAAAGAAGATGCTCATATTTGTTTCGGCATTTAATGGAATTTTTATTTCTAGAGGTACAAGTTTGCATTTACAATAGTACTGTAGATTAAAGGCCTCTCGAAGTGGCCTAAAGCATTTATTAGGCACTGTGGGTGAATGTAGTTCGTTGGGACAGGGTAAGATATTAGTACGGCAGTCTAAGGATATGGTTCCTAGGTTAGGTTAGGTGGAGAACTTTAGGTTAGGTTAGGTAGGAAACATTCGGTTAGGTGATGTTCGTGTGCCTGTAAAATGTGGTGTTTCACTGTCCCTAGTGTCCCAACAAACTCCAAAGGGTATTATTGTAGTGTATTACAGGGCAATGTAACCTAGGAAAAATATACTTATTCTTATAGAAAAAATTACGCTCTCTTCGAAAATAACACTCGTTCCCGTCGCAAATGAATAGTTTCAGAAATATATATATATATATATATATATATATATATATATATATATATATATATATATATATATATATATATATATATATATATCTACGATAATGGGGAATCCCCAGTGGGAACTTGGGGTTTTGGGTGGGGAAAACATACTGGGGAAACGATATATATTCGTAAAACAAGCCTTTTTTGGGCTCAAGCCATGGCGTCCTGATGGAAGGTTCCTTTTTGGTAGCTTCCTTGGGTATATCACTACTAAATATTCCCAGAGAATTTAACCACAGGTTATCACAGAATTCTAACTTCTGGAGCGAGTATCCTAAAGGTTTCCCTTTTAAGACATCGTATATCAACAGGGGACGCATGTATTAACGCGCCACATAGCTATCTACACCCCAAACAGAGTTAACACTTCGGTGTGTAGGGGCGGAGAATAGCTGGGGAGCCGTTCCACAGCTAATCTCGTTCGTGGCTACTTTTGGTACTCGAGACGTAAACAAACGGGCGCCATTGCTAAATGACGTCACGTCCGTCCTCATCCTTCTTCTAGTAGCTTGCCTTGCTAAGACGGATTTTCCCTTACGCTTTTTCATCAACCTGCATCTTCGTCATGTCGCTACCTTCGGCCTCGCCTTCTTCTGGAAAGTTGAGTACAAGGTTCCAGTATTGTTTAAATAAGCTCTGACCATAAAGTAAATTTTACTTTTCGAGATATTTGATGTTTCGTGGCAGAGCTGTGCCTCCACCGGACCGGCCATTTTATGGTGTCGCTGTTGATTTCGCATGCCTTATTTAGATAGCCTCAACAGCTTTTCCGGTCTCATTAACTAATCGATACTATTAGTTATTTAGTCTTCATAGCTAGGAACTTTTATATCGTGTTTTGACGCTCGTTTATCGGTCATCACCTGACCCCATACCAGTTGGCTAGTATAGCCCCTAGGCCAGAGCGCCTATATCAGTGTTCATGCATGATTTTATCAGTGATCCTAGGTTACTTATGAAGATAGTGGCATTATTTTACAATACTATTGACTGTGATGCAAGTGTTTTTCGCCTTCAGGGACCATATAGGGGACAGGTTAGATAGTGTATCTTTCTAACCTAACCTACCAGTAGGACCCCTATATGCTTCCTTCACCCCCTGCCTTAGGGATCCCCCTCTGTGTAGTCTTGCTCCCCCCCCCCCCACCATGTAAGGGAGTCAAGTTCTTCTCAGAGTACTATATCGCTTCTCTGTCCCCCCTAAGGGAATGATCCCCCTTAGGGTTGCGTCCGAGGATGAGGAACGGCTAGTCCTTCCTCTATTGCTGGGGCTAGGTCTCCGACCTTTCCTGCAATAGCGATACGTCTTCTGTCCTTCCTAGTTCAGGGTGTGACATCCCTGCTCTAGGTTAGGTTTCGGAGAGGTTAGTTCTGTTCCTTGCTGAAACGATACCCATGCACCGTTTTCAGTCAGGCTGCCTTACCTTAGGCTGGGGAGTGTCCTCCCTTCCTTGGTGGCCGCTCTGGTACAGACTCCCATCCGCAGAAGACTCTTCTCTTCTCCCCTCCCCACCTATCTCTTGTATGGCCTAGTCTATGCTTAGGTTAGTCTTTACCTATCTGTCCCCTGTCCTACAACTCCTCCCTAGGGTGGAGTTGTAGGGCTACCTTGAGCTCCTGTATACAGTCCGCTCTGGTTCATATACCCTTCATAGTGTCCTATGAGGTTAGCCACTAGATGCGTTCTGTCTATAGGGGTTCTCCCCCCCCTTTGAGTGTTCCCTGCCCTCCCTTGGGCTCCCTTAGCCCCCGGCCCTCTGCAGCCCCGGCTTCTGGGTGATAGGGCTAGCCCCTATCATGGGTACACTCACTCAGGTGGGATGTCCTGGGGTCCGCGACCGTACTCTTACATCCCCCCTTCTGTCTCTTTCTCTATCCGGGTGCCGGTCCCTTGCCGCCTCTACTGTTGGTGATAACCACCTCCTACCTTGGTGACTTACCCCTACCCTCTGTGCCGCCAGTCCCCCGCGTGCCGGGAGATTTCCGCCTGCCGCCGGCGCTAGCCGATGGCCTTCCCCCCTTCCTCATAGCCTCAGTCGTCCGTCCACTGGCCGGCCCTCGGAGTGCCGGCATCCACTGCCGGCACTCCAATTCTGCTATAACCATCCTTGCCCCTGTCACCAAGCTGGCTGCCGGAACCGCCGCTCCCTGCGGCGTGCCGCCGCTGTGCCGGCAACCGCCACCCTGGTATTACTCTTGACTTCTAAATGTTGTCTTCCTTAATGCCAGAAACTCTGCTGGAGCGGCCTCCGGCGTGCCGGCGGTCTGCCGGAACCTTCCGGAGGCATCAAGACGACTTGCACCCCCTTCTACTAGCTATCATCTGATGTTGATAGCCCTACATTGCAACCAGATGACTTGGTTACGTAAATGGATTGGTATTATCTTACCGTTCTATTAGTAACCATGCTGTCTTCTTGCATATCACAGATTTCCAGCATGCTGTGTGTATCTTAGTACGGCTGGTTGCCGGAAACCGTTACCCTATGGGATCTTCTAGTTCCCAATTCTAGTGTCTGAGTGGTCTCAGTCCTAGCCGTATACCCCTGACAATTTCAAATAGAATTCACACTGCCCTACGGGCATTCCATGCTGTATTCTATCCTGTGTCTTCGTTCACAGCGGATTGTCTATGGGTGAAGGTCACGGTAACCAGCTGGGCGAGTTACACGGAGTATGTATCTTTCTCCTTCTCTCAGCCCATCCTCTGTGCATCACACCTAATGTCAAGTTAAAATTAATAATTAATATTTAACTTTAGTTTAAGAGTCATTCTTATGACTCCCCCATACTCATGTTCTCTTTCTTTTACAGGAGGAGCAGATGAAGTGTGACCACAGCTTCTGTGCAGTGAAGCGCCCGCACTTCTATGGACATACGGCGTGTAGGACCCACGCCCCTTGTGCCAACAAGAAAGGGGATCTGAAGTTCTGGGACCCGCAGAACTGTACGGTCTGCCAGGATCGCCTGGTCGATGCGTTTAATAACCCTCCCTCAGCGGAGATTAGGGACGCTTCTCGGGATAAGCTACGCAAGTGGGTGCGTGGCTTCCAGAAGAACGCCACTGGACCGTACCTTGCCACTGAAGATATGAGGGCCTTATTGTTCCCAAAGGCTTCCCCAGATTCTGTGGTCCCCAAAGATCAGATCCCCACCGTCCAGATCACAGTGGAACCCGATGTCGTCATGGCCCAGTCCATGCACGAGTGTCGCCTGGATGCCGAAAACGATGAACGTATGTCGGATATTTCGGAGGACACGGAGAGGACCCTCATGGCCCAAGGCGCGGAAGATGAAGAGGACCAGGTGGAGTACACCGAGTCGGAGCAGGAGGTCGCTCCGCCTTCCATCCCCTCCCCTACTCCTACACCGACGGAAGTGTCTCTCCCGTCTACCTCCGCTACCCCGGATCCCATCCCATCCGCCCAGGAGATGTTCCGTATGATAGAAGCCCTTATGGAACAGAAGCTTCAAGTGACACACGAGTTCATCAGGTCTATGGGAGGGTCCAAAGAACCGAAGAAGATCTCGGTTAAGGACCTCCCTGCATGCTCACATGCCAACCCCTGGAGGTATGCCGAGCATATGGTTATCGCGACCGGCAGGATCTTTATCAGCGATAAGATCGGCACGGTTCCCCTGGAAGAAGTGGAGTTCTTCCCGAGCTTTGAGGCTTACCCGGACTGTTACGTCCGGCTTCGTTCTGAACCTGCCTCTAAAGAAGAGACCGAACCCAAGGAGGTGATGGTGTTCGATCTCTCGAAGGCTCAGGCTATGCTAGCCAACGCGTTCAAAAGTAGGGGTTTTACCTGCTCTAAGCTTCCGGCCCTGAGCAAGAAGCACCCTACTTACGTCGCACCCGACGACGCAGTCCTTCCCTTCACGGAAAAGGCCTTCGCTGCGTGCCACAAGGCTGTGGAAGAAGGGAGACCCTGTCCTGCACTGGAGGAGTGCAGACCCTTCTCCATGGTGACTCCCCCCGACGTTCGACACTGGAAGGATATCCAGCATACCTTCGTGGTGGGAAAGTTAGATCCTGACGTAGCTGGACGTCAGTTTAACGAGGACCTCCCGAAACTCAATGACCATCTCCTTCGTCGGGAACAAGACACGAAGGAAAGGCTCGCAGCATCCATGTCCCTCCAAGTACAACTTGACGTCATGGCTGGTGACACCAGAGCCCCCGACCACTACATGGTACTCGCCAAATCGCACATGGCGACTCTGGTAAAGGACTTGTACAACTTCATGAAGGCTCGGAGAGCCTGTCGAGAATTCGTGTTTTCAAGTGCCACTGTGAGACACGAACCCCTGAGGCTGATTTCCTCCAACATCTGGGGTAAACACCTCTTTCCCTCCGATCTTGTGAAATAGATCACTGACAAGGCTGCCACTGAGAATAGGAACCTTCTCAACAAGTGGGGCATGTCAAAAAAGAGGAAATCCTCTCAGGACGATGGCCCTCAACCTAAGAGGAAATCCTCCAAGCAAAAACCCCAGCAACGTCAACAGGGATGGCAGATTCCGGGACCCGCTACTCCCCAAGTGGCTGCTCAGCCACAACAGACCTTTCAGTTGGTCACCCAACCGGTTTTGTCCCAGTCACCGGTTTTCACCCCTGCCTTTGAACAACAGACAACTACCTTTCGTCCCAAAGGTAGAGGCTCAAACAGGGGTGCAAGCAGAGACGCATCTCGCCGTCCCTCCAGAGGCAGAGGAGGAAGGGGAGCTAGCGGCCGAGGCAGTAAGCCCTCGGGACACCAGAAGCAATGAAGTGCTTCCGGTGGGAGGAAGACTCCGCCAATTCCAGGATCGTTGGACCTTCGATCCCTGGGCACACAGCATCGTCAAGAAAGGTCTAGGCTGGAGTTGGACTCAACCACCCCCAACCTTCCAGCAATTCTTCTAACGATCAACCCCCCCTTCTGGAAGAATATGTCCTAGACCTCTTGAACAAGAAGGTGATAAGGAGGGTAAAGTCCACCAGGTTCCAAGGGAGACTGTTTTGCGTTCCCAAGAAAGACTCCGACAAACTCAGAGTCATTCTGGACTTATCCCCCCTCAACAAGTTCATAGCGAACGACAAGTTCAAGATGCTGACTCTTCAACAGATAAGGACCCTTCGGCCTCGAGGTTCTTACACGGTCTCCATAGACCTGGCGGATGCCTACTGGCACGTTCCAATGAACCATCACGCTTCCTCCTACCTAGGATTTCGACTCCAAAGGAAAAGCTACGCCTTCAGGGCCATGCCCTTCGGCCTCAACGTGGCCCCTCGGATCTTCACAAAGTTGGCGGACGCCATAGTACAACAGCTCCGCCTCCGAGACGTCCAGGTGATGGCCTACCTCGACGATTGGCTAGTCTGGGCTCCATCGCCCGAGGATTGTTTAAAATCCTGCAGCAAAGTCACCCAGTACCTAGAACACCTGGGATTCAAGATAAACGCGAAGAAATCTCGCCTCTCTCCAGCTCAGAAGTTCCAATGGTTAGGAATCCAGTGGAACTTCAGTCACACCGCCTTTGCATCCCCCGGAAGAAAAAGAAGGAAATAGCAGGGTCTGTCAAGCGACTACTGAAATCCAAGCGGATCTCAAGACGCCAGCAGGAACGAGTTCTAGGCTCTCTACAGTTCGCCTCAGTGACAAACCCGGTGCTTCGTGCACAGCTAAAGGATGCCGCGGGAGTCTGGAGACGTTCTGCATCCATCGCTCGAAGAGACCTCAAGAGACGGCTCCCAAACAGACTTCGACTTCTCCTCAAGCCGTGGTCGGAAGCGACGGCCCTGAAAAGGTCCATCCCTCTTCAACACCCACCTCCATCACTCAACATCCACACGGACGCTTCGCTGGAGGGTTGGGGAGGTCACTCCCACCAAAAACAGGCTCAAGGCACATGGTCTCCACTATTCAAGACGTTTCACATCAACATCTTGGAGGCCATGGCGGTCCTTCTAACACTGAAGAAACTCTCCCCGCCTCCCTCGATCCATATTCGTCTAACCCTAGACAACTCGGTGGTAGTTCGATGTCTCAATCGCCAAGGCTCAAGATCGCCCCAGATAAATCAGGTGCTTCTAACAATCTTCCGTCTGGCAGAGAGGAAGAAGTGGCACCTATCTGCAGTTCACCTACAAGGATTCCGCAACGTGACGGCGGACGCTCTATCTCGGACAAGCCCGATAGAGTCGGAATGGTCTCTAGACGCAAGATCATTCTCCTTCATCTCTCACCAAGTCCCGGAACTTCAGATCGATCTCTTCGCAACGAGCGACAACAATCAACTTCCTCGATATGTGGCCCCGTACGAGGACCCCAAGGCAGAGGCAGTGGACGCCATGTCCCTGGACTGGAACAGATGGTCCAAGATCTACCTGTTCCCTCCCACCAACCTTCTGCTGAAAGTCCTCTCCAAGCTGAGAACCTTCAAAGGGACAGCGGCCCTAGTGGCTCCCAAGTGGCCCCGGAGCAACTGGTACCCCCCTGGTCCTGGAGCTGCAGCCCACGCTGGTCCCTCTCCCGGGCCCAGTTCTCTCCCAGCAAGTACAGAAGTCGACTGTCTTCGCTTCATCATCGAAAATCAAGGACCTTCATCTCATGATTTTCTCTCCCTAGCCGCGAAGAAGAGGTTTGGGATCTCGAAGAAAATCGACACTTCCTCGAGGAATACAAGACCGAATCCACAAGACGGCAATACGAATCATCTTGGAGAAAATGGGTCTCATTCATCAAGGCAAAAAATCCTACGGAAATCACCATTGATTTTTGCATGTCCTTCTTTATTCACCTTCATGGACAGGGCTTGGCAGCCAATACGATTTCTACTTGCAAATCGGCCTTGACTAGACCACTGTTGTATGCCTTCCAAATTGATCTGTCCAGCGACATCTTCAATAAACTGCCGAAAGCATGCGCTCGTCTACGCCCAGCACCCCCCCCCCCCCCCGAAACCGATCTCCTGGTCATTGGACAAGGTGCTCCATTTCTCCTCCAACTTGGATAATGATTCATGCCCTCTCAAGGATCTGACTCAGAAAGTTATATTTCTCTTTGCTCTTGCTTCAGGAGCCCGAGTCAGCAAAATAGTGGCATTATCAAGAGAAGAGGGTCATATCCTGTTTATTGACTCAGGAGACCTTACCCTCTTCCCGGATCCGACGTTTCTCGCCAAAAACGAATTACCCACCAAAAGATGGGGCCCTTGGAGAATATGCCCCCTGAAGGAAGATGCCTCTCTATGCCCAGTAGAGAGCCTCAAGGTCTATCTTCGCAGAACTTCGGACTTTGGTGGAGGCCAACTCTTCAAAGAAGAAACATCGGGCAGCGACCTGTCACTGAAACAACTAAGAGCGAAAATCACCTACTTCATTCGCAGAGCGGATCCTGACAGTACACCCGCCGGTCACGATCCTAGAAAAGTTGCATCGTCTCTGAATTTCTTTCAGAGTATGGACTTCGAAAGCCTTAAGAGTTTCACAGGCTGGAAGTCCTCGCGTGTTTTCTTCAAACATTATGCGAAACAAGTGCACGAAGTCAAACATTTTGTGGTAGCCGCAGGTAGTGTTATGAAACCTGCACCTAACTCTGCATAGAACAGCGAGTTACTTGGGACTCTAACTCTTCGGGTGCCTATGTTGACCCTCGAGTGATACGTAGTGATGTCGAAAACACTTAGTGCTTTCTTATAACTGTTCTTATCCCAGGTGAAATGTCATAGTCGTCACACGAGTGCCGCATGCCTAGAGCATGATGTGTTTTATTTAAAGACTGACGTTCCTCGAGAACGAGTGCCTACTAATAAATTTGAAATTCCCTTTCAGATTCAAGAGCAAGTCTTTATTACTATGTACATTATAATTTGTTTTAAATTAACTTCACATATTATTGCAATTCATTTAATTTCTCTGCAATTGTGAAATGAAATTCTTATTTTATTACTTTTGCGTCTCAATCCGCTCCTACTTATCCTATGAAATACATGTCTGTCATAGTTTTATTATCCCCTTCCTCTTATGGTTAATGAAGATACTAAGGTCTCAACCCTTATTATATATTCACCTATGCAATGTAATATTCCAATACGAATACTTACTCTCTTCATACCTTAGAGACGAGACAATTCTCCTCTACATACAGTGCCTAACCACCACTCGTCTGCTCTTGAGAATGTTCCTATATGAATGCCAACCATTCAGTCTTGTCTCCAAGTTCTTCAGGTTCTTCTAGCAAGGTGAATAGCCCTTCGATACCCACTTTGATCTCAGCATGGCCCGTGGGAACTTCACTGCCAGGGGGGCAGGAAGGTCTCTTCCCTACGGTTCTTTTATTAAGATTACTATGCTACCCTGTTCAAAGCCCTTGGCACTTACTCAAATAGGGGAAAATCTACCACGATACATTGATTCTCTGGTATTCTTCCATCAGGACGCCATGGCTTGAGCCCAAAAAACGGATTTTGAGCGAAGCGAAAAATCTATTTTTGGGTGAGATAGCCATGGCGTTATGATGGACCCTCCCTGCTACTTCGTCCAGTTTTTCAGGTCCCACCCTGTTCTGCTGTATCATGGCGATCAGCAAGCAACTGGCTTCAGGATGAGGACGGACGTGACGTCATTTAGCAATGGCGCCCGTTTGTTTACGTCTCGAGTACCAAAAGTAGCCACGAACGAGATTAGCTGTGGAACGGCTCCCCAGCTATTCTCCGCCCCTACACACCGAAGTGTTAACTCTGTTTGGGGTGTAGATAGCTATGTGGCGCGTTAATACATGCGTCCCCTGTTGATATACAATGTCTTAAAAGGGAAACCTTTAGGATACTCGCTCCAGAAGTTAGAATTCTGTGATAACCTGTGGTTAAATTCTCTGGGAATATTTAGTAGTGATATACCTGATATAATATGCAAGAGGTTGCAGTGATTAAAAGACAGGTCTTGATGGCTTGGGTGCTAGGTAGAGACTGCCCTTTATTCATAGCTACATGGGACTACATGATACCACATCCCCCTTATCACATACAAAGAATTGATTACACATAATAACTAATCTGGCATATAAGTACAAAGAAATAAACGATGAAAGTTCCATATTCAAACGTATTCCATTGTTTTCATCCCTTCATAATAAACATGCATAGTACAATTTGTGATTGTGGATAATAATATAAACATAACAGCTATTATCTTTGCAGACTGGTCTGAATAGTGTTGGTTACAGCAGGGCAGTCATAAATATGAAAATAAATGGCAAATTACAATTTAATTTTTTTTTTTTTTTTGATGCAAAGAACAACAACACCCAAAATATATTAAAACAAAATGGAAACCTGATACACATGTAACGAGTGTTCGAAATGGAGCCTGTTCTCCAGTCCGAGACTCGTAAATTTTCAAATAAAATTCATTATTCTGAATCACTTATCAGTCCTGAGACTGATAACTTTTTTTGAGTTTCAAACTCTGGTAACGACCTCTCAGAATTTTCGGTCATGAAACGAGGGGGGGGGGTTGTATATTATCATTTAACTTAACACTTTATGGGAATTTACGGTATGTGACCGCGTTACTTTCAATATATCTGGATGGGGTTTTCACCAGCCGGCCTGACTTGGTATACACCGCTGTCGGGTCTGTAGTGTTATCACTAGTTGCGGGTCTTTGGTGGGTTATTTCGGTCTCACTAGGTGGCGGCAGCGATATATCGGCGGGTCGTGGTGGAGGCTGTGCTGATGATGTTGGAGCCTGCTGCCGGGCGTTGGGCGGTTCTGTGTTTGTCGTGAGCGGTGTCGGACGGATGTGGGACCGGTTCCTCCTGAGGCACGCTCCGTTTTGGGCTTCCACAATGTATGATTGGGGTTCTTCTGACTTACGTACCACTCTGCCTGGCACCCATGTGTGGCAGGCCTTGTCGAATATTCGGACTGGTTGTTCGGGTTGGAGGTCTGTGAAGTGCCGTTGTGTCCGATTTGGTCCTAGGCAGTCCTGGAGGTGGTTGCGGGTCGTGATGTGTGCGAGATGTGGTTCGTATCTGCCTGGTAGGTCAGTGGTCACATTGCGACCAAACATGAGCTCTGCGGGGCTGGTTGTCTTATTGTCGATCGGGGTGGCCCGTAAGTGGAGTAATGCAGTATGCATATCACCGCCTGTCTCAAGGCATTTTTTGATAATGGCCTTGCATGTTCCAACTGCGCGCTCCGCGAGGCCATTGGACTGAGGGTAATGTGGGCTTGATGTGATGTGCTCAATACCCCAGGCTTTTGTGAAGTCCCTCATGGCTGCTCCCGTGTATTGAGGTCCGTTGTCTGAGACCAGAGTTTTGGGGCATCCGAACAGCGAACACAGGAATTTGAGGTGGTTGGCCACACTTTCAGATGACAGGTTTTTTAGTTCGGTGACTATCGGGAATTTTGTGAAATAATCAGTTGTGATCAGATATGTCTTGTGGCCAATTTGGAAGATGTCCGAAGCAACTTTGAACCAGGGCATTGGGGGAATGTCATGATGCGTGGTTTCACTAGGACTTTGCTGGGGCTGGTACTTCTGGCATATGTCACATGCCCTGACCTTGTCCTCTATATCCTTTGCAATGTTGGGCCAGAATACACACTCCCGTGCCAGGGCTTGTGTTTTTGTGATCCCTTGGTGGGACCGGTGGAGCTGGTCCAATATCCGGCCTCTGACCTCTTTGGGGATGATAACTTGTCGCCCTTTGAATATGACTCCGTCTTCCACGGCAAGGCATTCTCTGTATGAGAAAAACTGGCGGATATCGGGGTGACAGCCTTTTACTGAGGTAGGCCAACCCTCGATGATAGTATGCTTGAGAGTGCGCAGCACTGGGTCGGTGTCAGACCTATGGCAGACCTCTTCCAAAATCTGGGGACCAAATTTTATGAGTGCAACTGATATCACGTCGATGTCATCTAGTTCCAGTCCGTCCACTCGTGTATCCAAAGGGATTTCCTTGTCATTTTGTGGGTTAGGAAGGCGTGATAGGGCGTCGGAGAGTACAAGGGTTCGTCCTTCCTTGTACTTGACCCTCATGTCATACCCCTGCAGTTTCAAGAAGAGACGTTGTAGTCTAGGTGGGGCACTGATAAGTGGCTTCTCCCAGATATTAACGAGGGGTTTGTGGTCAGTGACAGCTTCGAAGTCTCTTCCGTATAGGTAGGTATGAAATCGTTGCACACCGTGTACTAGTCCAAGGGCCTCTCGCTCGATATTGCTGTAATTTGCCTGCGTTGGTGTCAGGGCTTTGCTGGCGAAGGCTATTACCTTCCCGTCTTGGATGAGGGCCGCCCCGAGGCCTTTTTGCGATGCATCGACTTCAAGAGTCACGGGTCGAGTTGGGTCATAGTAAGACAGCGTGCTTGATGGTGCTATTTGGCGTTTCAGGTGTTGATAGGTGGATTCATGGTCTTCTTCCCATTGGAAGGGCACATCTTCCTTGATCAGATCTCGAAGTCTTTGTGACTGAGCTGAGTAATGTGGTACATAGGGGCTGAGGTAAGTCATTACTCCCAGAAATCTCTGTAGTTCCTCTTTATTGGAGGGTGACGGCATGCTATGCAGGTCGTGTACCTTTGACGGGTCTGGCATCATGCCCTTGCTGGTATAGCGTGTTCCGAAAAACTCGATTTCTGGTTTTGAAATGGAGCATTTCTTCGAGTTTAGGCTGAGTCCGTGTTGGGCTGCACGCTGCATGAACCCCATCAGGTTTTTGTCGTGTTCCGACTGGTCTTTCCCACATATTGCCACGTCATCAGCGATGCCAACAACACCTGGGAGATTCTCGATGATGGAGTCCATCCTGGCTTGAAATATGTCCTGGCTTACATTCAGCCCGAATGGTAGCCTTGTCCAACAATACCGGCCGTGTGGTGTTCGGAATGTTGTCAGTAGTTGTGAGTCCTCGTGTAGCGGTATACTCTAGTAGCCTGCTTTGGCGTCTAGCTTGGAGAACACTTTCGCTTTGGAGAATACCGGGTTGATCTCTTCTAGAGTGGGAATCTTGTGGGGACATCTTTTGAGGTTTTGGTTGAGCCGCTTGGGGTCCAGGCAGATCCGTAGGCTTCCATCGGGTTTTGTGACATACACAAGGCTGCTACACCAGTCTGTGTGTGCCGTTACGCGTCTGATAACCCCCTCTTTCTCCATAGTGTCAAGCTCGGACTTGATGCGGGGCTTCAGGTGGATACTCACCTTACGGGGCGGATCACAGAAAGGTATCGCGTCATCCTTGAGGTGGAGCATCGCGGGCTCTTTTAGTTTGCCGATACAGTCAAACTGTGCTGGGAATTGTGCTTTTAGTTGTTCGACTGACCTAATAGGGCCTTGTTGGCTTGGTTGCTCAGGTATTCCAGTAACGTCGTTGACATTGATATCCACAATACCGAGTTTTTGGCATGAGGGAAGGCCAAGTATGGCTGGACCAGACACATCAACCACGAAGAACTTTTCTTGCGAGAATGCTGGGTTGCTGAGTTTGCGGACGCTGAGCACTAGTGACCCTAGGCAGGGAATATTGTCGCCACTGTATGATGTTAGTCTTACTGATGGTTCTGGGGATAGTACGAGGCTGGTGGGTGCATCACCAAACATTTGCTTGTATGTCCGCAAGGGCAGCGTATTGCCACCAGAACCTGTGTCGATTTTAAGTTTCAGGGGCCCATAGGCTGGGGGGTTTTCATGCTTGACCATGAGCTTTGAGAATGCTTCTCGTTTCAGTGCCACTCCTATGTCGGTTATCGTTATCATGTCGAAGTTTGGCATATAATCTGTTTCTTCATCAAGATTAGGGTTTTCATTAACCATGACTTCGTGTTGCCTGTGGTTAGGAGCCCGATTCGGCCGTCGGTAGGAGCGCCCTCTTGTCTTGCTCTGACGTTGTGTCTGCTGCATGTTGTCTCCTGGCATTGTTCTGCCTCCATCAGTTTTGCGGCACATCTTTTTCCAGTGCCCCTTGATGCCACAACCACTGCATCTGTCATTGTAAGCGGGGCATGACCTAATGGGATGGCTAAGCCCACAGTTCCAGCAGGGGTTGTCCGTGGTTTGTAGTTTGTTCCGTGGCTCGTTGCTTTCCCTTCGAATTGCATCCACGTTGGTATGGCTTGTACTTGTGTTCTCAGAGCTCATCTGTATGGAGCGTAATGATGCCGTGGAGGCCGCAATGGCCTCGTATTCCCGACCTCTCTCTAGAACGTTGCTCACAGCATAGCCCTTCGGTTTAGTTAGGAGTTCTTTCCGAAATTCTTCGAATTGTGTTCGTAGTATGGTCATTTCGATAAGTCGTTCGTTGAGTTCTCTGTCTTCAAACTCGCACTTTGTCGCTTTTTCACGGAGTCTGGCCAGGAATTGACTGATTGTTTCAGCAGGTTTCTGTTTGGTATTTGCAAATTCGAGGCGGTGAACTCTGAAATTTATTTTGACCGTTGCATCAACCTCACTTTCAATAAGCCTCCATATGTTCTGCGGTACACGTTGCTCCTGTTCAGTGAGGCCGCTCGCCAAGATACGCCTCATGCCCTCATCGCCGAGGGCAATTTTAATTTTAGTTGCTTGCTTGCCCGGGTCTGTGACTTCCTGGTCTTCGAGGTATAAGTTCATGCGCGCCTTGAATGCACGAAATGACTCGGCCAGGGGCTGGTGAGCCCAGTCCATACTTGGGCATTTAGGCTGGGCCATGATTGGATTTGGTTTCGAGTGTTACACAATAGATAGATAGTGATTGGATTAATAACACAGTTTACAGTTCACAAAAAGAGACATATAATAAGAGTATGGAAATCACTACAAAAATTTGTCACTGGTAGTCGGCACGGTTTTCAGTTTTGTTTACACTGCTGAATGTATGTCGTTGTTTGGCTCATTTTGTGAAGTAGTGCGTGGATAACAATGGCCAAAATACTTGTAAGTAATCTATTCACAACTTTCTTCACTATTCTCACTGTAATCACGGTGCACTAATGTCCATTCTATGCCATATTCTGACGATATAAGTTATGTACGGTTGTTATCTAGGCCGGTATGACAGTATTTGTTCAGTTGCCGTTGGGTGAAAATGGCGTCATCTGCGGCCGCTGGTAATAAACTTGGGCTGATTATGAGTCCTCTTCTCAGTTATTACGGACAGGAGATGTATGTAAAGTGTCTCTATGGTCCGGGTTTGTTAATGGAATGGCGTGGGTTGCGTTACCACGCTGCCACCATGATATAATATGCAAGAGGTTGCAGTGATTAAAAGACAGGTCTTGATGGCTTGGGTGCTAGGTAGAGACTGCCCTTTATTCATAGCTACATGGGACTACATGATACCACAATACCCAAGGAAGCTACCAAAAAGGAACCTTCCATCAGGGCGCCATGGCTATCTCACCCAAAAATAGATTTTTCGCTTCGCTCAAAATCCGTTTTCTTCTCTATACATTACCTTCTTGAATGTATAATAAACGAGGAAAATACAAAACACGATATCTGGATAAACCTCCGTTGCAAAGACTATGTCTCATGAAAAAATACAGTAACCAGTACTGCCAATGTGTAATGTAGATCAAATGTTAACGTATCATGCTAACATTAGCAGTGTTTCTCATTTAATTTTTCTCAGTTTACTTGCCCGTTGTAGACTCTTGTATGTACGTTTGTACATAGCAGGTTTCGACTTTCTGCGCAAAAACCCCACCTTCCTGCGCAGAGACTTTTCCCCTACCAATAGGATTTTTTCTTCTCTAATACAACTTTACTGTTTATACTTGACGGGCAATACATTCAAAATATGCGCAATTTTTGGCGAGACAACTAAAATTGTTTTGAGGACTTTAGTTTGTGTTACCAGATTGTTAGATTCCAAACTTACCTGAAAAGGATGGAAATACAACATAATCATTGGCTTAAATGAAAATAAAATAAAAACATAAGTAGGTTTTCTTCAATGTTAAATTTTGTTTTATCCATAGAGTAACATATATATGTATCATGCTTGATAAAATAACACCCATCATAGTTCGAAAGGAACGCTGGTGAAAATTGTTCATTTGGCAACACTGACTTGCATAAGCAAGTAGCAGATAACAATTTCAGCGCCACCTGTTATGTGCCCTACTAAAGTGGCCAGAAATCCAAGCGATACAGGAGAGGGTGAAAACTGCTTTTATAACATTTCTAACTTAAACTAATTTACTAAACACATTATAATCATCTGTAAAATTAATTATCGAACAGAGGAATTAGGATTAAATTTAGTCTTGAAATTTGTAAAGAGAGTACATTTAATGCAACGATTTTGCAATAGACAAACCACAGGAGGTTGTTTTAAATATAAATCAATGTAAACGTATTTAAATGGAAATGTTTTAATAAAGTGTGATATATATATTTTGCACTATAAAAACAATATCAATGGAAGAAGGGGAGCATGGATATTGTTTGAATAAAAGGTATTAGGCCTCATGTGGAGGGGAGTTCATATATCATTCATAACATTCGGTGAAGGAGTTAACATTTAATAACAGACTAACACTAAAATTTGTCAACTGTATTGATTAGATCTAATATTTTATCTTATATCATATTTATAGTGAGTACATTGGCTCCAAGAAGGGCCAGATCTCCTACTAAAATGGAAGAAAAAGAAGAATCCAATCCAAGGCTGCGACGTTCCTGTCAGTGTTCCCTGTACCTGTACTGTCTTTTGGTTCAGTGTTCAGTAGTAATTCTGTAACCCACTTACTAGTTACCTAAGTAAAAGATATTCTTCTCTTCCTCCTCAAAATGGTCCTTGATTCTTCGCAAATCTGTAGGGAATGGCGTTTAAGGTAATTGTTGATATTTTTTTGTAAGAGTTAGTGTACTGTAGAGATATTAGCCCTTATTCTGATTGTTATGAATAGTGATAACCTTTGATATAAAGCCATGAAAGTAATATGACAATGGGTAACGGCTCCTCACCTATCCTAAGCCTTAGATTCTTAGACTTGGTTAAGTCTGTTTGGGGTGCAGATGTTTATGGTTATCTACGGATAACCGTTCCAGGGTTTAGAACCCCGTGATACCTGACGGTAATTCTCTTGTAATATCACTCACAGAAATATTATACAGTAGGAAGCTCCTGAAGGAACTTCCATCAGGACGACAAGGCTATCTCACCCAAAAATAGATTTTTCCTACGTCCAAATCCGTTTTATATCGCCAAACTTTTACTCGTTTGGTACATCAGGGGTAAATGAAGATGGAGAAACCACACTGGGCTACAGCGTCTTTAATCATACATATTTTCCCAGTTACTTCTGATTTTGCTCACTTGGGTAGGTAGGTGCTATTGCTATGCGGTTTATAAGGTACTTGGATTACATAAATCATGTATTTTTCAGTATTATGATATAATTGCTTATGATTATTTGGTAGTATTATAAAATACATGGGACAGACTATACTAATAAAAAAAATTGGTATAAATATATATATATATATATATATATATATATATATATATATATATATATATATATATATATATATATATCTATAAAAATATGTATATATATATATGTATATATATATGTATATATATATATATTATATATATGTATATATATATATATATATATATATATATATATATATATATACATATATATATGTATATGTGTATATTTATATATATATATATATATATATATATATATATATTATATATGTATATATATATATGTATATATATATATGTATATATATATATATATATATATATATGTATATGTATATATATATATGTGTGTATATATATATATATATATATATATATACATATATATATATATATATATATATATATATATATATATATATATATATATATATATATATAGAAAACTCCCATTTTCATCGAAAATTACCCTTATTTCCCTCAAGTAAACAATTAATTAGGTAATATTTCGGTAAAGTTGGGTATACATAGAAAAACTGTTTTCTTCGGAAATTAACTTTAATTCCCTCAAATGAATAGTTAATAAGGGGTAAAGATAGACTGTGAACTGGGAAGAGGGCTCCCGGGCTTGCCCACCAGCCTCCCGGGCTAGATGTTGTAACCTGGGAAGTACTAGGTTAAGTTTGGTGGGTTTGTTAGGTTCTGTACCCTTATAGAAATATCAAAAGTGTTAATTCATAATAGTAGAACCGCATATTTGCAGTGTAAATAAAGGTCAAATTCGTTGAATCCACATCATTTACTGTAGTTAAAGTTTTTTTTTCCTCCTAGAAATATTGTCCCAGGTCTTTCTATAAATTTACCCATTATTTCACATCTCTCAAATGGTCTTTGGGAGCCTTTATAGTTGGTTGAAAAGTAAATTAAGGTTCCCCACTTGACCTAACCTAGAAACAATATCCTTACTCACTTAATGGGCGGGGCTAAATTGCGTCCCCCCCCTTAGACTGACATATCCTTAATTTACCCTAAGGCTAAGTCTTAACCCTGTGTTTGTTTCACAACTGGCCTCACTCCGGGTAAGGTAGTACTAAATCATGTTATTTCATAAATCGTAAAGCTAGTTTCATAATACCGTGTTTAGACAAAGATAAAGATAATTTTCCATATAAAGATAATCAATTTTACAAGTACTATAATAAGAAACTTTAATGCCTGTCCCAAACACCTACTGGAGGCCTACATACAGCCCCTCTGGGTAAAATTCTAGAATAGTGCAATAAATGGTTTTTAGAAAATAAGACTGGTATTTAGTGTATTTTGTGACGCTTTGAATATTTTTGAAGATGATTCATGGCGGAAGTACATAGTTTTTGAGTGATGGTGGGTCGATTATTATAATTGAAAAGCTGTGGCTTTGTGTATTACGTTTGAAACACCATAAAATATAGTGTACTTATTTAATTGTGTCGATGTTTACGTTAGATTTCTTAAACTTTGTTGTTTATGCCCATCATCGTCATCGAAAACCAGTCATCGCAATAAAACAAGTTACCATAATTAAAACCGAGTAACAGTCATAAAACACTTGAAACTTTGGAGCTTTTGTTTGCCAGGACTTCCGGGCACAAAGAAAACCGTGTTTTCCATGCCATTTTCTAAGGAATCGTTTGAAGCAGTGTTCATAGAATTACAAAGTTTTCCTTACTTAATTGATTTAATATCATCTTGGTTTTTGCTCAGTTGTATGCTTGCTTCGTTTGCAATTAAACACTATCCCATTGCTCCTATGTTCTGGCAAGTGAAACATGTTTCGCTATGCATGTTAGCTCCTTGTGCTAGTATTTTGTCGTTATTTATCAATCATACAAATTTAAAGGAGTAAATACTGAATACACACTGAACAAAGGGCTGAGTTGTAGCTTTGTGCTTCAGCATCTGTTTGAACATGGACTTGTCTTCTATTTTCATTGATCTGACCAGACATATCAAACACACGTTTCTACCATAATCTTTTATTTTTAAATATGTAACTTCCCTGGTAGTTCGTTTCGTCGCGCGCACGGCAGAAATTCAAATTTCGCGGCAATTGCCGCCATGACAGTAGGTGGTCATACATGAGCACCATCTCTCATAGGTTACCAGAACTGTTCCCAACATTCCTCAGAAATTCCCTGCCGTTGATCGAGTCAACGCCTAGGAAATTCGTTTCGCTAATATATTACTTTATTCTACAATTTGGTGAAGTACCTTTTGTCTGATTATTGTTAATGGCTTTCACTGCCTTTCAACTATCGAAGATATTGGATTTTCCTTTTCACACGAAATAAGATAGTTTTTTGTTGGTCCAACTTGGACAGTTTAATTTAACTTGTTTTTCAAGATGTCTCCTCTGTTGTTAAACTTTGTGTGCAGGGCTAGACCGGCTTTCAAGCGGCTCTTGATTCCCACACAGTATGTAACAGAGGGCATGTGTGTATTTGTTTTCTTTTCTATGTTCGTAAGTTTGAAATGGATAGGATCAAGGAATTTTTTTCCCCCTACTTTATTAACTAACAAACAACTCTTACGGATATAATAGAAGAAAAAACATTTAACCCTGGATAGGTACGATGGGTCGTTCGCGACCCCGAGCGTCAAAAAAAACCAGGTTTTTCTCACGTGACTCACCCCCGTGACTGAATTTGTGGGTGATCGACCTGCAGGAGGTGTCTCCCCTACACGCTCTAGTAGTGTCCAGATGTGCATTGCTGTAGCTGTACTCCTTCCCCGATTTCTGAGACGCATCGGGGTCGAGCGAGACCGAGTTTACCCTTCTAAGGTAATTTGCATAATTATCAAAGTTATTACGTATTATGAAATTGTCGTAGAATGGTGCAACTTGTATAGGTTATCAGTTGTGGAAAGTCTTGGTGGATTGTTTGGCTACCATGTGCATGATTTTTTTTCTAGTTAAAATGTCGTTCATCACCACGAGGACCATTTTACCGCGAGTGCCCCTTTTTCATTTTTTTTTCATTTTTTTGCCAAGTAATTTTTCCGTAAGATATTGCCAAATAGTGTCGTAAAACTTTTGCTTGTTTAGTGTTGGAAAGTGTGTCTAGATGATCTGGCTACCCATGCGTGACTTTGTTTTTGTCAGATACGACGTAGTTATTGGTATGTTGGGTATTTAACTGCGGTTACCAATTTCTGTGTTTTTTCAATATTTGTAAAAATTACTACGTAGTAAGGAATTGCCGTATATTATTCATTTTTTTTTCATGTTTATGTGTTAGAAAGTGTGCCTTGATGGTTGGGCTAACACGTGCATGTCTTTTTTTTTATCTGAGATGCCGTATATTAGAATGTCGGGCATTTTACCGCGAGTGCCCCTTTTTCATTTTTTTTTCATTTTTTTGCCAAGTCATTTTTCCGTAAGATATTGCCAAATAGTGTCGTAAAACTTTTGCTTTTTTAGTGTTGGAAAGTGTGTCTAGATGATCTGGCTACCCATGCGTGATTTTGTTTTTGTCAGATACGACGTAGTTATTGGTATATTGGGTATTTAACTGCGGTTGCCAATTTCTGTTTTTTTTTCAATATTTGTAAAAATTTACTACGTAGTAAGGAATTGCCGTATATTATTGATTTTTTTTTTCATGCTTATGTGTTAGAAAGTGTGCCTTGATGGTTGGGCTAACACGTGCATGTCTTTTTTTTTTTATCTGAGATGCCGTATATTAGAATGTTGGGCCTTTTTCCGCGAGTGCCCCTTTTTATTTGTTTTGCATTTTTTTGCTTAGTCATGTTACCGTAAGGAATTGGAAAGTAGTGTCGCAAAACTTATATTTTTATAGTGTTGGAAAGTGTTTCTAGATGATCTGGCTACCCATGCCTATTTTTTTTTTAGCCAGATATGGCGTATATATAAGTATGTGTTCGATTTTCCTGTGATTGCCATTTTTTCGTTTTTTCCCATTTCTTTCAAAATTACTACGTACTAAGGAACTATCACAGAGTAATGATTCATTTATATGTTTATTTGTCGGAAAATGTGCCTTGATGGTTTGCCTAGCACGTGGCTGAAATTTTTTTTTTCTGAAATGTCGTATATTAGAATGGCCATTTTTCCACGAGTGCCCCTTTTTATTTGTTTTGCATTTTTTTGCTTAGTCATGTTACCGTAAGGAATTGGCAAGTAGTGTCGCAAAACTTATAATTTTATAGTGTTGGAAAGTGTTTCTAGATGATCTGGCTACCCATGCCTATCTTTTTTTTTAGCCAGATATGGCGTATATATAGGTATGTGTTCGATTTTCCTGTGATTGCCATTTTTTCAATATTAAACTTACCCGATAATCATGTAGCTGTCAACTCCGTTGCCCGACAGAATTCTATGGAGGGATACGCCAGCTATCACAATACTAGAAGGGGGTGTACTTACCAGCGCCACCTGTGGCCAGGTACTCAAGTACTTCTTGTTGACACCTCCTCAATTATTCCTCTGTCGTGCTTCCGGCAAGACGTTCTGGGATATGCTTATGATCTTCGAGTTTGTTCACGGCTAATTGGTGAAGTATTCTCTCAGATTTCGGCTGTCGCTTTACTGGAAACCTTCTTATATTAGCTAGATAGCTTTTATATAGTCCTGATATACGGTTAACGATCTTTTGCTTAATTTTGGAAACCCCTTTGGCTAACTCTTTGGATTCAAGATGTCTGACATTTCGCAAGCCCCCTCCCATAGACGATGTAGGTCTTGCAATAGGCGTATTCCGAAGGCCTCGGTAGATCCTCACACCGCTTGTTCTGACTGTAGGGACAGACCCTGTCAGTTAGAAAATCGATGTGAGGAATGCGCCGGACTTTCGGAACTGGAATTTGTCCGTCTTTTAAAATATTCAACTAAGTTAGAGAGAGGTAGAGTTAGGAGGAGTTCTTCTCACTCTTCACTGTTTTCCTCACCTCATGATCCCCTACCTTTTCCTACCCCTGTAGTGGCTACCCCCGAACCTACTGTTTGCCCTCCGCCTGATATGTCTGTGGTTTTGCGTGCTATTCAGGCCTTAGGCGATAAAGTAGAGTCAGTGGTAAGTGACCATAAGTCTCTGATGGCCGAAGTTAAGGAACTTAAGGTCAAGAGTGCAGTGGGTGGAATTAGTGCCAGTGCTGTGACGAGTGCTAGTGTCAGTGCAGTGCCAAGTGCTAGTGTCAGTGCCAGTGTGGTGCGTGGGGATACTTCTGTGCGAGCCAGTCGTCCTCCCAGTCCGGGACCTCTTGCAAGCTCCCAAGCCCAGGGGAGAAGCAATGTCGAAGGGCATAAGGGTTCGGCAGGCCTTGTTAGGCGCACAGAAGTATCCTCGGTGGTTGCGGGCGTGTCTTCCAAAGACCGTCACTCCCACCTGCAGACGATTGAGCCCGTCTTGTTCTCGTCCGCTGATCATCTGTCAGGGAAGAAACGTTGGTCTCAGGTCTCGAGACCACTTAAACGCAGAGTCCAGTCCGCGAGTGCTCAGCCAGGTTGCAGTCATTGGCTCAGCTCTGACTCGCCGCAGTCATCTGTCGACTGCACTCCGCCCAAGAGGAGTAAGGTTCTGCCACAACAGAGCTCGACTGTTAAGGCTTTACCTCAGCCTACTGTAGTTTCTGCCGACCCTAAGTGGACTCTTCTACAGTCCATGCAAGCACAGCTTTCGGACTTGATGCGTGAGTGTCGGGCTGAGAGTGTTGCGCCTCCGCCTCCGCCTACACTCCCTCCGCCTGCTTTCGCTCCGCCTACGCTCGCTCCGCCTGCGCTTGCTCCGCCTGATCGCAGTACCACCTGCCAGGCGTACGATGTTGAGCCACAGTCTGAGTTTGCTGTTCCCAGTGGTGTTCAGCCTCCGCCTTCTTTAAGGCAACCTTTGCTATGGGATCAGGAGGATTATACCTCTCTTCCTCCGCCTCCCCTTGCTGCTCCACCAGTGGTGCAACTCTCGGCTGAGGTACAACAACCTCTCCCGTGCATGAGTCAGTCTCCTCAGCTCTCGCTGCAGCGAGCTCAACCTTCCACGAGGCAAGCTCCACTACACCTTGGCCTTGCGCCTCAGGAGCCTCAGCTTGCGAGACATTTACCTTGTTCTGCGCAGCCTCAACCTCTTCACGCTCCGTTCACACCACAGGAACAGGAACTTGCTACTCCGCTTCCACCAACCGCTCAGCAAGCGCAACCCTTGGGTTCAACCTCTCATGCTAGGAGTCAGCCTCCTCCACCCATGCGCCTTCCTTCTGCTTTGTCTGTTAGTCAGCCTTTGCAGTCTGAGCCTCAGGTTCTCCCTCAACAGTTACTTGAAGAGGAAACCACTAATATTGTTCCTACTCGTTCTGACTCTGCTGTTCAGCATTCTTGTCCAATATCTTCGCTACACTCTGATGATGATGCGTCTGATGATGAGGAGGCACACCTGGATCCCTCGTCAGACGTGGATGAATCCAAGCCTTCTCCACAGTCTATTGACTTTCGTAAGGTCTTGGCTCTGCTTAGGGAGGTTTACCCAGACCACTTTGTCTCTGCTATTCCCCGCTCTCCACCATCTGAGTTTTCGCTGGGCGTACAACAAGCTAAGTCCTCTTATACTAAGCTAGTACTAGCAAGGTCCTCTAAGAGAGCATTAAGGATCTTAGGGGAGTGGCTGCAGACTAAGCAACACCTTGGCAAAACTTCTTTCATGTTCCCGCCGACTAAGCTCACCTCGAAAGCGAGCGTTTGGTATGCCACAGGAGAAGCACCAGGCTTGGGAGTACCTGCCTCTGCCCAGGCTGACTTCTCAAGTCTGGTAGACTCGCCTCGGAGAACTGCAATGAGGCGTTCTAAGGTTTGCTGGACCTTCTCAGACCTGGATCACTTACTGAAAGGACTGTTTAGAGCATTTGAGATGTTCAACTTTCTTGACTGGTGCCTGGGGGCCCTCAGCAAGAAGACCTCTCCTGCGGACAAGGATTCTGCCATGCTATTAATGTCCTGCATGGATAAGGCCATTAGGGATGGATCTGGTGAGCTTGCGTCGTTGTTTGTATCAGGGGTTTTGAAGAAAAGGGAACAGCTGTGTACCTTCCTTTCCTCCAGCATTACACCTTGCCAAAGGTCACAACTCCTTTTTGCTCCGCTCTCGAAGTTCCTCTTCCCCGAAGAGCTGGTTAAGGACTTGTCTGCTGCCCTGATACAAAAAGACACTCACGATCTTGTAGCCTCATCGGCTCGTAAGTCTAAGGTTGCTACCTCAGTCCCCAAGACTTATCGCTCCCCAGTGGTTGATACCCCTGCTACGAGGTTCATACCGCCCTTTCGTGGTAGAGCCCCCAGCCGAGGAAGCTCCCGTCCAGACTCTTACAGGAGCAAGTCCAGGAAAGGCTCCAGGACATCTAAAGGAAAAAACTGACTCTCCGCATCTCCAGACAGCAGTAGGAGCCAGACTCAAGATCTTCTGGCGAGCCTGGGAGAAGAGAGGTGCAGACGCCCAGTCTGTCAGTTGGCTGAGGAACGGTTACAGGATTCCATTCTGCCTCAAACCACCTCTGACCACATCGCCCATCAACCTCTCTCCCAACTACAAAGAAGAGGACAAGAGGCTAGCATTGCACCAGGAGGTGTCGCTACTTGTGCAGAAGAAGGCAGTGGTTATAGTCCGGGACCATCAATCCCCGGGCTTCTACAACCGTCTCTTTCTTGTGGCCAAGAAGACAGGGGGTTGGAGACCGGTGCTGGACGTCAGCGCGCTCAACGCGTATGTCACCAAGCAGACGTTCACGATGGAGACGACGAAGTCGGTCTTAGCAGCGGTCAGGCAGGAGGACTGGATGGTCTCGTTGGACTTGAAAGATGCCTACTTTCACGTTCCTATTCATCCAGACTCCCAACCTTTCCTGAGATTCGTTTTCGGAAAGGTTGTCTACCAATTCCAAGCCCTGTGTTTTGGCCTAAGCACAGCTCCTATGGTCTTTACTCATCTGATGAGGAATATAGCAAAATTCCTACACTTATCGGACATCAGAGCCTCCCTCTACTTAGACGACTGGCTGTTGAGAGCCTCCACGAGTCGTCGCTGTCTGGAGAATCTCAATTGGACTTTAGACTTAATCAGAGAACTGGGTCTATTAGTCAACATAGAAAAGTCTCAACTCATTCCCTCCCAATCCATTGTGTACCTGGGAATGGAGATTCGGAGTCAGGATTTTCGGGCTTTTCCATCGGCCCCCAGGATAAGCCAAGCCCTAGAGTGCATCATGAGCATGCTGAAGAGGAGCAGTTGCTCGGTGAGACAGTGGATGAGTCTCACAGGGACCCTTTCATCACTGGCCCTGTTCGTCGAGCTAGGGAGACTCCACCTCCGCCCTCTTCAATTCCATCTTGCAGCTCATTGGGACAAGGGTTCGACTCTCGAAGCAGTCTCTATCCCAATCACCCAAGAGATGAAGACCACTCTCCTGTGGTGGAAGCACAACCTCCTTCTCAGGGAGGGTCTATCGTTGGCTATTCAGACCCCCAATCTTCATCTCTTCTCAGATGCATCGGACTCGGGCTGGGGTGCGACCTTGAACGGACGGGAATGCTCGGGAACGTGGAACGAAGAACAGGGATTACTCCACATCAACTGCAAGGAGCTACTAGCAGTTCATTTAGCCCTGTTGAACTTCAAGTCCCTCCTGCTAGGCAAAGTGGTGGAGGTGAACTCAGACAACACCACAGCCTTGGCTTACATCTCCAAGCAAGGAGGGACCCATTCGAGGAGCCTATACGAGATCGCAAGGGACCTCCTCATTTGGTCAAGAGGTCTAAACCTCACTCTGGTCACGAGGTTCATTCAGGGCGATATGAACGTCTCAGCAGATCGCCTAAGCAGAAGGAATCAGGTCATTCCCACGGAATGGACCCTCCACAAGAGTGTGTGCAACAGACTTTGGACCTTGTGGGGTCAACCTACCATAGATCTGTTTGCCACCTCCATAACCAAGAGACTTCCGCTGTACTGTTCCCCTGTTCCAGACCCTGCAGCAGTTCATGTGGATGCTTTTCTACTGAACTGGTCCCATCTCGACCTGTACGCATTCCCACCGTTCAAGATAATAAACAAAGTTCTGCAGAAATTCATCTCGCACGAAGGGACACGGCTGACGCTGGTTGCTCCCCTTTGGCCTGCAAGAGAATGGTTCACAGAGGTACTTCAATGGCTAGTCGACATCCCCAGGACTCTACCTCTAAGAGTGGACCTTCTACGTCAACCTCACATAGACAGGTTGCACCCAAACCTCCACGCTCTTCGGCTGACTGCCTTCAGACTGTCGAAAGATTCGCTAGAGCTAGAGGCTTTTCGAAGGAGGCAGCCAGTGCGATTGCCAGAGCGAGAAGGGTTTCCACTTGTAGAGTCTACCAGTCTAAGTGGGAGGTCTTCCGAAGCTGGTGTAGAGCCAATTCAATATCCTCTACCAATACCTCTGTGACCCAAATAGCTGACTTCCTTCTACATCTTAGGAATGAGAGATCCCTTTCAGCACCTACGATTAAAGGGTATAGGAGTATGTTGGCTTCAGTTCTCCGCCACAGAGGTTTGGACCTTTCTTCCAACAAGGACCTTCAAGACATTCTTAAGTCTTTTGAGACGTCTAAAGAGCGTCGTCTATCCACTCCAGGCTGGAATCTAGACGTAGTCTTAAGGTTCCTTATGTCACCTAGGTTCGAACCTCTCCAGTCAGCTTCCTTCAAGGACCTTACCCTCAAGACTCTTTTTCTCGTCTGCCTTGCAACAGCTAAGAGAGTCAGTGAGGTTCATGCCTTCAGCAAGAACATTGGTTTCACGACCGAATCTGCAACATGTTCTTTTCAGCTCGGATTCCTAGCAAAGAACGAACTTCCTTCACGTCCTTGGCCTAGATCGTTTGAAATACCTAGCCTCTCCAACATGGTAGGTAACGAACTAGAGAGAGTTCTTTGCCCTGTCAGAGCTCTCAAATTTTATCTTAAGAGGTCTAAACCTCTTCGAGGACAGTCAGAAGCCTTATGGTGTGCCATCAAGAAACCTTCGAGGCCCATGTCCAAGAATGGGGTTTCATATTATATAAGGCTTCTGATTAGAGAAGCCCACTCTCACTTAAAGGAGGAAGACCTTGCATTGCTGAAGGTAAGGACCCACGAAGTAAGAGCCGTAGCTACTTCGATGGCCTTTAATAAAAACCGTTCTCTGCAGAGCATAATGGATGCAACCTATTGGAGGAGCAAGTCAGTGTTTGCATCATTTTATCTTAAAGATGTCCAGTCTCTTTACGAGAACTGCTACACCCTGGGACCATTCGTAGCAGCGAGTGCAGTAGTAGGTGAGGGCTCAGCCACTACATTCCCTTAATCCCATAACCTTTTTTAACCTTTCTCTTGAATGCTTTTATTGTTGTTTTTATGGTTGTTACGGTAGGCTAAGAAGCCTTCCGCATCCTTTTGATTTGGCGGGTGGTCTATTCATTCTTGAGAAGCGCCTGGGTTAGAGGTTTTGTAGAGGTCCTTTAGTAGGGTTGCAACCCCATATACTTTGGCACCTTTGGGTTGATTCAGCCTCCAAGAGGAACGCTGCGCTCAGTAAGGAAGACGAACTTAAAAAAGAGGCAGAGTAACGGTTCAATTCGACTTCCTTACCAGGTACTTATTATTTCATTGTTATTTGAGATAACTGTTATATGAAATATGGGATACTTAGCTATCCTTTAATCTTGTACACTGGTTTTCACCCACCCCCCTGGGTGTGAATCAGCTACATGATTATCGGGTAAGTTTAATATTGAAAAATGTTATTTTTATTAGTAAAATAAATTTTTGAATATACTTACCCGATAATCATGATTTAATCGACCCTCCCTTCCTCCCCATAGAGAACCAGTGGACCGAGGAATAATTGAGGAGGTGTCAACAAGAAGTACTTGAGTACCTGGCCACAGGTGGCGCTGGTAAGTACACCCCCTTCTAGTATTGTGATAGCTGGCGTATCCCTCCATAGAATTCTGTCGGGCAACGGAGTTGACAGCTACATGATTATCGGGTAAGTATATTCAAAAATTTATTTTACTAATAAAAATAACATTTTTCGTTTTTTCCCATTTCTTTCAAAATTACTACGTACTAAGGAACTATCACAGAGTAATGATTCATTTAGATGTTTATTTGTCGGAAAATGTGCCTTGATGGTTTGCCTAGTATGTGGCTGAATTTTTTTTTCTGAAATGCCGTATATTAGAATGTTAGCCATTTTTCCGCGAGTGCCCCTTTTTATTTGTTTTGCATTTTTTTGCTTAGTCATGTTACCGTAAGGAATTGGCAAGTAGTGTCGCAAAACTTATATTTTTATAGTGTTGGAAAGTGTTTCTAGATGATCTGGCTACCCATGCCTATCTTTTTTTTAGCCAGATATGGCGTATATATAGGTATGTGTTCGATTTTCCGGTGATTGCCATTTTTTCGTTTTTTCCCAATTCTTTCAAAATTACTACGTACTAAGGAACTATCACAGAGTAATGATTCCTCTAGATGTTTATTTGTCGGAAAATTTTGTTTACTTCTTTTTTGATTGAATATCATCAAATTTTTTTAGCTAAAATATTATATATTACATTTTTTTTTCGATTTTATTTCCCTTCAAAAAAAATTTTTTGGGTCAGAATTTTAATTTTATAGTCGTAAAATAATCGACAATTATCCAGCAACCCACCATACAATTTTTATGCATATCCAATAATAATTAGATTAGTAAATAACACCTTGAAATTGACATACCCTTCCTACATTTCAAGTGGCAGATTAGGGAGTCTGAGTCAGTGTGGTTGGCGGCCATTTTGTGGACATATCCGAAGCGTAAGTTGCCCTATCTATATATATTCTTGTTCCCTATAGAATTTGTGATATTTTGGTATATTTTTACCTGCATAAATATCATATTATATATTAAATATATGTATTTTTTTACGAAATTTCTAAGTACTCAAAAAATTACCTTTAGATATGGCCCCTGATATAAATGTAATTTACAAAATAATGAAGATTTTTTTACATATTTATATTTTAGGATAACATATGTTTATTTCCTAAAAAAATTAGCAACTTCCTATTTCATTTGGGTACCCAAAAAAATTCATGAAATTTGGACAAATTTTTTTGGCCAAAAAAAGTTACCCTTTTTTTCTCATTTCAGATCTTCACCTCCATGGGTCTGACTTCATCCAAAATACATCAAGATGTGTCCTAAACATTCAAGAATCAATTCCTAAAAGGATTTGTGTATATATGTATAAACTTTTTTTTTATGAATTTTTATGTCAGGTCTTTTTTTTTTTCTACTTAATTTTTTAAAATATTTATAATAAATAGTTTTTCTGCAGATGAGTAGTATTTATCTTTACAGTTGTTTTAAGCATTCATTGAAGTTTTTTTTGGCAAAAGAAAAAAGGAGGTTACTGCAAAAACTGATTTTTCAAGAATTTTTTTTGGCGTCGGGGTCGTTCGCGTCCGAGTATACCCTTAAAGGGGTGTCCGAGGAGCGTACCTATCCAGGGTTAAACATTAAAACATTATAACGTCACAATTATGTGACGTAAACTCTTGGGCGAGATCTGAATGCCTTGAAGGAAATCAGTCCGCCATCGCGATGACATCACAATCCTGTGATGTGATCGGACATGGGTTGGGAGCAACTCTGGACAATTGAGAATGCTCAGGTCTTTGGTCCAAAGATCAGAAGAGACTTCATATAAACCACAAGGAGCTTCTGGCAGTCCATCTGGCCTTGAAAAGTTTCGAGAATCTGATCAAAAACAAGGTGGTACAGGTGAACTCGGACAATACCACGGCCTTAGCCTATATCTCAAAACAGGGAGGGACCCACTCTCACTCCCTTTTTGTCACCGCAAAGGACCTCATCATTTGGTCAAAGGAAAGAAACATCTCCCTTATGACGAGATTTGTTCAACGAGAAAAGAATGTGATAGCAGACTGCCTCAGCAGAAGAGGGCAAGTCATCTCCACGGAGTGGGACTCTTCACCAGGACGTGTGCGAGAAACTCTGGAGGATTTGGGGTCGACCTACCATAGACCTTTTTGCGACTTCTTTGACAAAGAGGCTTCCCACTTACTGCTCTCCAGTCCCAGATCCAGAGGCAGCCCACATAGACACTTTCCTTCTGGACTGGTTGCACCTAGAAATCTATGTTTTCCCTCCATTCAAGATCCTTCACAAGGTTCTTCAGAAGTTCACCTCTCACGAAGGGAGCAGGTTGACGTTGGTTGCTCCCCTCTGGCCCTCAATGAAATGGTTCACTGAGGTACATCAATGGCTGGTAAACGTTCCGAGAAGTTTACCATTGCGAATGAATCTTCTTCGTCAGCCTCACATAAAAAGATTCCATCAAAGCCTCCCCGCGCTTCGTCTAACTGCCTTCAGACTATCGAAAGACTCTCTAGAGCTAGAGGGTTTTCGAAGGAGGCAGCTAGAGCGATTGGAAGGGTGAGGAGATCCTCTACCATCAGGATCTACCAATCTAAATGGGAGGTATTTAGAGACTGGTGCAAGTCCTCCTCTGTTTCCTCATCCAATCCAATACCACTGTAGCACAGATCGCGGACTTCTTGCTTCATCTCAGAAATAACCGCAGCCTTTCTGCCTCAACTATTAAAGGCTACAGAAGCATGTTAGCTGCAGTGTTTAGACACAGAAACTTGGATTTGTCTAATAATAAGGATCTTCAAGACCTTCTCAAGTCTTTCGAGACTTCCAAGGAACGTCAAATTACTACTCCAGCTCGGAATTTGGACGTGGTCCTTAAGTTTCTTATGTCTGAAAGATTTGAGCCTCTAAACTCGGCTTCTCTCAAAGACCTTTCTCTCAAAACTCTCTTTTTAGTGAGCCTTGCTACCACAAAGAGAGTCAGTGAAGTGCATGCCTTCAGCAAAAATATTGGCTTCTGCTCCAATAAAACAGTGTGGTCTTTACAGCTTGGTTTCCTGGCCAAAAATGAGCGACCATCTCATCCATGGCCTAAATCATTTGAGATTCCAAACCTATCGCATGTTGTTGGGAATGAAATTGAAAGGGTCTTATGCCCTGTAAGGGGTCTAAAGTTTTATCTAAATAGAACCAAAACCTTACGAAGTAATTCAGAGGCTTTATGGTGTTCGGTAAAAAAGCCCTCCTTACCAATGTCAAAAAATGCCTTGTCATATTTTGTTAGACTTTTAATTAGAGAGGCCCACACTCACTTAAGTGAGGATGACCTGAAATTACTTGAAAGTTAAAACTCATGAAGTCAGAGCAGTGGTGACGTCAGTGGCTTTTAAACAGAATAGATCCCTTAGAAGTATTATGGACGCAACCTTTTGGAGGAGTAAATCTGTGTTCGCTTCACATTATTTAAAAAATGTCCAGACTCTTTATGAGGACTGCTACACGTTGGGACCATTCGTAGCAGCGAGTGCAGTAGTGGGTGAAGGTTCTACCACTACTGTACATTCCCTTAATCCCAATATCCTTTTTCTTCTCTTGAAACTTAATTTTTGGGTTGTATGTGGAGACTGAGATAGTCTTCCGCAATCTTTTGATTTGGCGGGTGGTCATACTTGTTTCTTGAGAGCGCCCAGATAAAGGGTATTGTTGAGGTCCTGTTATAGGGGTGTTCACCCCATATATAACAGCGCCTAGAGGTCTTTCAGCCCCTTGAGTGGATCGCTGGGCTTCATAAGGATAGCGGACTAATAAGGCAGAGTATCATCAAAGTCAGCTTCCTTATCAGGTACTAATACTTGTTTGTTTTTTAATTGTCAAAACTCTTGAGCTTATATTCCTGCAATGTTTAATACTGGTCTCTACCCTCCACCAAGGGTGTGAATCAGCTATATATATATCCACCGGCTAAGTTAAATATTTTAAAATTTTTATTTCAATTTAAAATAAATTTTTTAATATACTTACCCAGTGGATATATATAATTAAATACCCTCCCTTCCGCCCCTCTAGAGACCCTACGAGCTGAGAAGAACTGGAGTTTATTGGAATATGTTTAGTATCCTGCCGACAGTTGGCGCTAGTGTACACCCAGCCAACCAGCATGGTGATCGCCCGCGACTTTTGAATCTGCCGATTGTCGGAGACGTTAGCTATATATATATCCACCGGGGGAGTATATTCAAAAATTTATTTTAAATTGAAAATATCATGTTTATGTATATTTATGTGTATAGAAATGTGATAAGTTTCCTTTTCAGTGTTTGTGCTGTGTGTGAGATACATATACGACAACGACACTTGCGTAGATTAGTAAGGCCAGCACAGTTACACTTTGTGGGGAACGACCTCTCTCTCTCTAATCCATCGGTCTTCCCGTCGGCATATAACCGTTAACTCGGCCGCCGCAGGGGAATTGTTATCGCCTGGCCCTCTTCATTCAACTATTGTCTTTGCCTTTTCCTTTTTTCTACGGAAAACATGGATTTCGGAGCTAAGGGAATGTGGCCTCTCAAAGTTTGACTACGGCCTTTCTCTTCTCGAGGTAGTTCACCTTTACAACAACAGTGTACTATTGGGGAAGCTCCTTTCCCGTGCGCGGGTTAGGTTGCTCTTCTGATTGTTTGTCTCAATTATTTTTAGTAAAATTATAATTGTATTTTACCTTTTCAGCTTTTCTCCGGGGGGAACACTTCCCTTCAGAGGATCAGTAGTTCTCACTATTAGTGAATATTCTTAGCTGATTTAAATAATTGTGATTGTTTCGTAACTGACATACAAACCACTCTATTTAATAGGGGTATTACTTTCGGCGTAGCTGAAATGATGAGCCATTAAAATTTAACCGTTAGTGGGGTTAGGGGAGCGTAGCTTGTTACCCCCCCCCCTCACACACACCTGTGCTTGAGCTCACTTTGCTCTCGGCTCGGATGGTAGACGGACGTGTCCTCTCTCATCCTCGCCTCTCTCTTGGCAGCCATTAATGCTTTTTTGCTTTTTCTTTGACAGGTTTGTGTGTGAAGTTGGCCTCTGCGATTATGCGCACCTGTCCTGGATTACCCGACCGCCCCTTGCGGAACATTCATGTCGGCGGTCGAGACAGACCCTCACACCCTTTGCCCTTACTGTAGAGGTCAACGGTGTGAAAGTAATAACAAGTGTGGTGAGTGTTGGGAGTGGTCTACCTCCCAGTGGGAGAGGTTTTCTCGGCGACGTAAGAAGAAGTCTAAGCGATCCGGATCTTTCTCCTTCGAATGTTTCTTTGAAAGGAGAAAAACCCAAGGACTCTTCTTCCATTGCCCAAACCTCCTCCGAAGCTCCCACTCGAGCGGTCTCACTCGACGGTAGCGTAGACCATGGTTCTGTTTTCCAAACTCGGGGTTCGAAAGATGGCGTTACCTCCCCTAGCGAAGCAGCTCCACCTCTCCCCCCGGGGGAGGATGTGTCATTAACCAATCTTTGTTCCGTAACTGAAATACAAACCACGCTATTTACATGGGGTAGTTACTTCGGCGTAGCTGAAATGACGAGCCATAAGAATTTTAACGAGGGTTTACTACCCCTCCGCTAGTTAGCGGGGGGGTTAGGGAGGGGTAGCTTGCTACCCCTCCCCCCTCACACACACAGTGAATGCTTCACTTTACTTTTGGCTCGTAGAGACGACAGACTTGTCTGCGCTCTCCTCCGTTTTTGACTGCCATAATCTGTTTTGCTTTTTCTTTCAGTGTGTGTTTGAAGTTGGCCTCTATTCTTTCATCATGTGTACGTGCCCTGGACAAGCCGGCCGCCCTTGTGGTACCTTTATGTCGGCCTTGGACACCGATCCTCACTCCTTATGCCCTCAGTGTAGGGGCCAATGGTGTGATAGGTCTAACGTATGTATCGAGTGGTCTACCTCTCAGTGGGAGAGGTTTGCCCGGCAACGCAAGAAGAAGGCTAAAAGGGATATTACTCCTTCAGAGGCTTCTTTGAAGAGAGAAAATCCCTAGACTTCTTCTTCCGTAGCCCTTTCCTCCTCTGAAGCTCCCACTCGAGCAGTCTCTCCTGAGAGGCCGGCGAGTGGTACCGTAGACCATATTGCTGTTGACCGATCCCGGGGTGCGGGAGAGGTAGTTGCCTCCCATAGCGAGGCAGCTGCCCCTCCTCCCCCGGAGGAGGATTTAAATATTGATTTTCCTGTTAATAATAATGATTTATTACAGCTTTGGGCTTCCTTGGGGCTTCAGGGTTCGCCTTCCAGGGAAGCCCTGTTTGACATGATCAAACTGGGTGCGGCTGTTAAACAATTGCCGATGACAGCAGGGATAGATCCTCTGTCGGTCGTTGACGTTGTTGTAGCGGAGGCATCGAGTGTTTTATGCTCAAACTCCTGTGCCTGTTGTTGCTGAGGTAGCTGAAGGCTTAGGTTCCCCCTCCGAACATCCTTCGAGGGAGGAACTAAGTCCTACGGGCTCTTCTGCCGGTGATTCTCACCCCCCGGGGAGTTCACTAACAGAGACTCCTCTGCGGAGGCCCTACGAAGGTCAGAGTTCTGATCCATCGGTCCCTCGTGGGTGTATAAGGCGGAAGGCTCGTCCTCCCCTTCGCCGTAGAGGCCTTCCTTCTCCTCACAAGGGAGTAGGGAGGCGCCTCTTTGGCTCGTCATCCCCGCAGTCCTCTGCGGAGGAGACAACTCACCGATCACCGTTCCTGCCAGCTACCACCTTAGACCTCTCCAGGGATCATTTCGCGATCCCCGTCGGAGGATGGTCGTCCTTCGGGACTTTGTATCCAGTCACCCTCTAGACATGCTGTCCTGCCATCTCCTTTCAAGGAGGATGCGCGCTACGTGCCATCTAAACCTGTCATTGCGCAGGCACCGGTCCCTTCGGGGCAAAAGGGCAATGAGCGCAAAACTGCGCATCATACCCTTGCGTGCCAGGTTATACCTGCGCGCCTTCCTGCTGTTGCCCCTGATCCTGATTTAGCGCCACGGCGCTTACCTGCGCGCGTGCGCGCAAATGTTCAAGTTATACGCAAGGGTTCCCCTGCGCGCCCACATCCAACGGCGCGCCCGCGCCCATCAGCTGTTCCTGAGATAGCCCTCCCGCGCACACGCACCCGGCAGTTCCTGACAAACTCTCGGTCCAAGAGGCACCTAAGTTAGCGCACAGGTGCTCACAGGTGTCTCTAGACCCCCAACACTCTTATACTACTAAGGGTGATGCGCGCCAACTTCGCGCTGTTCCTGTTATAACGCAAACGCGCTCGCCAACGCACCAGCGCACTTCTACATCACAGCACGCAGTCCAGGAGGTTCCCAAGATAGCGCACGGGCGCTCACGGGTTCCCCTGGACTCTCTGCTAACGGCGCGCAATATAAAAACTGCGCACAATGTTCCAGTAGCGCGCGAGGTTCCAGCTGCGCGCCCAGTTCCAGTCGCGCGCGACGCGCGCCCATCCCAACAGCACACACCTACACGGTCAGTTCCTGCTGCGAGCCCTACGCGCCCATCGCAACAACGCACACCTGTGCACCCACATCCTGATGCGCGCCATGCGCGCCCACAATCCCGTGCGCGCCTGGCTATCTCACGATCGCCTAAGGCAGCTGCACAACCTGCACACCTCTCGCCAACGCGCGAACTCGCCCTTGCGCTATTGCCAGGCGGCGCAATCGCGCCCACGCCCTGTCGTGACAGACACTCGCCAGCATGCCATCGCGCACTCGCGCTCATCAGTAGCCCATCAGCCCACTGCGCGCCCTCGCATCCAGCCTTCTACCCCTCCTCATAAGATAGCTCCTGTGCGCCAAACGCCCTCGCCATCTCCTACGCGCGCCCGCGTGCCCCCGCCCCCTCCTGCGCGCCCGCACCCCCTCCTGCGCCCCCGCACACCCTCCTGCGTCCTCGCGCCCACCCTCACGTGCGTGCGCGCGAGCGCGAATATCCTGCTGCGCATGATTCATTTACGCGCGATCCAGATCGGGGCTTTTCACGGGATCACCAGCGTGATCGGCGCAACGATCGCCAACGCGATCATGCCCGAGTTACATCAGGGGTACAGGCGGACAGGCCAACATCGCGCTCCTCTCCCCGCAAGCGCAGAACAGCGCGCTCGCCGGAGGAGGGGAGGTTTCCGGACAGGTCTAAGGATCTTTCTTCTTCCTTCATTGCAGATTCTCAACAGGCGAACCCTCATGTGTCGACTCCTCCAAGGGATCGAACGATCCCCTTCCCTCCAGAGGGAGTATCTGACAGCGCGACTGTCAGCCAGCAGGCCTGGTTTGGTACCATTGTCAGAGCGCTTATGCAGGCAATGAAGCCTGTGCTTTCTGACTTGGGTCACAAATCAGTGGCAACTTCCTCCCCCCTGAAGAGGAAGAGAGGATTCCCAGACATGGTAACTTCTCCAAGGACTATCCTGTCCCCTCGCAAGTCCTTACGTAAGGCTCCTACCCCACCTCAGACTTTCTCTCCCTCCTCTGCGGATGAGTATTACCCATCCTCGGGAGAGCCGGAAGATCCGGTCCGTTCCCCCATCGCACCAATGGGGGAAACTCCGCCGCTTCCTTAGAAGTCCCCTCGTGTAGAGGTGGCGAAGGCCTTACATCCTTCATTGCTGGAGTCCTCATCCCCCCTAGGAGGGAGCCGAAGGACTCGAAGACTGTTCCCAAGTCTTCCGCAAGGACCCGACAGGAACCAGATAGACCTTTGGAGAACGTCTGCGAGTCTCCCCAGGAGGAGCCTCTGGGGACGGGAGACTTCGCTGCCAGTCCGTCAGGAGGAGAGCACCAGGAGTCAGAACATGCGTTCTGGCAAGTCCTGACCCTCATGAGGAACCTCAATGGGATCCCAGACAGAGATTCCTCCTCGTAAAGGGAAGGATACGGTCCTGGACCGAATCTACGGCACCCAGAAACCCCCTAGGACCAGTGCAGCTTTGCCCTGGTCTCAGGGGATGAAGAATGCCAGAGACAAGGTCGAGGGACAGCTCTCTGAGCTTGCCTCCTCCAATAGATCCAGTGCCGGTAACAAGCTCCTCCCTCCTCCTCGAGTACATCAGAGGAGGTATTTTGAAATCCTAGAGGAGTCTTGTTTGAGTCTTCCAGTACACCATTCGGTGGAAGAACTCACTGGGGGAGTCCCTCTCGAGAGACTCCAACCGGCAAGTGTCCTATTCCGCAACTGAGATCCTAAGCCAGGAGAAAGTTGCGAAGTGTGCCATGCAGGCAACTTCGTGGCTGGACATCTGGTTGGGATCTCTGGGCATCCTGGTACATTCTGAGGACCTGTCCAAAGAAGGTACCAGGAAGGCACTGGAGACATTCTTACTCTCAGGCACGCGAACCATCGAGTTTCTGGCCCATCAAGTCTCGAGCTTGTGGGCCAACACGATTCTCAAGCGTCGGGACGCAGTGACTGAGAGGTTCCACCAGAAGGTCCCCAGTTCTGATGTTAGCAGGCTCAGACACTCTTCCGTTCTCGATAAGAGCTTGTTTGAGCCAAAGGACGTGGAGCTAGCCTCTGAGAGGTGGAGGAAGTCCAATCAGGATTCCCTCATCCACAAGGCCCTGACATCGAGGCCTTACAAACCTCCAGCAGCTCAGCAACCCCGTCCAGCTAAGGACACTAGGAAGACAACGACAATGACAGCGAAGCAGAAGATGTCTAAGTCCTTTCTTGCCAAGGGCAGAAGGGGCAAGAAGTCCTCCAGGGGAGGAGGCAAGAATCCTAGAGGGAATGGCCGAGGCCGTAAACGCTAGGATTGGCAATCCCCCTGCATGTCCACCAGTGGGGGGATGCCTACAGAGTTGTGCGACAAGGTGCCAGCAACTCGGGGCAGATACCTGGACAATTTCCGTAATCGGTCAGGGTTATCGCGTCCCGTTCATCTCATATCTACCTCCCCTGACAGCGAATCCAGTGTCATTGAGCTCCCTTACCATGGGATCGGTAAAGAGACAGGCCCTCCGGGCAGAAGTCCAGACCATGTTGAAGAAGGATGCTCTCCGAGAGGTTGTGGACGGGTCCCCAGGCTTCTACAGTCGACTCTTTCTTGTGAGAAACGCGTCTGGAGGCTGGAGACCAGTCATCGACCTCTCGACACTGAACGGGTTTGTCAAACAGACTCCGTTCAGTATGGAGACGGCAGACACAGTCAGGCTTGCAGTAAGACCACAATACTTCATGTGCACACTAGACCTGAAGGACGCGTACTTCCAGATCCCAGTCCACCCGTCTTCAAGGAAGTACTTAAGATTTTGCCTAGACGACAAGATCTACCAGTTGAAGGTGCTGTGGTTTGGTCTCTCCACGGCACCCCAAGTGTTCACCAAGGTGTTCACCCTGATTTCATCATGGGCTCACAGGATCGGCATCCGTCTCCTCCGTTATCTGGATGACTGGTTGATCCTAGCAGACTCGAAGGCAACCCTTCTTCGCCACCGAGACAAGCTTCTCGAACTTTGCCAAGTTCTAGGGATCATGGTAAACCTCGAGAAGTCCTCTCTGCAGCCCTCTCAGAGACTGGTATACCTAGGCATGGTCATAGACACCAATCTCCACAAAGCCTTCCCATCAGACGACAGGATAGCAAGGCTGAGGAAGGTCGTGAGACCTTTCCTCACATGAGAAGAACTGCCAGCCCAAACGTGGTTACGTCTCCTCGGCCATCTTCCTCCCTGGCCCGTCTGGTTCCCAACAGTCGCCTCAGAATGAGATCTCTCCAGTGGCGACTCAAGTCGCGGTGGAATCAAGGACACGATTCCCCGGACACCCTGATCCCTATGGGACAACCGGAACAGACGGATCTCCAGTGGTGGGTGGCAGACGAGAACCTATGAAAGGGAGTGGATCTTCTCGTCCTCCCCCCGGACTTGATGTTGTTTTCGGACGCATCAAAGAAAGGGTGGGGGGCCCACGTTCTGAACCACAGGACCTCAGGCCTGTGGTCAGAATCAGAAAAGTACCTTCACATAAACCTGCTAGAAATGAAGGCCGTGTTCCTGGCACTAAAGAAGTTCCACCAAGTCCTGGCCAGCCACTCTGTGGTAGTGATGAGCGACAACACCACAGTGGTGGCTTATATCAACAAGCAGGGAGGTACCTTTTCAGAACAGCTATCCCATCTTACAGTAGAGACACTGAGATGGTCCGAAGTCCACTCGATCACACTAGCAGCTCGCTTCATTCCAGGCAAAAGGAATGTGGTCGCCGACAGTCTGAGCAGAGCGACACAGATAGTGAGTACCGAGTGGTCTTTGGATCCTCAAGTAGCCAACAAAGTCCTGACTTTGTGGGGTTCCCCGACTGTGGACCTGTTCGCTACAGCGCTGAACTTCAAGCTCCCGCTGTACTGCTCCCCAGTCCCGGACCCCAAGGCTCTCTGGCAAGATGCCTTCCAACAACAGTGGGACAACATCGATGTGTACGCCTTTCCCCCGTTCTGTCTGATGAGGAGAGTACTCAACAAGACCAGAATATCGGTCAACATGTCAATGACCCTCATAGCTTCGCTATGGCATCACGCAGAATGGTTCCCGGACCTTCTGCAACTCCTTACGGAGCCTCCAAGGGAACTCCCTCCATGTCACGAGCTACTCAAAGAACCACATGCCAACATCTTCCACAAAGCCGTAGCTTCGCTTCGACTTCACGCCTGGAGACTATCCAGCATCTCCTCACAGAGAGAGGATTTCAGGATGTCTGGACACCTGCGCAAGTCATCCGCAGGGGTCTACCAGGCGAAGTGGCGAGTTTTCTGTGGTTGGTGTCGTGCTCCGCGTGTATTTGCGGGAGGAAATGTGCCTTTCAGTCTTGGCAGTGAAAGGCTATCGCTCAGCCTTAAGTCTTGCCTTCAGGCTCAAAGGAATGGACATTTCTTCCTTGCTGGAACTGTCTCTTCTCATACGAAACTATGAACTTACCTGCCCTCAGTCGGAAGTGAGACCCCCTCCTTGGAACGTGGTTCGAGTTCTCAGGTATCTAAAGAGACCTCCCTACGAACCACTACGCCAGGCTTCAGATTGCCACCTTACTTGAAAGACGGTGTTCCTGCTAGCTTTGGCCTCGGCCAAGCGAGTCAGCGAACTACTGTACATGGTCTCTCATACGACAACGCCCATTCAAGGGGATGGGGGGAGGTAACTTTCAGGTTCGTCCCTGAGTTGCCAAGACTCAGAACCCGGGAGTGCTGGACCCTCGGTTCGACTCTTTCCAGGTTTCGAGTCTCTGTTCTGTAAAAGATGACCCAGACCATCTCCTACTGTGCCCAGTAAGGAGTCTGAGGTTGTATCTTAAGAGAACAGCTGCAGTTCGTCCCCAGGTTCAAGCCTTGTTCGTGAGCACTGGGAAAACGAAGAGAAGGGTCACCAGGAATACCATCTCAGCCTGGATTTGCAAGGTAATACACTTGGCTTTGAATCCTGACCCTTCTCCGTCACGTCGCCCTAGAGTGCATGATGTCGGGCATAGCTACGTCCCTGGCCTTCAAGAAAAATTATTCAGCGACGCAGGTCCTGCAAGCTGGGGTGTGGAAGCGTCGGACCACCTTCACAGCCCACTACCTGCAATACGTAACCCACAGGAGGCTCGATACGTTTTCTATCGGCCCTGTGGTGGCTGCACCACAGCTGGTCTAAACCTCAGGCTCCTTAATGGACAAGTAGCAGAAGGTTGAGGGCATTGTTACCCGGTTTTAGTCTGCATGAATGAAAAGGTATGTCTGGCCCTTATTCTTTTCTTCATCCTCTCCTCCCTTGGAGAAAGCAGCATCCTGGGTTCTCTGCACAGCCAACCTCAAACCACTGCAGGTAAACCATGTTCCCTTGTGTTCCTAGTATTAAGTGTAATGCTGTCATGTCCCCATACCCTGACGAGGTGGTATTGGGATAGTCCTAGCCTAGTTTTCCATCTGAGGAACTCCAGGTCAACTTCCTGGGACGAGTCACTTTTCACCTTCGCACACACCTTACGTAGGCCGCAGCAGTTTCATAGCTGCTAGCGAGGAGCAGGGATTCCCTATTGTCTGAGTACGTAAACACTCGAATATGGAATCCCCGGGCAAGCCAAAGCCAGTATGGCAGGGACTTACCACCCTTCCTAAGGGTTAAGTCACCCCATGTAAATAGCGTGGTTTGTATTTCAGTTACGGAACAAATGACAAATTCGTAGATAATTTGTATTTTTCCTAACTATACAAACCTTAGCTATTTACTCATATTTGCCCACCAGCCCTGTCCCCCGGGATAAGTCCTACCTCTAAGTAAAATTCTTATGGCTCGTCATTTCAGCTACGCCGAAGTAATTACCCCATGTAAATGGCTAAGGTTTGTATAGTTGGGAAAAATACAAATTATCTACGAATGTGTCATTTTTCAGCTTTGGTCTTCCTTGGGGCCCGAGGGTTCGCCCTCCAAGGAAGCATTACTGGACTACATCCGATTGGGTGCCGCTGTCAAGCAATCGCCGACTTTGGCAGAGGTTGATCCTCTGTCAATTGTTGACGTTGTGGTGTCAGAGGTATCCAATGCGGTATCTCCTAATACCTCTGCCTCTTCACATCCCGCAGTAGCTGAAGGCTTACTTTCTCCCGTTCCTGCTCAACCAGCGAGGGAGTAAATAAGTCCAACAGTCTCTCCTGCTGGTGTTTCTTCCCCTCGGGGGAGTTCACTTACAGAGACTCCTCTTCGGAGGACTGCAGAAGGTCAGCTTGCTGATCCCACGGCCCCCAGAGGGTGCATCTGTCGCAAGGCTCGCCTTCCTCTTCGCCAGAGAGGCCTTCCTTCACCTGCGGTGAGGAGCGCCTCTTTGGTTCACTATCTCTGCTGCAGTCCGCCGCAGAGGAGCCTCGTCAGCGTTCACCGACTGTTCCTGCTATGGTCCTGGACCTCTCAGCGGATCGTTCGCGATCCCCTTCGGTGGAAGGTCGTCCTTGCAAAGGACACGTCGACCTTCCACCCGACAGACCTGCTGACCTGCCGTCGCCATTCCTGAGAGCTGATGCGCGCTACGCGCCTACGAAACCTGACTTACATGCTCGTCAGGTATCGAACCCTGTTACGGGGTATCAAAGGCGTATGCGCCATCGCGCGCATACGTCCCTTACACGCCATGATGGACATGCGCGCCAGGCTTTGCCTGAGGTAGCGCGCCAGCGCTCACCTACGCGTCAGAGCGTCACTGCGCGCCATCAACTTCCTGAGCGCCAGCACTCTCCTATGCGTCAGCGTTCGCCAACGCGCCAGCGCTCTCCCGCGCGCTAGCGCCCACGCACAGCGATTTCTCCTGCGCGGTTACGATCTTTGGATCTGGGCGCTTTTGAGAAGTCAAAGACTTCTCTTACGTGCCAGCGCTCGCCATCCCGCGTTCACGCGCAGTCACCCTCTCGCCCGCCCTGCGCTCCCGCTCCCATTCTCTCCTACAGTTGCGCGCCACCATACTGACGCGCGCCCACACGCACAGGCTCCAGCTGCGTGGCTGCGCGCCCTACGACATCTACTAGGGCGCGCGAACTGTCGCCCGCACGCCCGCGTTTTCAACGTCCTGATCCTGCACGCGCGAACATTCGCCCGCGCGCGCGCAATCAGTCTCCTGCACCCTCTCCTGTGTATCCACAGTCTCCTGCGCACGCTCCTACGCGCCATCACTCTCCTGCATGCCTACGCGCGTCCTCGCAATCGCCTGCGCGCGATCCCTGATATTCTCCATTGCTCAAGCACCATTACATGCCCCCGCGCGAGTGTCAATACCCTCCCAAGCGCGAGGCTGCTGGACAATGCACGGCAAGGTCGCCATCGCCGCATTCCCCTCCCCGCAAGCGCATAACAGCGCGCACTGCGGCGGAAGGGAAGCATCCAGAAAGGCCCAGGATCTCTTCTTCTTTTCAGGCAAACCCCCCTATGGAAACTCCTCCTAGGGATCCGTCGATCCCTGTCCCTCCATAGGGAGTGTCTGACAGCGCTGCTGTCAGTCAACTGCCATGGTTTGGGCCGCTAATCAGAGCAGTTATGCAGGCTTTCAAGCCTGTTCTCTCTGAGTTAGGTCACAGATCCTTGGCTGTTTCTACCCCTCTGAAGAGAAAAAGAGGAGTTCTGGACGCGGTGACTTCCCCGAGAACTAAGTTGACTCCTCGCAAGCCTTCGAGGCAGGTTCCTTCACCTCCCCAGACTTTTTCTCCCTCCCTGTCGGACGAGGACTTCCCGTCCTCAGGGGAGTTATGTGAGGTGAGACGTTCCCCATTGCACCAATGAGGGAAACCCCACCTCGCGTTGAAAAGTCTTCCCGGGTAGAGGTTGAAAGGAACTTGCCACCGTCTATGTTAGAGTCCTACATCCTTCCCAGGAAGGAGTCGAAGGACTTGAAGACGGTACCAAAATCCTCGACAAGACTTAGGACGGAGCCAGCTAGCCTCTCGGAGAATGTCCGCGAATCTCCCCAAGAAGAGCTTTTGGGGACAGGAGACTTCGCTGCAAGTCCAACATCCGGAGGAGAACTACAAGAGTCAGAGCATGCATTTTGGCTGGTTCTGACTCTTATGAGGGCTCTCAGTGGGTTTGCCGACCCAGAGATCCCACCCTCGAGAGGGCAAAGACACGGTCTTGGACCGCGTATTTGGCACTCAAAAACCTTTTAAGACCAGTGCGGCCCTGCCCTGGTCTCGGGGTTTAAGAGTACCAGGGACAAGATCGCTGTTCAGCTCTCTGAGTTGTCCTGTCCTCGTCCAACCGTTCCAGTGCCGGCAACAAGCTTCTCCCACCTCCTCGCGTACAGCAAAGGAGGTATTTCGAGATCTTGGAGGAGCCTTGTTTAGCTCTTCCTCTCCACCATTCGCTGGAAGAGCTTACCAGGGGAGTCCCTCTTGGGAGACTCTTCAACCAGCAGGTCTCTTTCTCGGCAACCGAGATCCTTAACCAGGAGAAGGTTGCGAAGTGTGCTATGCAAGCCACTTTGTGGCTGGATATCTGGTTAGGGACCTTAGGTATCCTGATACGCTCTGAGGACTTCTCCAAAGAATGTACCAGGAAAGCTATGGAGACGTTCCTCCTCTCAGGCACTCGCACGGTCGGGTTTCTGACCCACCAAGTCTCGAACTTGTGGGCAAACACTATCCTGAAACGTCGGGATGCGGTGGCTGAGAGGTTCCATCAGAAGGTCCCTAGCACCGAGATCAATAGGCTCAGACATTCTTCCTTAGAAGGAACGAATTTGTTTGAGCCTAAGGATGTGGAACAGGCCGCTGAGAGGTGGAGGAAGTCCCACCAAGACTCCCTCCTGCATAGGGCTTTGACATCCAAGCCCTATAAGCCTCCAGCACCCCAGCAGTCCCGTCCGATCAAGACCACAAAACCGACGGCAGCAGCGAAGACAGTGGTGTCTAAGCCCTTTCCTGTCAATGACAGGAAAGCCAAAAAGTCCTCCAGAGGAGGTAAGAATCCTAGAGGGAGCAGCCGAGGCCGCAAATGCTAGGATTGGCAGTCCCCCTGAATGTCCACCAGTGGGGGAATGCCTACAAAGTTGCGCAGACAGGTGGTAGCAACTCGGGGCCGATTCCTGGACGATTTCCGTAATCAATCAGGGATATCGCGTCCCGTTCACAACATATCTACCTCCCCTGACGACGAATCCAGTGTCATTTAGCTCCCTTGCCATGGGATCGGCAAAGGGGCAAGCCCTTCGGGCAGAAGTCCAGACCCTGTTGAAGAGGTCCTCGACGGATCCCCAGGCTTCTTCAGTCGACTCTTTCTTGTAAAGAAGGCGTCTGGAGGCTGGAGACCAGTCATCGACCTCTCGGCTCTGAACAAGTTTGTCAAACAAACTCCGTTCAGCATGGAGACCGCAGACACGGTCATACTAGCAGTGAGACCACAAGACTTCATGTGTACACTGGATCTGAAGGACGCATACTTCCAGATCCTAGTCCATCCGCCTTCAAGGAAGTACTTAAGATTCAGCATAGACAACAAGGAATACCAGTTCAAGGTGCTGTGTTTCAGTCTCTCCACAGCACCGCAGGTTTTCACCAGTGTTCACCCTAATATCTTCGTGGGCACACAGGATTGGCATCCGTCTCCTCCATTATCTGGATGACTGGCTGATCCTAGCAGACTCGGTGTCATCCCTTCTTCAACACCGGGACAAACTTCTGGGACTTTGCCAGGATCTGGGGATCATGGTAAATCTTGAGAAGTCCTCTCTGCTTCCCACTCAAAGACTAGTATATCTAGGCATGGTTATAGACACCAATCTCCACAAAGCCTTCCCATCAGACGACAGGATAGCAAGGCTGAGGAAGGTCGCAAGCCCTTTTCTCAGACGAGAAGAACTTCCAGCCCAATCGTGGTTACGTCTCCTCGGTCACCTTTCTTCTTTGGCTCGTCTAGTTCCCAACGGTCGCCTCAGGATGAGATCCCTCCAGTGGCGGCTCAAGTCCCGGTGGAATCAAGGTTACGATTCCCCGGACATCATGATCCCTATGGGACCTGTGGAACGGACGGACCTCCAGTGGTGATGACAGACGAGAACCTACGAAGAGGAGTGGATCTTCTCGTCCTCCCCCAGACTTGATGCTGTTTTCGGACGCCTCAAAGAAAGGGTGGGGGGTCCACGTACTGCACCACACGACCTCAGGCCTGTGGTCAGAATCAGAAAAGTGCCTCCATATAAATCTTCTAGAGATGAAGGCCGTCTTTTTGGCCCTTCAACAGTTCCAACAGTACCTGGCGGGTCACTGTGTGGTGGTGATGAGCGACAACACCAAAGTAGTGGCTTACATCAACAAACAAGGAGGTACCTTTTCAGAACAGCTATCCCATCTTGCAGTAGAGATCCTGAGATGGGCCGAAGTCCACTCGATTCCGCTATCGGCTCGTTTCATTCCAGGCAAGAGGAATGTGCTCGCCGACAATCTGAGCAGAGCGTCTCAGATAGTGAGTACCGAGTGGTCTTTGGATCATCTAGTAGCCAACAAAGTTCTGACTTTGTGGGGTTCTCCGACTGTGGATCTGTTCGCAACAGCTCTGAACTTCAAGCTTCCGCTGTACTGCTCCCCAATCCCAGACCCCAAGGCTCTCTGGCAAGATGCCTTCCAACAACGGTGGGACAACATCGAAGTTTACGCCTTCCCACCGTTCTGTCTGATGAGGAGGGTGCTCAACAAGACCAGAACATCGGTCAATCTTTCGATGACCCTCATAGCTCCGCTATGGCATCACGGGGAATGGTTTCCGGACCTTGTGCAACTCCTAACGGAGCTACCGAGAGAACTCCCTCCACGGCACAATCTACTCAAACAACCACATGCCAACATATTCCACAAAGCCGTAGCTTCGCTACGACTTCACGCCTGGAGACTATCCAGCATCTCGCTGAGAGAGGATTTTTGCAACAAGTTGCGGTCAGGATGTCTGGACATCTGCGAAAGTCATCCGCAGCTGTCTACCAGGCAAAGTGGAAAGTCTTCTGTGGTTGGTGTCGTGGAAGGGGTATCTCTCCACTCGATGACACTATTCCAACAATAGCGGAGTTCCTCGTGTATTTGCGGGATGAAATGCGCCTTTCAGTCTCGGCAGTGAAAGGCTATCGCTCAGCCTTAAGTCTAGCCTTCAGGCTCAAAGGAATGGACATATCTTCTTCGCTGGAACTTTCCCTACTCATACGAAGTTATGAACTTACCTGCCCTCAGTTGGAAGTGAGACCTCCTCCATGGAACGTGGTTCGAGTTCTCAGGTCTCTTAAGAGACCTCCCTACGAACCATTACGCCAGGCTTCAGATCGCCACCTAACTTGGAAGACGGTGTTCCTACTAGCTTTGGCTTCGGCCAAGCGCATTAGCGCTGAGTTCATTGCTAAAGACTCAGAATCCTGGAGTAGCGGATCCTAGATTCGATTCCTTCCGGATTTCTAGTCTCCGTTCTGTAATAGATTTCCCAGACCATCTCCTACTATGCCCAGTAAGGATTTTGAGGCTATATCTTAAAAGAACAGCTGCAGTTCGTCCTCATGTGCCAGCCTTATTCGTTAGCACAGGGAGGACTAAGAGGAGGGTCACCAAGAACACCATCTCGGCATGGATTCGTAGGGTGATTCATCCGTCCCTGAATCCAGATCCTCCTCCGTCACGTCGCCCTAGAGCATATGATGTCGGGCGTAGCTACATCCCTTACCTTCAAAAAGAATTTTTCAGTGACGCAGGTCCTTCAAGCGGGGGGTGTGGAAGCGTCAGACAACCTTCACAGCCCACTACCTGCAAGACGTGACCCACAGGAGGCTCGATACGTTCTCTATCGGTCCTGTGGTGGCTGCACAATAGCTGGTTTAAAACCTCAGGTTCCTTATTGGACAAGTAGCAGAAGGTTGAGGGCATTGTTACCTGGTTTTAGTCTGCATGAATGAAAAGGTTTGACTGGCCCTTATTCTTTTCTTCATCATCCCCTCTCTTGGAGAAAGTAGCATCCTGGGTTCTCTGCATAGCTGACCTCAAACCACTACAGGTAAACCATGTTTCCTTGTGTTCCTAGTATTAAGCTAATACTGTCACGTCCCCATACGAGGTGGTATTGGGAGAGTCCTAGTCTACAAGTTTCCATCTAAAGAACTTCAGATCAACTTCTTAGGACGAGTCACACTTCGTTATGCCTTCACACACAGCTTGCGTAGGCCGCAGCCCTTGCGTAGCGAGGTGCAGGGACTCCTTATTTCTTGGGTGCTGACACACTCAGATAACGAGCCCCTGGGCAAAGCCAAAAAGCCAGTACCGGCTGGGACGTCCACCCTTCATGTCAGTTACGGAACAAATGACAAATTCGTAGATAATTTGTATTTTTCTTAACTATACAAACCTTAGCTATTTAATCAAACTTGCCCGCCAGCCCTATCCTCCTTGAAGTCCTACCAACAAGCAAAGTGAGCTCAAGCACAGGTGTGTGTGAGGGGGGGTAGCAAGCTCGTTAAATTTTAATGGCTCGTCATTTCAGCTACGCCGTAAGTAATACCCCTATTAAATAGCTAAGGTTTGTATAGTTAGGAAAAATACAAATTATCTACGAAATTGTCATTTCTGTTTTATTACAGTTTCTCCGCTCCCCCCTTCTCCCGTGGATGTCGACTGGAGAAGGAAGGGCGCAATATTCAATTTTATGTTGTTCCCTCGGCGTTCCTCTACGGAGTTCCTCCCTGGGGAATTTGTTAAATAATTAATTTTGTCGGCGCAATACTTATTTTATGTTGTTCCCTCGGGGTTCCTCCCTAGGGAATTTCTGTTAAATAATTAATTTTATTTTTTCCCAGTTAACTATGCAGTTTCTCTTCATTCGACTAAGAGTGCCAACGAAGCATTGTTCTTTTCATGCCTGGGGAATCTGCTGTCCCTGCTGTCCCTCAGAGGACAGCGTCATGGGCGTCATCACTTCTCTTAGAAGTATTCCCGTGACAACATGACCAACAATTCAGATCATCTTAGAACGCTAAAGGAGGTTCGCCTCCATGGGTTGGACAACTTCCCTTCCGAGGGAAGTTTCCTCCCCAGGTGTGAGGTTGTTTCTCCTTTCAGAGGGAGAACTTCCCACATCTTAATAAATTCATCGTCTCCGACTGCTGTTGCTGCCTTCGCCCAGACTTCTCTCCCCCCTTGCTGAGTTTCTCTTCCTTCAGGGACGGAGCACAGTCTTGGCAAGTCTCTTCAACGAAGTGTTCACCTCCCTCGTTTGCGAGAGAGGCCACTCATAGAGACTCCTCTTTGGAGGATCGCTACTGTTAAAGGTCAGCTTGCTGATCCACCGGCCCTCAATGGGTGTCTTCTAGTCTCTTCTACGAAGTGTTCACCTCTCTCGTTCGCGAGAGAGTCCACTCATAGAGACACTTTTTCGGAGGATTGCTACTGTTAAAGGTGAGCTTGCTAATCCACCGGCCTTTATGGGCGTCATCACGGGTCTCTTCAAGTCCCTTCTACGAAGTCTTCACCTCTCTCATTCGCGAGAGAGGCCACTCATAGAGACACCTCTTCTGAGGATCAAGCAGACCTACCACCGCAGCAGACATACGAGGACCTCATCGGTGGATGCTCGCCTTTCCAAAGGGCACATCCCAGTTCCTGATCGTCCTGCCAGCTGACCTACCGATCTACCAGCGCAACCTTGTGCTGCAACGTAGTCCTTTGGACTTCGGTCCTGGACTCTAATACGGCCCTTTTTGACGGTCCCCATCGGTGGATGCTTTTCCAAAGGGCACATCCCAGTTCCTGGTCGTCCTGCCAGCTGACCTACCGATCTACCAGCGCAACCTTGTGCTGCAACATAGTCCTTTGGACTTTATGCTTGACTCTAACGCAGACCTGTTTACGGTCCCCATCGGTGGATGCTCGCCCTTTTTAAAGGGCGCATCCCAGTTCCTGATCGTCCTGCCACTGGTCGTGCTTCCAGCTGACCTACCAACCTACTAGCGCTACCTTCGCATGTGCGCGCTCTCCGACAGTCTTGCGCGCACGAGCGCCGACGATCTTCCGCCCGCGTGCGTGCCAATAGTGTTGCGCTAGCGCCAATAGGCTTGTACGCGCGCGCCAACAGGCTTTCATGCGCGCGTGCACCGACAATGTTCCGCGCGTGGGTGGCGATGGTCTCCCGCGCGCGCACTGACGATCTTCCGCGTGCGGGTGCCTATGGCCTCCCGTGCGCACGCCAATGCTTTTGCGCGTGTGCGCCAACAGTCTTGCACGCGCTCGTGGCAACAGTGTTCCGCGCGCCGATGATTTTCCGCGTGCGCAAGCGCCAATGCTCTTGCACGCGCGCGCCGACGATCTTCCGCGCGTGGGCGCCGATGATTTTCCGTGCGCGAGCGCCAATGCTCTTGCGCGAGCGCCAATAGTCTTGCACGCGCGCGGCAAGAGTTCCGCGTGCGCGGGCCGACTTTCTTTCGTGCGCGGGCGCCCAGGGTCTCCCGCGCGTGCACCAACAGTATTGCGCGCCAACTTTCTTCCGCGCGAGTACCATGCACACGCACCAACGGCCTTCGCGCATGTGCGCTCCAATAATCTTGGATGCGCGCACGCAGCCTTCCGTGCGCGCAGGCGCCGATGGTCTTCCGCACGCGCGCACCAACGATCTCCACGTAGTACTGTTTACGCACGCGCCAATGCACCCACCCTTGAGCAACCAGTCACATGCTTCGGCGCATTCTAGGGAGAATGCACAAAACTACACAGGGCCTTACTGCACCCCAGCGCTCTTCCTAACTTTCCTGCGCCCTCCTGCACAGTTACGGTCCTGGATCCAATGCGCCAGCTCTTGCCAAAGAGTCGAGGCTCGCAGATCCAATGCACCAGCTCTTGCCTAAGAGTCAGCGCTTGCCTGCTCTCCAGGCAGATGTTAAGCACCAGCATCATCCTGTGTGCCATCGCTCCAGTACTCTCCTACACACTCGCACAATAGTCAGTAAAAAGGAATAAAACTTTTTAGACAGGTCACCATTGCCCCATTCCTCCCCACAAACACATTAACATTGCCACCGGGAAAAGAGGAATAAGGCTTCACAGAAGGATTCAAGATCCCAAAGACTCCATCCTACAAGGGGAATCGAAACGGAGAATCCTTGGTCCCTGTCTCTTCTGAAGTTTCTTTTTCCTTGACAGACCACTGTCAGCAAACAGGAAAGCATCAACAGACTGATCTCTAGATCACTGTTTGCTGATGGCTAGTTCACAGTTTATTGATCGCTAGGTCGCCGATCACCAGATCGCCAATTGCTAGCTCTTTGACCTCTAGTCCCTCCAATGGCTAACGATCTCCAATTGCTAGCATTTCCAATCACCGATTGCTAGTCAATAATGAGTCATCAGCTTGCTGATCACTAGATCACCGATGGGCAGCTCATCTTTCTTCGATCATTGAACTCAGCTCGCTGATCTCTGACCAGCCCATCTTCAGCTTGCTCATCTATGACCAACGAGGGGGGGGGACCATAATCAGCTTGCGGATCTCGAACTCACCATCGGCTCACAGCCCACCGATTCATCGGTCATCGGCAATTTGCCAGCAGTTCGTGACTCGAACTTACTAGTCAACCGCTTCCTATAGTTCCTAGATCAGAAGGTATACATCATACTTCTCGCTACTGGCCGTTCGCCATCACACTAAAGTGATTGGCAAACGTTCGACAACCCTCATCAACGGCTTGCCGACAGGGAACTACTTGCGAGCACTCTCCAGCTGCACAGTTAACACGATACCCAATGGTTAACCATAAATTAACATTCACCAGATTGATTCTATTCTAAGGAATAGCATCAATCCCATCATGGCGCATGGTAAGGCTAAGCGTTGCCTTCCTTCTGTTAGTGAAAGAAATTCTCTCTCAGAGAAGAATTCTTACACTGGGTATCGCGCCTGATCCTTTACGACATGAGTCAAGACTCCAGCGTCGACAATCTTCCATGCAAAAGGGTCACCAAGGAGCTGTCCCTTTGGGTCGATGTCCTCACCATGTTGGAGTTCGAACAAGGGCTAAGACCTCAGGTCTTCATTTGCATACTGGACCTAAAGGACACTTACTCCCAAGTCCAAACCATCCATCTAGGAAGGTTGGAAGATTCAGTCTAGACAAACAAGAAACACCAGTTCAAGGCACTGTGCTTCGGTCTTTGCACTTCACCCATCCTGGTCTCACAGGATCGGCTTCTGTCTCCTCTCCCTGGGGACGAATGACTGACCTTAGCAGACTCAGTGGCAACCGTGCATTAACACTGGAACTTCTGAAGTCTTTTTACCAAGATCCAAGTTATCAGGGTAAACCTACGGAAGTCTTCCCTACTTCCCTCCCAGGAGACTGGTGTATCTGGGAATGATTCTAGACTACAATCTCCACAAAACCTCGAAACGAGAACGACTTCCATTCCAAGAGACTTGAGTCGGAAAAAGAAGAAAGGAGGGACCATAGTGCTGCACCACACGACCTCAGCCCTCTGGACAGAGCCCCAAAGTACCTTCACTTAAATCTCTTAAGAGATGAAGGCCAACTTTCCGGTCCTTCAGCAGCCTCATCGGTTCCTAACAGACCACTCAGTGATGTGATGGACGACACACCACACACCACATAGAGACTCACATCGACAAGCAAGAAGGAACTTGCTCGTAGCTTCTTCCCATCTAATAGTATAAACACTAAGATGGGCCAAAGTTTGTTCGGTACCATTATCAGCCCGCTTCATTCCAGACTGGAAGAACGTGCTCGCCGACAATCTGTGCACAGCATCTCAGATAAGGTATACCGAATGGACTTTGGATCGCCATGTAGCCAACAAAGTCCCGACTTTACGAGGTCCTCCAACTAGGGGTCTGTTCGCAACGCTCCTGAATCTCCGGCTGCTGTTGCTCACCAGCCCTAGACCCCAAGGCTCTCTGGCAACAACGGTGGGTACAACAATGACGTTTACGTCTCGTCCCTGTTTTATCTGGAGAAGGGCACTCAAGAAGGCTAGAACATCGGTCAACCTCTCAAGGACTCTCCTAGCTCCGCTGTGGCATTATGCAGAACGGTCTCCAAACCTTTTGTAGCTCCTGAATGAATCTTAAAGAGAACCCTCTCCACATCACAGACAATCCACTTCGACACCTACCACAAGCTATAGCTTTGCTATGATTGTACGCCTGAAGACTACCCAATACTTCTTTGCGAAAAGGTTGTCTAGATATCTGAGGAATTCCTCAGCATCAGTCTACCAGGCAGTATAACGTCTTGTGTGGTTGGTGTCATGTGAAAGTGTGTTTCTCCACTCGATACCTCGATTCCAGTAATAGCGGAATCCTCGAGTATATACAAGAGGAAAAGACCCCCCTATTCAGTTCCGACAGGTAAAGATGATCACTCAACCTTGATCCTTCACCTTCAAACTGAAAGAAAGGGACACCCTCTCATCGATAGACTTTTTCTAACTCATACGGACTTACAACTTGCCTTTCCCCAGTCGGAATTGAGACCTTCCTCTCGGAACATGGTTCAAATCTCCGATCCCTAAAGGGACCTCCTTATGTTCCACTTTACCAGGCAACAAATTTTCTCCTGATTTAAGAGCACGATGTTCCTACACACTCGGACAGTAACCATACGAGTCAAGGAACTTCATGGTCTCTCTACCAGTACCTCTATAGCCAATATAGCAGATTTTCTGTTGTATCTGTGTACAAAAGATAAGCTGGCTGTGCCTACCATCAAGGGTTACAGCAGCATGCTAGCCTCCGTCTTTCATCACCGACACATTGACGTGTCGGGTATCAAGGATCTTTCAGATCTCATTAGATTTTTTGAGACGACTAAGAGGAAGGACAAATCAACCTCCTCTTGGATCCTGGATGTAGTCCTGGCCTTTCTAACCTCAAGTAGTAGGTTTGAACCCTTGGACAAGATGTCTTGGAAGGATCTTACCAAGAAGATTCTTTTCCTAATTACATTGACTACAGCCAAAAGAATGGGAGAGTTACAAGCCTTCAGCAAGAAGGTGAGCTTTAATGGAGACAATGCAATTTGCTCCCTTCAGCTAGGCTGTAGCAACTTCTATGACTTAAAGCACAATAGGTCAATGAAGTCAATTTTGGAGGCTACTTTCTGGCGAAGTAAATCAGTCTTCCCAGACTGTTATCTCAAGGATGTCCAGACACAGTATGAAGATTGTTGTTCCCTGGGTCCTTATGTTACCTCCAGCATCATAGTTGGAGAGGGGTCTACTGCCTCTTCCCTATAACCTTTTTTATTTTATACCCTTGCCTTTTTTTTTGTACTTGTGTTCACAGGCTGTCTGTGAAGGTTGTTGCAGCCTTCCACAGACTGGGATGCAAGTCAAGTTAGTTTTTTTATGATGTGTGTTTTTAACTTTGGAGTAGGTGGTCAGATTCATTATCCATGGCTATGCCAGGTTAGCAAGGGTGGAGGTCTAGCCACGCTAAGGTCGGGGACCTTATGGCAGCCCCACAGAGACTTTTACAGCCCCCTGAGTGGATCGCTGAGTCTCTTAAGGAATGCAGGCAAATGAGGCAGAATAACTATGAAGCCAGTTTCCTTATCAGGTAAGAACTAGATTATTGGTACTACTAATTGTAGCTATTAATAATTATACGAATTCCCGATGGGATGAGGTTTTCTACCCACCACCAATGGTGTCAATCAGCTATATATATGTAACTACCAGGGAAGTTACATATTTAAAAATGGTATTTTTAAACATTGAACTTAGCCGGTGGATATATATATAGCTAACATCTCTGACGTCCGACAGAAAATTCAAAACTCGCGGCGATCGAAGATTGGGCAGCTGGGTGTATACAACTAGCGCCACCACTCGCTAGGATACTGTAACCATTCCTCAATTCCTGTTCTTCTCTGTTGCTGTTGCGTAAACATTGATATTCTTGCTTGTGCTAACCTCAAGTTTTTCTACAGCTTTGGTGAAGTACTTGATTTATTGGTTTATGGCTTTCACTTGATTGGATTTTCTTACGATTTTTCCTGAAACTCTATTGAGAAAGAGAGAAATTTACTAAATAAAAGGAACATTTGATCTATTTTTGACCCTTGCTTGTTTGATCTCTCTCTGGATTTTCCATAATGGCCGACCCTTTCCCAGATGGGAAGTGTGTGAAAGGTTTTAAGATTATAGTATTTATTTTATCACTTTATATATTTTTGTTGATATTTATAGATTTACCTCTATATTTTTATATCTCACCCGCTTTACTAAGGCCTGATCAATCCCCACTCCATTTGTACTAAATACCGAGTAAAATTTTTTATTTTTATGGATCGATGGGATGAATATTTTAAGAAAATATTTTAAGTGAATTTTTGTCTTTTTAATACATTTTTTCTTTGGATAGTCTTCAATCTGTTTTCAAAGATTAACTAGCGTTAAGTTTATTTATGCTACGCAGTTTTCAGTCCATTACGATTTCACTTTGCATCGATTTTGACGATTAGTACATTCTTCTTACAACTGAAGTTTTTAAGTTGTACTAAATAAAAGGAACATGTTATTTTGCAATTAATTAGTCCTTTTAGTATTTTTCTTTAATCAAATAACCTTTTATTGTCGGATTACTCTCGTAACGAGAGAGAGAGAGAGAGAGAGAGAGAACGATCCAGATATTTATTCTCGTCCCAAGTCATTGTACAGGGAGATAGAGAGTGAGAAAACGTTGTTTTTCTCGATTCAGATATTTATTCTCGTCCCAAGTCATTGTACAGGGAGATAGAGAGTGAGAAAACGTTGTTTTTCTCGATTCAGATATTTATTCTCGTCCCAAGTCATTGTACAGGGAGATAGAGAGTGAGAAAATTTTGTTTTTCTCGATTCAGATATTTATTCTCGTCCCAAGTCACTGTATAGGAAGAGAGGGAGAGAAAACGTAGTTCTTCATGATCTAGTTTTTTATTCTCATTCCAAGTCACTGTACAGGGAGAGAAAGAGAGAAAACGTAGTTCTTAGCAATCTAGTTTTTTTATTCTCGTCCCAAGTCACTGAACCCTTTTAACTTATACTTTATATATTTCCCCTTTTACTTATATGTATATGTTTATTATTTTTTACATGTGTGATACAATTATGTACTAATGAGCCTGCAGTAAAGGAAATTTTTAAATATTAAACTTAGCCGGTGAATATATAATAGCTGACGTCTCGGACGGCTCGACAGATACCAAAAACTCGCGAGCGATCGCCATGAAGGTTGCGGGTGTGACCACCAGCGCCGACTATCGGCCAGATACCGCATATACTTGTCAAGGTCACCAGTTCTTCTCTGTCGGTCTTGTCGACAAGTTGATTCCGCTCGCTGATGACCTTGAGTTTTCGTCCTTTTTGGTGAAGTACTTTATTTTGGTTGTTTTTGAGCTTTCGCTGTGACGGGTGTTTTTTCTTCAATTAAAACTCTTGAAACCCTTTTTTTCTGGCTAGTGTTTATTGTTGATGACTTTGGTTTTGTCTTGGATTTTCCCTGATTGTTCAATATGGCTGACCCTTCTCCTATCCCTGGACCTAAATTTCGCAAGTGTGCGAGGGATTGCAACAAACGTCTTCCCAAGGCCTCTATCGACCCACATACCGTTTGTTCTAATTGCCGGGGTAAATCCTGCCAATTAGGAGATCGGTGTGATGAGTGCGTGGTCTTGTCGGAATTCGACTGGCTTGAATATGATAAATATACTCGTAAGCTGGAGAGAGATAGGGTGAGGAGAAGCTCCTCTAGGTCGTTGGAATTTTCCTCCTCCCATGCCCCTGAACCTAATCCTTCCCCTGTAGTAGTTGTCCCTGAACCCCCTACTAGCACTCATGAACCGTCCATGCGGGATATGTTTCTTGCGATTCAAGCTTTAGGCGAAAAAGTTGAGTCCTTAGCATCGGACCGTAACCAACTCATGTCAGATGTGAAGTTATTGAAGTGTCAGAGTGGTAAATCAGAAAATCGTAGTGATAAAGTGATAAGTGCGCAAAGTGTATTTAGTGTTGCGACCGAGGGTTCGTCTGTTCGTGCTTGTCGCTCCCCTAGTCCGAGACCTCTTTCAGGCTCCCCTGCACCAGGGAGAAGTAATGTCGTAGGACTTAAGGGGACGAGAGGCTTTAACCAACGTACAGACGTTCCCTCTTTGGTATCGGACGTTTCTCGTCAAGATCGCCCTTACCATAAGACGGGTGAGACTGTGTTCTCCTCGTCATCCGAAGACTTTTCGCACAAGAAACCTTGGCGCAAGGTTTCTAGACCCTTGAAGCGAAAGTCAGTCCCTTCAGGACAGGTCCAGCATCCTGGCTGTAGCCATTGGGACAGCTCTGACCCTTTGCAGTCGTCGGAAGACTGTTCGCCTATTAAGCGCAAGCGTAACACGGGGTCCGAGGGTCGCGATAAAGGCAATGTTTTGCCAACACAGACGTTACCATCGTCTCAGCCCGTTCCGACTCCCGTTGATCCGAAGTGGGTTGTCCTGCGGGACATGCAGACTAAGCTTGCCTCCCTTATGGAGGAGTATGACGTTGAGCAGGTTCGCGATGATCCTTTGCTTTCGAGTCGCCGTTACGCTGAACGAGACTCTGGCCGTCAGCCGCCCAAACGAGTATTTACTCGTCCGTTTGACGTTAGTGCTGACGTTTCTTGTACTTTGAAACGTGATGTCAGTAGTTTTTCACGTCAGTCACGTGACGTGGATCCTCCCTCGCTGCAGTCTCGTGTTGACGTTCAGCCGCTGCCGCCGCAGCCCCTACCTGACGTTCGCCGACCGGCTCCGTTGCCTCGACGTGACGTTGAGCGTCAATCACCGCAGTCGGAGGTTGTTTTGCCTGCTCAGTCTATGCAGTCAAGGCAGTTCCGACGTGACGTCGAGCGTCAATCAACTTCAGTTGTTGTTGTTGGTCAGTCACAAGGATTTCAGTCCTTTCAGCAGCGGCGTGACGTCGCTTCCTCTACTGCTACTGCTGCTCCTTTGCTTGTTGACATTGCCTGTCAAGCGTTGCCGCCGCGGCAGGTCTCTCCTTTTCATGAGACTCGGCAATTGTCGGACGAGGTTCCTTCAGATGAGGAAGTTGCTGATCCCCCTCCAACTGATATTCCTTTGGGGACTTTGTCAGACGGAGAGGAGCCTAAAGCTGCTCAGCCCTCTATGGACTTTAAAAAAATCATGCTGATTTTTAAGGATCTGTTTCCGGACCATTTTGTAACTGCTGCTCCTCGTTCGCCTCCGTCAGAGTTTACGCTAGGCCTAGCTACTTCGAAGCCGTCGTTTACTAAGCTAGTGCTCTCTCGCTCTTCTAAGAGAGCTTTACGTTTGCTAGGCGACTGGTTGATCACCAGGAGGAGTTTGGGGAAGACAGCCTTTGCTTTCCCTCCTTTTAAACTGGCTTCTAGAGCGAGCGTCTGGTATGACACGGGAGAAGTTCTCGGCTTGGGAGTTCCTGCCTCTGCCCAGGGAGACTTCTCAAGCCTCGTAGACTCTGCCCGTCGCCTGGCCATGAGACGCTCTAAAGTTTACTGGTCCTCCTCGGACCTTGACCATCTCCTCAAAGGGGTTTACAGGGCCTTCGAAGTTTTTAACTTCTAAGATTGGTCGCTAGGAGCCTTAAGCAGGAAGATCTCTTCGGCCGACCGTGATGTTTCCGTGCTTATTATGTCCTGCATGGACAAAGCCATCCGTGATGGCTCTAATGAGCTCGCCGCTACCTTTACGGCAGGAGTCTTGAAGAAGAGGGAGACTCTTTGCTCGTTCCTTTCGGCAGGAGTAACTCCCTGCCAAAGGTCGGAGCTTCTCTTTGCCCCGTTGTCATCTGCCTTGTTTCCTCAGCAGTTGATCAAGGATATTGCGGCTTCTCTGGTGCAGAAGGATACCCATGACCTGATGGCTACGTCGGCGCGCAAGGCTGCTCCTTCATCGTCTTATGTCGTAAGATCCAAGATCGATACCCCAGCTACGAGGTTTATCCCGCCCTTTCGTGGCAGAGCCCCCAGTAGGGGAGGCGCTCGTGCCGATAGTAAAAGAGGCAAGAGGAGAGGATCCAAGTCCTCCCGTGGCAGAGTCTGACTGCCCACGTCCTCAGACAGCGGTAGGGGCCAGACTGAACAACTTCTGGCAGGCCTGGGAGAAGAGGGGTGCAGACCGAGAGTCTGTGTTGTTGCTCAAGGAGGGGTACAAAATACCTTTTGTACGGAGACCTCCTCTAGTAACAGTTCCTTTAGACCTCTCTCCCAGGTATCGAGAGGAGTCAAGGAGACAAGCACTACATCAGCAGGTGTCTCAGTTGCTAGAGAAGGGAGCGGTGGTGAAAGTCTCGGACCTTCAATCACCGGGATTTTACAACCGTCTCTTCCTAGTCCCAAAGCATACAGGAGGTTGGAGGCCAGTGCTGGATGTCAGTGCGCTCAACGTTTTTGTTGTAAAAACAAAATTTACGATGGAGACCACGAAGTCCGTCCTAGCAGCGGTCAGAGAGGGAGACTGGATGGTCTCTCTCGACCTGCAGGATGCGTACTTCCACATTCCTATACACCCGGATTCTCAACCGTATCTAAGGTTTGTATACAGGAATGTGGTGTACCAGTTCCGAGCACTGTGCTTCGGCCTCAGCCCTGCTCCTCTTGTTTTTACGAGGCTCATGAGGAATGTGGCAAAATTTCTTCATTTATCAGGAATTCGAGCCTCCCTGTACCTGGACGACTGGCTACTCAGAGCGTCGTCCCGTCATCGCTGTCTGCATGACCTTCAATGGACGTTGGATCTTGCAAAGGAGTTGGGACTGTTAGTGAACTTAGAAAAGTCTCAACTGAATCCCTTCCAGACGATTCTCTATTTGGGGATGGAGATTCGCAGTCTAGTTTTTCGGGCTTTTCCGTCTGCCACCAGGATAGATCAAGCCTTGCTCAAAGTCCGCCTCATGCTGAGAAAAGACCGTTCCTCAGTGAGAAGTTGGATGAGCCTCCTAGGGACTCTGTCATCCCTGGAACAATTTATCTCACTAGGGAGACTTCACCTTCGCCCTCTCCAGTTCCATCTAGACTCCCATTGGGACAAGGGCAAGACTTTGGAAGTTGTTTCAATCCCGATCTCCGAGCCAGTAAAGACGTGCCTGAACTGGTGGGACAGCAACATAGTCTTCGAGAGGGTCTGTCCCTGGCGGTCAAGAACCCAGACCACGTGTTATTCTCAGACGCGTCGGATTTGGGTTGGGGAGCGACTCTGGACGGTCTGGAATGTTCGGGTCTTTGGACGTCGGATCAGAGGAGCCTGCACATCAACTGCAAGGAGCTGTTGGCTGTTCACTTGGCCTTGACGAGTTTCGAGAGTCTTCTACGAAACAAAGTGGTAGAAGTGAATTCGGACAACACCACAGCCTTGGCGTACATCTCCAAGCAAGGAGGCACTCACTCCCACACACCGTTCGTCATCGCAAGGGACCTCCTCATCTGGTCAAAAGATCGAGGCATCTCACTGTTGACAAGGTTCATCCAGGGGGAATTGAACGTCTTGGCGGACTGTCTCAGTCGGAGAGGTCAGGTGATCCCCACAGAATGGACCCTCCACAAGGACGTGTGCAAGAGTCTTTGGATGACTTGGGGTCAACCCACCATAGACCTCTTTGCGACCTCTTTGACCAAAAGGCTCCCGACCTATTGCTCTCCAGTCCCAGATCCAGAGGCGGCCCACATAGATGCCTTTCTGCTGGACTGGTCTCACCTGGACGCGTACGCATTCCCGCCGTTCAAGATCATCAACAGGGTTCTGCAGAAGTTCGCCTCTCACGAAGGGACAAGGTTGACGTTGGTTGCTCCCCTCTGGCCCGCGAGAGAGTGGTTCACAGAGGTACTTCAATGGCTGGTAGACGTTCCAAGGAGTCTGCCTTTAAGGATGGATCTCTTACGGCAGCCCCTCGTAAGGAGTCTTCATCAAAGCCTCCCCGCGCTTCGTCTGACTGCCTTCAGACTATCGAAAGACTCTCAAGAGCTCGAGGATTTTCGAAGGAGGCAGCCAGAGCGATCGCGAGGGCTAGGAGAACATCTACCATCAAGGTCTACCAGTCGAAGTGGGAGGTCTTTAGAGATTGGTGCAAGTCATCATCCATTTCCTCTTCTAGTACCTCTGTAGCCCAAATTGCAGACTTTCTCCTGCATCTGAGAAATGTTCGCTCCCTCTCTGCTCCCACTATTAAGGGCTACAGGAGCATGTTGGCTTCTGTGTTCAGACATAGAGGCTTGGATCTGTCCAATAATAAAGATCTCCAAGATCTCCTTAAGTCCTTCGAGACCTCTAAGGAGCGTCGTATGTCAACTCCTGCTTGGAACTTAGACGTGGTCCTAAGGTTCCTAATGTCCGACAGGTTTGAGCCATTGCATTCAGCCTCCCTGAAGGATCTCACCCTCAAGACGCTTTTTTTGGTGTTCTTGGCTTCGGCTAAAAGGGTCAGTGAGATCCATGCCTTTTGTAAAAACATCGGCTTCTCTACAGGTAAAGCCACATGTTCGCTTCAGCTTGGTTTCTTGGCCAAAAATGAACTGCCTTCTCGTCCTTGGCCTAAATCTTTTGATATACCTTGCCTATCAGAGATCGTAGGCAACGAGGTTGAAAGAGTACTGTGCCCAGTTAGAGCTCTTAAGTTTTATTTAGCTCGTACCAGATCTTTACGAGGTGGGTCTGAGGCCTTATGGTTCTCCGTTAAGAAGCCCTCATTGCCTATGTCTAAAACTAAAAATGCTTTATCGTATTTTATTAGATTTTTAATCCGAGAGGCACATTCTCACTTAAGTGAAAAAGATCGTTGTTTACTTAAGGTCAAGACGCACGAAGTAAGAGCGATAGCAACTTCCGTGGCTTTTAAGCAAAACAGATCTCTGCGAAGTATTATGGACGCGACCTTTTGGAGGAGCAAGTCGGTGTTCGCTTCATTTTACTTAAAAGACGTCCAGACTCTTTATGAGGACTGCTACACACTGGGTCCATTCGTTGCAGCGAGTGCAGTAGTGGGTGAGGGTTCTACCACTACATTCCCTTAATCCCAATATCCTTTTAATCTTCTCTTGAAATGTTTTTAATCTTGTCTTGGGTTGTACGGAAGACTGGGAAGTCTTTCGCATCCTTTTTGATTTGGCGGGTGGTCAAATGTTGTTTCTTGAGAGCGCCCAGATTAAGGGTTTTGATGAGGTCCTGTTGTATGTGTGGTCGCCCTGGATATAACAGCTCCTGGGAGTCTTTCAGCATCCTGAGAGGATGGCTGGGCTTCGTGAGGAAAGCGGACTAATAAGGCAGAGTAATCGTCAGAGTCAGCTTCCTTACCAGGTACCTATATTTAAGTGGGTTTTGTTATGATATAATTGTCAAAAACTCATGAGCATATACGCCTTTATTGTATTAATACTGGTCTCTACCCACCACCATGGGTGTGAATCAGCTATTATATATTTAATATTTAAAAATGATATTTTGATTATAAAATAAATTTTTGAATATACTTACCCGGTCAATATATAAATTAAAGGCCCTCCCTTCCTCCCCGATAGAGACCCAGCAGACTGAGAAGAACTGGAGACCTTGACAAGTATATGCGGTATCTGGCCGATAGTCGGCGCTGGTGGTCACACCCGCAACCTTCATGGCGATCGCTCGCGAGTTTTTGGTATCTGTCGAGCCGTCCGAGACGTCAGCTATTATATATTCACCGGGTAAGTATATTCAAAAATTTATTTTATAATCAAAATATCATTTTTCGCAATTCTAACGTTTTGGCTTAAGGGAGAATTTATTGCTACGTATAGAAATCAGCCTTATTCATGTCCGATGTTAAATTGTTAAAAAGTGCCAGTGTTAGTGAAAAAAGTGCGAAAAATGTGTTCAGTGTTGTGGAGGGTTCGTCTGTTCGTACTTGCCGTTCGCCTAGTCCTAGACCTCTTTCAAGTTCCCCAACCCCTGGGAGAAGGAATGTCAAAAGACCAAAGGGAACGATAGGTTTTTCAATATTAAACTTACCCGATAATCATGTAGCTGTCAACTCCGTTGCCCGACAGAATTCTACGGGAGGGATACGCCAGCTATCACTATACTAGAAGGGGGTGTACTCACCAGCGCCACCTGTGGCCAGGTACTGCAGTACTTCTTGTTGACACCACCTCAATTTTTCCTCTGTCGTGCTTCCGGCAAGACGTTCTTGGATACGCTTATGATTTTGGAGTATTGTTCACGGTTTTTGGTGAAGTATTTCTCTAAGATTTCAGCTTTCGCTATACTGGAAACTTTTCTAATTAGCTTAGATAGCTTTTATTTGGTTTTGATTAATGGTTAACGATCTTTTGCTTGATTTGGAATCCCCCTTGACTTGCTCTTTGATTCAAGATGTCTGACCTTTCACAAGCCCCTCCCCATAGACGATGTAGGTCTTGTAATAGGCGTATTCCGAAGGCCTCGGTTGATCCTCACACCGCTTGTTCTGACTGTAGGGAAAGACCCTGTCAGTTGGAAGATCGATGTGAGGAATGCGCCGGACTTTCGGAACTTGAATTTGTTCGATTCCTTAAATATTCAACCAAGTTAGAGAGAGAGAGAGTTAGGAGGAGTTCTTCTCGCTCTTCGCTTTTTTCCTCACCTCATGATCCTCAACCTTTTCCTCCCCCTGTAGTGGCTACCCCCGAACCTACTATTTGTGCTCAGCCTGATATATCAGTTGTTTTGCGTGCCATTCAGGCTTTAGGTGACAAAGTGGAATCGGTGGTTAGTGACCATAAGTCTCTTTTGGCAGACGTCAAAGAACTTAAGGTCAAAAGTGCAGTGGGAGGTGATAGTGCCAGTGCTGTGACAAGTGCTAGTGTCAGTGCGGTGCCGAGTGCTAGTGTCAGTGTCAGTGTTGTGCGTGAGGGTACTTCTGTGCGTGCCAGTCGTCCTCCCAGTCCGGGACCTCTTGCAAGCTCCCAAGCCCAGGGGAGAAGCAATGTCGAAGGGCAAAAGGGTTCGGCAGGCCTTGATCGGCGCACAGAAGTATCCTCGGTGGTTGCGGGCGTGTCTTACAGAGACCGTCACTCCCACCCGCAGACGATTGAGCCCGTCTTTTACTCGTCTGCAGAAGAAATATCGGGGAGGAAACGCTGGACTCAGGTCTCAAGACCTCTTAAACGTAAAGTCCAGACCTCAAGAGTTCAACAACCCGGATGCAGTCATTGGATTAGCTCTGACTCTCCGCTGTCATCAGGTGACTGTACACCTCCTAAGAGAGGTAAGGCGTTACCTCAACAGACCTCATCTTCTGTTAAGGCTTTGCCTCAGCAGACCTTAGCGTCTGCTGATCCCAAGATGACTTTGCTGCAGTCCATGCAGTCGCAGCTTGCGGTCTTAATGCGTGAGTTTCAGGCTGAGAAGGTTGCACCTCCTCCTGCGAGCGCTCCGCCTCACCGCAGTCCAGTCTGCCAGGCGTACGAAGTTGAGGTTCCTCAGGCTACCTTACCGCGTTCTGAGTTGCCAGTTACCAGCGGTGTGCAGCAACCTCAGCCTTCCTTAAGGCAACCTCAACAATGGGAGCAGGAGTCTTATGCTTTACTTCCTCCTCTTCCTCTTGCGGTTAGACCATCGAGGCAACAACCTCTTGAGGTACGACAACCTCTTCCATCCATGAGGCAGCCACCTCAGCTCTCGCTGCAGCGACCTCAACTCTCCTCAAGGCGAGAGCCTCAACTCTTAAGGCTAGCACCTCAGGAACCTCAACTCGCGAGACAGGAACTGCGTTCTGCGCAGCCGCTACCTCAACTCTCGCAGCTCACACCTCAGGAACCTCAACTCGTTCCTCAGGAACCTGCTACTGCGCATCCGCAACCCTTGCAGCAAGCGCAACTCTTGAGACAGGAAGCTCATGCTAGGAGTCAGCCACCTCAACCCATGCGCCTACCTTCCTCCACTCTTCTTGACCAGTCTTTGCAGCCTGAACCTCAGGTTTTAACTCAGCAACAGAGACTTGAGGATGAAACCACAAGTGTTTATGCACCCGCTTGTTCAGATTCTGCTGTTCAGCATACCGCTGTTACTTTACCTCTCACTTCGCTACACTCTGGTGATGAGGTTTCTGAGGAGGAAGCTGCGCACCTAGATCCCTCTTCGGACGTGGAGGAACCCAAGTCTTCTCCTCTACCCATTGACTTTCGTAAGGTCCTGGCTCTTTTCAGAGAGGTATACCCGGACCATTTTGTTTCTGCTACCCCCCGCTCTCCTCCATCTGAGTTTTCGCTGGGCATGCAACCGGTTAAGTCAGCCTATACTAAGCTCGTCTTTGCTAGATCCTCTAAGAGAGCTTTAAGAATATTAGGGGATTGGTTGCAGTCCAAACAGCAACTAGGGAAGACTTCCTTTATGTTCCCACCTACTAAGCTCACTTCTAAGGCGGGCGTATGGTATGCCACAGGAGAGGAACCAGGCTTGGGAGTCCCTGCCTCTGCCCAGGCTGATTTCTCAAGTTTGGTCGACTCTCCTCGTAGATCAGCGATGAGGCGCTCTAAGGTCTGCTGGACCTTTTCCGACTTAGACCACTTCTTAAAGGGTGTATTTCGTGCCTTTGAGATTTTCAATTTTCTCGACTGGTGCCTGGGGGCCCTGAGCAAGAAGACCTCCCCTGCGGACAAGGACTCAGCCATGCTTATAATGTCCTGCATGGATAAAGCAATTCGGGATGGGTCCGGCGAGCTTGCTTCAATGTTTGTGTCAGGAGTTCTTAAGAAAAGGGAGCAACTTTGCACTTTTCTTTCTTCCAGCATCACACCTTGTCAAAGGTCTCAACTCCTTTTTGCTCCGCTTTCTAAGTTCTTGTTCCCCGAAGAGCTTATCAAGGATTTGTCTGCGGCCCTGATTCAGAAGGACACTCATGATCTTGTGGCCTCTTCAGCTCGTAAGACTAAGGTTGCTCCCTCAGTTCCCAGGACTTACCGCACCCCAGTGGCTGATACTCCTGCTACAAGGTTTATTCCGCCCTTTCGTGGCAGAGCCCCCAGCCGAGGAAGCTCCCGTCCAGACTCTTCCAGGAGCAGGTCTAGGAAAGGTCCCAAGACTTCAAAAGGCAAACACTGACTCTCCTCCTCTCCAGACAGCAGTAGGAGCCAGACTCAAGACCTTCTGGCAAGCTTGGGAAAGGAGAGGTGCAGACGCCCAGTCTGTCAGGTGGCTAAGGGAGGGTTACAGGATACCATTCTGCCGCAAACCCCCTCTGACCACTTCTCCCATCAACCTCTCTCCCAACTACAAGGAAAAGGACAAGAGGCTAGCGTTGCACCAGGAGGTGTCGCTCCTGTTACAGAAGAAGGCAGTGGTTATAGTCCGGGACCATCAATCCCCGGGCTTCTACAACCGTCTCTTTCTGGTGGCCAAGAAGACAGGAGGTTGGAGACCGGTGCTGGACGTCAGCGCGCTCAATGCTTATGTCACCAAGCAGACGTTCACAATGGAGACGACGAAGTCGGTCCTAGCAGCGGTCAGGCAGGAGGACTGGATGGTCTCGTTGGATCTGAAAGACGCTTACTTTCACGTTCCTATTCATCCAGACTCCCAACCTTTCCTGAGATTCGTTTTTGGAAAGGTTGTGTACCAATTCCAAGCCCTGTGTTTTGGCCTAAGCACAGCTCCTATGGTGTTTACGCATCTGATGAGGAATATTGCAAAATTCCTCCACTTATCGGACATCAGAGCCTCCCTTTATTTAGACGACTGGCTGGTGAGAGCCTCCACGAGTCGTCGCTGTCTGGAGAGTCTCAACTGGACTTTGGACTTGATCAAGGAACTGGGTCTATTAGTCAACTTAGAAAAGTCCCAGCTCATTCCCTCCCAATCCATAGTTTACCTGGGAATGGAGATTCGGAGTCAGGATTTTCGGGCTTTTCCATCGGCCCCAAGGATAAGCCAAGCCCTAGAATGCATCCTGAGCATGCTGAAGAGGAACAGTTGCTCGGTGAGACAGTGGATGAGTCTAACAGGGACCCTGTCATCGTTAGCCCTGTTCGTCGAGTTAGGGAGACTCCACCTCCGCCCTCTCCAATTCCATCTAGCAGCTCATTGGGACAAGGATTTGACGCTCGAAGCAGTCTCTATTCCTGTCACCAAAGAGATGAAGACCACTCTCTTGTGGTGGAAGACCAACCTCCTTCTCAAGGAGGGCCTATCGTTAGCGATTCAGACCCCCAATCTTCATCTCTTCTCGGATGCATCAGACTCGGGCTGGGGCGCGACCTTGAACGGACGGGAATGCTCGGGAACATGGAACAGGGAACAGGAAACGCTCCACATCAACTGCAAGGAGCTGCTGGTAGTTCATATGGCCCTTATGAACTTCAAGTCCCTCCTGCTAGGCAAGGTGGTGGAGGTGAACTCCGACAACACCACAGCCTTGGCTTACATCTCCAAGCAGGGAGGGACCCATTCGAGGAACCTGTACGAGATAGCAAGGGACCTCCTCATTTGGTCAAGAAGTCTAAACCTCACTCTAGTAACGAGGTTCATTCAGGGCAACATGAACGTCTCAGCAGATCGCCTAAGCAGAAAAGATCAAGTCATCCCCACGGAATGGACCCTTCACAAGAGCGTGTGCAACAGACTTTGGACCTTGTGGGGTCAACCTACGATAGATCTGTTTGCCACCTCCATGACCAAGAGGCTTCCGTTGTACTGTTCCCCAGTTCCAGACCCAGCAGCAGTTCATGTGGATGCTTTTCTGCTGAATTGGTCCCATCTCGACCTTTACGCATTCCCACCGTTCAAGATCATCAACAGAGTCATTCAGAAGTTTGTTTCGCACGAAGGGACACGGCTGACGCTGGTTGCTCCCCCTTTGGCCTGCAAGAGAATGGTTCACAGAGGTACTACAATGGCTGGTCGACGTTCCCAGGACTCTCCCTCTAAGAGTGGACCTTCTACGTCAACCTCACGTAGACAAGGTACACCCAAACCTCCACGCTCTTCGTCTGACTGCCTTCAGACTGTCGAAAGATTCGCTAGAGCTAGAGGCTTTTCGAAGGAGGCAGCCAGAGCGATTGCCAGAGCAATGAGGGTATCCACTCGTAGAGTCTACCAATCCAAGTGGGAAGTCTTCCGAAGCTGGTGTAGAGCCAATGCAGTTTCCTCTACCAATACCTCTGTAACCCAAATAGCTGACTTCCTATTACATCTAAGGAATGAGAGATCCCTTTCGGCTCCTACGATTAAAGGGTACAGAAGTATGTTGGCTTCAGTTCTCCGCCACAGAGGTTTGGACCTTTCTTCCAACAAGGACCTTCAAGACATCCTTAAATCTTTCGAGACTTCTAAAGAACGTCGTTTATCCACTCCAGGCTGGAATCTAGACGTAGTCTTAAGGTTCCTTATGTCTCCTAGGTTCGAACCTCTCCAGTCAGCTTCCTTCAAGGACCTTACCCTCAAGACTCTTTTCCTCGTCTGCCTTGCAACAGCTAAGAGAGTTAGTGAGGTTCACGCCTTCAGCAAGAACATTGGGTTCACATCCGAATCTGCAACATGTTCTTTACAGCTCGGATTTTTAGCTAAGAATGAACGTCCTTCACGTCCTTGGCCTAGATCGTTTGAAATTCCTAGCCTTTCCAACATGGTGGGTAACGAGCTAGAAAGAGTTCTTTGCCCTGTCAGAGCTCTGAAATATTATCTTAATAGGTCAAAACCTATACGAGGAAAGTCAGAAGCCTTATGGTGTGCAATCAAGAAACCTTCGATGCCCATGTCCAAAAACGGAGTTTCGTTTTATATAAGGCTTCTGATTAGAGAAGCCCATTCTCACATGAAGGATGAAGACCTTGCTTTGCTGAAGGTAAGGACCCACGAAGTGAGAGCCGTAGCCACTTCGATGGCTTTTAATAAGAACCGTTCTCTGCAGAGCATTATGGATGCAACTTATTGGAGGAGCAAGTCAGTGTTTGCATCATTTTATCTTAAAGATGTCCAGTCTCTTTACGAGAACTGCTACACCCTGGGACCATTCGTAGCAGCGAGTGCAGTAGTAGGTGAGGGCTCAGCCACTACATTCCCTTAATCCCATAACCTTTTTTTTTTAACCTTTCTCTTGAATGCTTTTATTGTTGTTTTTTGGGTTGTTACGGTAGGCTAAGAAGCCTTCCGCATCCTTTTTTTGATTTGGCGGGTGGTCAATTCATTCTTGAGAAGCGCCTGGGTTAGAGGTTGTGTAGAGGTCCTTTAGTATGGGTTGCAACCCTGTATACTTTAGCACCTTAGAGTTGATTCAGCCTCCTAAGAGGAACGCTGCGCTCAGTAAGGAAGACGAACTTATTAAAGGCAGAGTAACGGTTCAAGTCGACTTCCTTACCAGGTACTTATTATTTCATTGTTATTCTGAATAACTGATTATATGAAATACGGGATACTTAGCTATCCTTTAGTCTTGTACACTGGTTTTCACCCACCCCCCTGGGTGTGAATCAGCTACATGATTATCGGGTAAGTTTAATATTGAAAAATGTTATTTTCATTAGTAAAATAAATTTTTGAATATACTTACCCGATAATCATGATTTAATTGACCCACCCTTCCTCCCCATAGAGAACCAGTGGACCGAGGAAAAATTGAGGTGGTGTCAACAAGAAGTACTGCAGTACCTGGCCACAGGTGGCGCTGGTGAGTACACCCCCTTCTAGTATAGTGATAGCTGGCGTATCCCTCCCGTAGAATTCTGTCGGGCAACGGAGTTGACAGCTACATGATTATCGGGTAAGTATATTCAAAAATTTATTTTACTAATGAAAATAACATTTTAAACAACGAACAGACGTTTCCCTCACGAGTTGCGGTTGACGTCCCTCATAACGATCACCCTTATCTTGAGAGAGGTGAGACTAAGTTCTCCTCATCCTCCGAAGACGTTAACGTCCGTAAAAAATCCTGGCGCCAGGTTTCCAGACCTCTCAAGAGGAAATTGGTTCCTTCAGAACAAAATTTACGTCCTGGCTGCAGTCCAGAACGTCTACCTTCATCGGAGGAAGGTTCGCCTGCCAAACGTTCCTTTATAACGTCTGGTTTTGTTGCCTCGGAGACCCCTGCACAGGGTCACGGTTCTTTAGTTTCGTCTGGACGTTCCAGACGTGACGTTAGTGCTGCTCCCGGTATCCTCACTGACGTTTCGGATCGAACGTTGCCGAAGTCACGTTCTGATCCTCGTGTGCACGATCCTAATGCTGCAGGACATGCAGTCGAAACTATCGACGTTAATGCAGTCATATCGTCCAGCTCTTGAGGGAAAGGAACCTTTGCTTGCGGAACGTCACGGTGCTGTTAAGCGTGACTCTTACCAGACTTCTAAGCGTGAGGTTTCACGTCACGCTGACGTGACCCCTACTGCTCGACAAGCTGTCAAACGTGACGCCGATCGACAGCTTCTCCATGATGCCAATCAACAACCTCACCGTGACGTCGAACGTCAGTCGATGCAGTCCCAATGTGACGTCAACCTTCAACCTCTACCTGTTCTTCATCGACAGGTTGTTGCTAGTTGTCAAGCTTTTCCATCTCGACTTATTATTGACTCGCCACCTCGCAAGAACATCGAGCTTCCGGATGAAGTTTATTCTGAGGAGGAAGAGGATATATCCCCTTTCCCCAGCTGTACCTTTGGGTATCTTGTCTGAAGAAGAGGAACCTAGATCTGCCCAACAATCTTTGGATTTTAAGAAGATCATGACTGTTTTTAAGTAAGTTTTTCCTTCGCATTTTGTTCCTGCTGCTCCACGCTCGCCTCCTTCAGAATTCACCTTAGGGTTGGCTGCTACAGCTCCCTCTTTTACTAAATTGGTGCTCTCTCGGTCTTCTAAGAGAGCTTTGCGTTTGCTGAGAGAATGGTTGCAGACCAAAAGAAGTCTTGGCAAGTCATCTTTGCCTTCCCTCCAGTCAGATTGAAGAACTTCTGGCGGGATTGGGAGAGAAGAGGAGCAGACCAATGGTCTGTCCTCTTGTTGAAGGAGGGGTAAATATACTTTTTGTAAAGAAACCTCCTCTTGTCCAAAAGCCGATAGATCTCTCTCCCAGATACCGAGAGGAAGCAAGAAGACAAGCTTTGCACCTACAGGTGTCCCTCTTGTTAGAGAAGGGAGCTGTGGTGAATTTTTTTTTTTAAACCATCAGTCTCCAGGCTTTTACAACCTCCTCTTCCTAGTTCCAAAGAACTCAGGAGGTTGGAGACCAGTGCTGGACGTGAGCGCGCTCAATGTGTTTATCCTGAAAACAAAGTTCACTATGGAAGCCTCCAAGTCTGTCCTTGCAGCAGTAGGGGAAAGCGATTGGATGGTCTCACTCGATCTCCAGGGCGCATACTTCCATATCCCTATCACATTATCTAAGGTTCGTGTATGGGAAGGAAGTGTTCCAATTTCGAGCTCTGTGCTTCGGTCTCAGCACTACTCCTCTTGTGTTCACGAAGCTCATGCCGAACGTGGCGAGCTTCCCGCACTCGACAGGTGTCAGAACCTCCCTTTACCTAGACGACTGGCTACTCAGGGCGTCTTCCTTCATTCGCTGTCTGAAGGACCTCAGATGGACTTTGACCCTAGCGAAGGACTTAAGTCTCCTGGTAAACAAGGAGAAGTCTCAACTGACCCCATCTCAAACTATTCTCTATTTTAGATACGGAGTCTAGTTTTTTGGGCTTTTCCATCGCCATCAAGACTCGAGCAAGCTCTCTTAAAGATTCGTCTTTATCGGAAGAAGAGCAGTTGCTCTTTAAGGACATGGATGAGTCTACTGGGAACACTCGTCTCTGGAGCAGTTTGTCTCCCTAGGAAGACTCAATCTTCGCCCTCTCCAGTTTCACCTCAACCACCATTGGGAGAAGGAGAAGGGCTTAGAAGCAGTGTCCATACCACTTCCAGAAACGATCATGACTTGCCTGAAATAGTGGGATGTCAATCTCAGACTTCAGGAAGGCCTCTCTCTTGCCCACAAGAACCCAGACCATGTGTTGTTCTCAGACGCTTCGGACGCGGGGTGGGGAGCAACACTGGACAGTCTAGAGTGCTCGGGCCTTTGGACCAAAGACCAGATAAAGCCTCACATCAACCAGAAGGAGCTTCTAGCAGTTCTTTTGGCCCTACAAAGTTTCAAAAGACTGATTCGAAACAAAGTGCTGCAGGTGAACGCAGACAACACCACAGCGTTAGCCTACATCGCCAAGCAAGGCGGGACCCACTCGCAGTCCCTTTACTTAACTGCAAAGGATCTCCTAGTTTGGACGAAGGAAAGAAACATCACCTTACTTACAAGGTCTATTCAGAATGAAAGGAACGTGATGGCAAACTGCCTGAGCAGAAGAGGCCAAGTCATTCCCACGGAATGAACTCTTCATCAGGAGGTGTGTGAGAAACTATGGCGGATATGGGAACGTCCGTTCATAGACCTGTTCGCAACCTCAATAACAAAGAGGCTTCCTTCTTACTGCTCTCCAGTTCCAGATCCAGAGGCAGTCCACGTCGATGCGTTTCCCCCATTCAAGATCATTTACAAAGTCCTACAGAAGTTCGCCTCTCACGAAGGGACCAAGTTGACGTTGGTTGCTCCCCTCTGGCCATCAAGAGAATGGTTCACCGAGGTACATCAGTGGATGGTGGACTTTCCATGAAGCCTGCCATTGGGGTTGGATCTTCTCAAACAACCTCACATGAAAAGGTTCCATCAAAGCCTCCACACGCTTCGTCTAACTGCCTTCAGACTATCGAGAGACTCTAGCTCAAGGGTTTTCGAAGGAGGCAGCTAGAGCAATTGCCAGAGCAAGGAGATCCTCTACCATCAGGATCTACCAGTCTAAATGGGAGGTATTTCGAGATTGGGGCAAGGCCACCTCCATTTCCTCATCCTATACCTCTATAGCTCAAATCGCTGACTTCCTGCTACACCTTAGGAATGTACGTAACTTTTCTGCCGCAACCATTAAAGGTTACAGTAGCATGTTAACTACAGTGTTCAGACAAAGGAACCTAGACCTCTCGAACAACAGAGACCTGCAAGATCTTCTCAAGTCTTTCGAAACTTCCAAGGAACATCAGGTTATGACACCAGCTTGGAACCTAGATGTTGTCCTTAAATTTCTGTTGTCTGAGAAATTTGAACCGTTGCACTTAACCTCTTTGAAAGATCTTGCAATGAAGACACTTTTCTTAGTGAGGCTTGCTACTGCAAAAAGAGTTAGTGAGGTTCCTTCAGTAAGAATGTTGGTTTCTGTACTGGTAAGGCAGTAGGCTCTTTGCAACTTGGTTTCTTAGCCAAGAATGAGCATCCTTCTCATCCATGGCCGAAATCTTTTCAGATTCCCAACCTATCAGATGTGGTTGGTAACGAGAAAGAGAGAGTCCTTTGCCCTGTGAGAGCACTAGAATTTCATCTTGATAGAACCAAAAATTTACGAGGTAACTCTGAATCTTTATGGTGTTCAGTCAAAAAGCCTTCTTTACCGATGTCTAAGAATGCATTATCGTATTTTATCAGGCTATTAATTAGAGAGGCTCACGCTCACTGCTGTGAGACGGACCTTCGATTATTAAAAGTAGAGACTCATGAAGTCAGAGCTGTGGCAACGTCAGTGGCTTTTAAGCAAAATCGTTCACTACGAAGCATTATGGACGCAACCTACTGGAGGAGTAAATCTGTGTTCGCTTCACATTATTTAAAGAATGTCCAGACTCCTTACGAGGACTGCTACACTTTGGGACCATTCGTAGCAGCGAGTGCAGTAGTGGGTGAAGGTTCAACCACTACATTCCCCTAATCCTAATACCTTTTTTCTTCTCTTGAAACTATTGTCTTTTTGGTTGTATGTGGAGACTGGGACAGTCTTCCGCAATCATTTGATTTTAGCGGGTGGTCAAACTTGTTTCTTGAGAGCGCCCAGATCAAGGGTATTGATTGAGGTCCTGTCATAGGGGTGGTTACCCCAGATATGACAGCTCCTAGAAGTCTTTCAGCACCCTGAGTGGATCGCTCGGCTTCATAAGGATAGTGGACTAATGAGGCAAAGATTCATAAAAGTCAGCTTCCTTATCAGGTACGAATCCTTAAGTTTGTTTTTTATCAAAACTCTTGAGTTATATTCCTACGATGTTTACTGCTGGTCTCTTTACCCTCCACCAAGGGTGTCAATCAGCTACTATATATATATATCCACCAGCTAAGTTCGATGTTTAAAAATATTTTCATATTAAAATAAATTTTTTAACATACTTACCCGGTGGATATGTATAATTAAACTCCCTCCCTTCTGCCCCTCTAGAGACCCTATGGGCAGAGAAGACCTGAGGAATTGAGGAATGGTTACAGTATCCTGGCGAGTGGTGGCGCTAGTTGTATACACCCAGCTGCCCAATCTTCGATTGGCGCGAGTTTTGAATTTTCTGTCGGACATCAGAGACGTTAGCTATATATATATATCCACCGGGTAAGTATGTTCAAAAAGTTATTTTAACAGGAAAATATCATTTTTAATATAAAATTAATTTTTATATATACTTACCTGGTAGTTACATATATAAAAGGGCCCTCCCTCCCCTCTGAAAACAGGGGCATGGAATTTCTGAGGAATGTTGGGAATAGTTCTGGTAACCTGTGAGAGATGGCGCTCATGTATGACCACCTACTGTCATGGCGGCGATTGCCGCAAAATTTGAATTTCTGCCGTGCGCGCGACGAAATGCGGGATTTAAGCTATATATATGTAACTACCTGGTAAGTATATTTAAAAATTAATTTTATAATAAAAATACCATATTAGAATTTCCTTATTAAAGGAAAATCAAAGGAGAAGGGTTCTAACCTCTAGTGTTAGAATAAGTGTATACTAGCACTGACCCTTTCATGAAAGTATTAATATTGTGGGTAAATTATGATCTGATGACTTTCATCAGTGTATTGAAGGAATACTTACTCTTCAATATAAGATTGTTCTCAACAATAGACTGAAAGGATACACAGGTATGTTGGAAAATAAACTACTGTATAATATATACTATAATTTTCTGCCTGCAGTATGTACTATACTGCAGAAATACTGGCTACTGTATAAGCATATACTGTAGTTCAGCCGGCAATATTAGTACCTGGTGGCACCGGTCCAGCCAGCTTGCTGACGGCACTAGCCGACAGAGAGAGAAAGCATGGAGCGAAGGGCTACCTTATTAGTGTAGTTTGGCACAATAAATAAGGGTGTAGGTATTATTATTCCTACTGCCTTCCTCCAGAATGAGGGTTCAAATGGGAGGGGGGAATGAATCATTCTAGCTTCCATCCAGCCACAAGATCTGCTGCTGGCTACTGCTGGTTTCAGGGATATGGATGGCAGTCCAAGGGAGGACTGAAGAACACTCAAAGACAAAGGGTCTCTCACCGGCAGCCGTCATAGCTGGCACAACCTTTCCCGGAGCCTTGTGTCCATACGGGAAAGTCGGAGCGGCTATCAAGCCGCCTATGTAGGAGCCTATCCGGCAAGCGGGGAGATTGTAGGACACCGGCCACAGACATGTGATGGCTAGGCTATCGCTAAAGGACAGAGAGGGGCAGGGAAAGGGTCTTGTATGTTGTGTCAGAAGGCGGCAGGATTCCCGCCATTTCCAAACAGTTTGAAACGCGGCAGAAGAATGTCGATTCTTCAGCCCAGGGTCTGCCGAAACAAGAATTTTCTTCTAGACCGCAGGGGAGAAGGTGGCGGCATTGTACTACCACTTCAGATGCGGACTAGGGAAGCTAAGCTTCCTATGTCTACAACTGTAAGCCGGCAGGGGAGTGACTACTCACCCGGCAGCCAAGCCGTCGGCATAAAGACTGAATACTCAGCGTTACTGTCGTAAAACCAAGCCGGGATACTCACCGGCAAGGGGAAGAAGACAGAAAACACTAACCTAATCAAGCCGGAGTGTACTACTCTATGGCAAGACCAAGATAGGGTTGTCGCTTAATGGAAGCACTCAAAGGAAAGGAGGGTTTACCCTTATTCCGAAGGAGACGAGTATCGAATAATATAATTAATTCTAGGAGATATACTATCTTCTGTTGAATTGATAAAGCGACACGCAAGGGTGAACGGGGATAATGTATGAAAGTATACTAAAGCGCATAGGCTAGGTTAGCCTAACGCAGGGCGAGATCTCGGCTACCTATATCACCGAGACTCTTAACATATACGATCGGCACATTTAGGAAGAGGAAAATTATTTGCATGATCTTATCTTTACTAGTATAATTTTGCCTAAATAGCTATAATTCATTAAAGCTAAATACTGGGAATGTCTTTCTGCTGACTAAATACAGCATGCATGACAAACGACAGCGTCCAGAAGGGAAGCTAAAATTATATGCAGTAAAGATTAAATACTCAACTTTCCAGAGGCAGAAGATGCTGGAGAATGCTTAATAAATCCTCAAAAATAGCGATCTAGAACACTAGATAAGCAGGGAGAAACACTGTGCGAAAGCGCTACCGAAATAGGAATGAGCGCCATCTTGGAGTCCTGTAATAGTAGGGGAGAAAAGGTAGCCTTGATAACGGCTCCCCTTCAATTTCGCCACTCTTCCCCCTCAAAGTGAAAACGCTATTCAGGTTGAAGATTGCCATGTGTCGTATCAAGATATACGTCCCCTGATATTATGCGATATCCTTAAGAAAAATTTTAACGATACTCGCGCCAGGAGTTAGAATTCTGGACACACATGGTCAATTCTATGGGAGTATCACTGTAGCCAAATATCCCTTAGAAAGCTGGCTATAGGAATATTCCATCAGGACGTCATGGCCATCTCACCCAAAAATATTTTTTGCTCTGCTTCAAAGTCCGTTAAATGCCACGTAGTGAAAATTAGTCTACTTCTCATCAATCTATCTTGGTCACCTACAAAGAATATCACCCCAATTCCAATAGTAGTAGTTTTGAATGGGTCTTGGTTTCAGACCACAAATTTTTAGTGATTTTTATTTGAATAATAGATGTCTCAAATGCATCACAAATTTATAAAGGGATTTTATTTGTATATATCCCAACTCCTTGAAGTTACACTACCAACCTTAGGCAACCCCCCCCCCCCCCCCCCCAGTCCTAGGTTTAAGGTCAAAGTGAGAGCTCCTATTAAATGACTTTTTAACCGTTCTTTAAAAATTTGTGGTTATCATCTTTTTAGGATACTGGCCTTTATGTCCACTACCCCCTTCCACTATACAGGTGGTGTGTTCAATGCTTGTGAGAGCCAGTTTTTCTTGTACATATATGAAAATTTTACAATATATATATATGCTGAAAATAACAGGAGTTAACCAAAATGCCAAAAAATTAGGGCACTTTGGTCTCTAGGGCTAAATTATTTTGTAAGGGCTGGTGCTCAGTGTTTAAATCTCTACTCTACTCAAGATGAAGTGCATTTTAGTTCCAATCCCCGTAGAATTTATTTTGCACTCATTCTAAGCTTTCTAGTTTTATATTGTATTGTGTCTATATACTCAATCTCACACAAACAGATTTGACTTTATTTAACTCATAATTATGGCTGCCATTAGGGAAATAAAATGCAGAAATACCTGTTTATTTTTTTCTAATTTATTTTTAGTATCTAGAAAACATGGGATGTATGACGGCTTAGCAACCATGTTGGACATGAAGGTGGTGTATAGTCTGACTTAACAGGGACAAGATAAAGGGGGCTTAACTTACTTAAATTATTCCAGCTACTGTTTTACAGGCAATTTGATATCTATAAAATACAAGAAAAATCCTGAAAACTGTAGTAAGCTCCAGTTTTATAAATTATGAAAGATAATTTTCTAATGTATATACAAAAGTGCATTTTCCTTTAACTGAATATTTTATTTATTTAGGGGATGAGAATCTAACCCACTAAAATTTATGTATGGGATACAGTAAAAAGAATGAATACCAGAAATACCTTAAACATGAGTAAATGAAATTGATATCATTTGAAAACCATACAAGCAATGCAAAAGTAGGTGAAAATTATACAGCCTGGGCCCAACCAACAAAAATGTATAAGCAAATAAAAAAAAATCTCCAATAGAAGAAAGAGCCAAATAATTATCAAGAAAACATTTGTTGCTTGAAAAAGTTATTATAAAGAAGATATGGGCATTCCTTCAGTACACCGAAGAGTGAGAAATGTCAAGCGGCAAGGAAGGAGGAATTAATTTCACACAAAATCACGCGCAAAACAATGTTGAATACATGATAGCTGCAGTGCTCTCCAAAGCAAATTAACACCAATTGGAAATACTGTTCTACTCAAATTTGCCTGAAGCCAGTTAAAAGAATATAACCAGCTTTTCACTAAGAAAATCAAATATATGATTACTTAACTTGTATCAAGGTTAGATTTCAATTCTACTACAACATTACCCAATCCCCTTAAAGGATATTACTTCATATCCAAGAAATAAAATTATTCCTGTAAACAAGTTTTCAAAATCTTTCCCGGACAGTACAAAATTAGGTTAAACAAAAATTGAAAACTCCACTGGTTAGTTACTTGCTCAAGAATGAAGCTATTCATGACCACAAGTATTTCTTAAACCCCACTATTATAAATAAATCCATGCTATAGTCCTATAATTCCAATGCAAATGTCATCTAGGAGTGAAAGCAGTCTTAAAAAAATTACAGCTACTAACACAAATCATTATCGATACCTCAATACATATAAAGATTGACCTTTTTCTGTCACAAAGAGGTGTATACACTAACAAATACACTAAGATGCTATTTTGTCTAAAAATAGTTCCATATTCTATACAAATTCCCTATGCATTGTTGAAAGGTCTAGCTCCTGAACATAGATGCGAAAGGAAGACCCATTAAAGACTCCACTGGCACACACTGTGAAATGACACATGGCCACTGGTCCCATTATCAGCTCTGGTGAGAATGACACTTAGCAGGGGATACTGCACTAACCACAATCTAGGAAAAAGTTGGAGAATTCATAAACTAGAAACACTATACATGAAAACCAAGATTTTTTTTACTTTTTCATAAATTTCCTACATAATATATAAATGCCTGTCCTCAATACTAATATCTAATGGGAGACTGGCGTCACAGATACAAAAGACTAACAGCTATATTAAAGCATTAAATTTCCATTACAGACCTAGATCAGGCCCTCACGCAGCACAAATGCATCAAGGAAGCATCATATTACTGTATTTCATAAAAACAACAACACTTTACAGCAATATTGGATGACATTTACATAAAAACAGTTCACTGGATAATATCTCACACAAGAAATAATTAGCCTCCATGAATTTTGATGAGGACTTATGAACTTTTAACCCACTAATGCTAATTGCAATATGTGCCCAATGGTGCTATACAAAACTGATATCAATTGTCAAAAAATCACATCAGTTGTTGTTACAGGTACTCATTTAAATATAATTGTGGCACCCAAAAACAATTGAAGAGACAACTATTGTTATGTAACAATATCTATGAATCAATAATAATTATTAAGTACTCCTGGTAATTCTACTATTAATCACAGCAAGGAAACAAGTAAAACAGTTTCACCAAGAGAGAGAGTAATTTCACCCTAGAAGGAAAGGAAAATAAAAAATTGTAAACTAAAGTCTATCTTCTATCTCCAGGGATAAGAAGCAGAAAACTACAAATAAACTGACCAATCACCTCATTGTTTTTCATTTCCACCTATCACCTCCAACATGGTATGTGTGAGGGTTTGAACACCAATATGACTGAGGTTCATAATATACACAACACGGGAAAAATTCATGTACATGACAAATGAATATGAGTACATTTATATTAATTCTGTCTCTTAAAACACATTAACTTCAATGTAAGTAAAAACGTAAAAATCTTCTTGAGATAAAGATGACAGTAAAATTAAGTATATTTACAGAATGACAGAGACCAAAGAGTTATAAAGTGCCTAACCATAGCTGACTTTATCAGACACAAGCTTAAGACTGTCATGGTCTCCATAATATCACAATGGTATTAACACAACCGGGCCATGGGGCCATCACAACAAATTCACACAACTTTACATATATTTATATATATATTTATATATTTATAACAATCACCAGGAATGATTCTAGTAGCTTGGCTACTCTATTAGCGTAGTCAAGAGATAGAGAGATTTATCATCACAGGCTGCAGAAATTTCCTATTTTTTACTGGAGAGGACTTGCCGCGGTCCCGCCCAAAACACACACAAGTGTTGGAGGCACAATTGTGTGCCACTAGGGGCTGTGGGCAGGCCAGCGGAGGGCCAACCCTAGGAGATAGTACCCCCTTCCTTTTCCTTGCCCGCTTTAAACAGTTCCCTCTTTTCTTGTGCCGTACGACGAGAATCTCTCTTGTCATCATCTTTTTTTGCTTCTCTACGCCCTCTACTGTCACTGCGAGTTTTACCTTCTGCCCGTCCTTTACTCCCTTTCCTCTCGACACAAACACCCCCCTGTAAATTCTGAGTGGGAGTTGTTGGTTGAGAACCATCTTGGCAACTCGAAGAAGTTGATGATGATGATGATGAAGACGATGACGATGATGCTGATGAAACTGCTTTGCCCCCATAACCAGCACTGTTGGTCCCTGGCAGTGATCCTCTATTTCCCTGGGGGCCTTCACCAAAATTTGTTCGCGTTGTGTCAGGACATTCGGGAGAATCCAATTCTTCTGGGGCTTCCTCTAATGTAGTAGTTGGAAGTGTTGGAGGGAGGCTGACTGCACTAGTGAAGCGCTGGGTGAGCAATGTGGGTGCAGCCGAGCGTACTACACTTGGTGTACAAGTATCATAATTGGGTGGAGACTGTGAGGTAACTGTTACTCTTGGAGGATTGCTAACACTCTTAGGTGATGGAGTTGCTAGAGGACTTATGGTTGGTGTGCCTTTAGCCTCTGCTGACCTTGGATGGAGGCGGTCAGGAGAAAGTGCACGACGCAACAATGGAGAGCCAGGCTCCGCACTCTTGGGTCTTCCAATGCACTTCTTTGCTGCAGGACCCGGAGTTAAAGATGAACCTGGTGAATATGTCTGAGTTGTGTTTGAAGAACCTGGACAATGGTGATGGTAGTGATGATGGTGATGGTGGTGATTATGATTGTGATGATGGACCAGAGGAGAAGGTGATCTTGTTGGAGAAGCAGGTAAAGGAGAAGGAGAAGGTGTTCGAGCTAAAGGCGAAAGTGGTATGTGGCCAACTGATTTTCTTCTATTTGGTGAACGAAAACTTTTAACATTCGTTACTTTATGGTTGATAACGTGAAGAGACGATGGACGCTGGTGTAACGTTGAAGATCCAGCAGGAGAGTTAGGCACAGATGATGTAGGTGATGACGAGCCTGAAGAATTAACTGGAGACTGAACTTGGTCTATAGGAGGAGAAAAGAGGCGGGCAGTTGGAGGAGAATGTGGGGACTTGCAACGGGTTGGGGAATTTGGAATGCTCTCTTGTGATGAAACTGAGCGATTCAGTGACTGATAACTGCGACTCGGTGTTAACATTGGAGGCGAGGCTGAAGCAGCAAGCTGAGGAAGTAAACAATTAAGATATTTAAAATTCATATATTAGATGATTTCTCTGCAGATGCTGCAAATATGGTCTTTACAGATGTAATTTATAAATACATTAAGTTTATCTACAAGTCATACTGATTTAATGCATATGAAGTACTTTACAGAGAAAACTGGTTGAAATTTACAATCCGTATTATGAACAGCCTGAATATTCCGAATACATAAATTTTACATACAATACAGGGCTTGTTAATAAATAAAATGTCACCATGAAGCATTTTAAAGACATAAATACCATATCCTTTAGTTAAACTACTCTATATAGAAGACTACAGGTATTGCCAATACATTAAGAACTACACTAAACTGTATATACAAAGTTGAAGAGTCCCAGCACATTATTAGAAAAGAATACCAACAAACAAACTCTACAAAATATGTAATAACACTCCAAAGTAAAGTGTTTTCCTTCCACATTGATAACACAAAAATAGTCCATATTCCTTATCTGTGAATTTGCTATCCGCTGCCTCACTTGTATGCACCCATCCAAATAGACACCATTGTACAGTTTATTAAAAATATAGTTGGAAAATTCACTTTTATACAAAGCAACAAGAAATGAATGTTAGCAAAAAAAAAGAATTAGTAATGGAGGTTGCAACGAACTCCAACAGCCAAAGGAAACTCCTCACCCCTACCTATTACATAGTTATTAAAAACAAAGGGGATTCAAGAGTTGGGCAAATGTAATATTATATTATATCTAATTTTTTTTTTTTCAAAGAGGGATTTTACATCAGTAAATAAGAATATGTCATCAGATCATCATAAATCTTATAAAAATGTTCAATCTTATAATCATGCACTAGAAAACTTCAACCTTATAAGATGCTAAAACCATTTACATTCGATAACTAGCCTCAATATATTTCAATTCAACTAGCAAGAATTACCAAGTTATTCACAGCATTTACTCATGTAATTTTAGCCACAATGGTTAGGAGACTGAACTAGCCCACCACACTTTTACTCTAAGGCCAAATGGCAACTTACGCCCCCCCCCCCCCCTCATTGTTACCACATTGCTGTTTCCAGAGTTAATACTTACACTAATCTTTTTAAGGAGCGTGAGTCACACACATTAAAACAATGTTTTTGGGGGTTACTTGAAACACCATTCTACTTTTTTTTGTTTTTGTTTTTTTGACCAATTTATTTCATTTAAAATGCATTTGAAAGATCATTATTGTATATACATAAATATTTGGAAAGGAAATTTTCATAGTATTTTAATTTTTTTATTTTATCAATGTATAGAAGATACAGTACTTTCAATTGTGACTTTTCATATGCAAGGTTTAAATTTTAATATAAGTGAGTTTTTAGATATTAGGTAATAATATTCCTTATCTTTTCATGTTTGAATTAAAAAAAAATCAGTCAATATTAAAAAATATATAGTTTTTATCCCAAACATGCTTTAAACTATTTTTGTAGAGATTTTAATAGCCTTTAGTATGTATAAATACTGTATGGGCTTTTTGAGATAATTTTCCTCACCAATAGGGATCTTAAGACCAATCATCATATTTCAAGGTTACTTGCTATCGAGTGGTGAGCTCCTTCCCTCAAATCCAAAAATATCACTCCCCACACACAATCTACGCTACATAGGCTATACCAAATGTGCACACAAATATAATGTACCTAGCATAATATTCTCATCTGTATTTTTATGAAAAATTTTACACTTTGGTGTATTTAGTTATCGTCCCAAAGTTTATGCATATTTCAGCATAGTCATAGCACAAAAAATGTAATTATACAAACAAGCTGAAAATTGAAGAAAGAGTAAAATGGGTATCTAGGTCAGAAAAGGGATGCATATGGGACCGGGCATACTTTGAGAGAAAGTTATATTTTTCACCTTTCGATGGGAGTTTAAAGATTGCCAAAACATCTCTGGTTCTGCCGAGTATTTACCCAGTAATGAACTCCAGAGATATCGTCTATCCAGCAGTACTGGATTTGGCAGCAAGGGGTTTTATTTGGGGTGGTGGACCAGGGCCCCCCACCAAGTACTATATTTTGGGTCTGAGGATGATATAGACCACAAACAGTAAGTGGCCTTACTCCAAAGATCTTCTAAAGGGACTTTGATCTTACCAAGGAGCCGACCTTTAAGTGTTCCGTCTGGGTTTGGCCTGCAGGCGGGGTCTCCTCCTACCTTGGTTTCTTTTAGGCAGGTTACCATTCCTCCGGGATCTTGTCAGAATGTTTAAAGGCTGCTCATGAATGGAGGCAAGGGACAGTGACAATGCCCTAGAGACTGACCATATATACATATGATTAGCACCCAAGCTAGGACCAAAGGGGGTCAGGCAATGGCTGCTGGACTCAACAGATAGACCTATAGGCTCTCCCAAAACCCCCCATCCTTAGTTCACAAGGATGTTGAGGTTTTAGCAACCAAAGAAACTAGCGAGTTTGAGCAGGACTTCTAACTCCAGTCTGGTGTTCACCAGTCAGGGACGTTGCCACATCGGCCACCACAACCCTGATCATGCCTTGATCATTCCTAAAATGATTGAGGCATCAGTCTGCTTCCTAAATGGTGATCCTGTTCAAGATTTCTACCATTCCAGGGTGTTCCTGTGTTCCTCCTGTTCCATCTTTGTCTTAGCACGGACCCTTGGGTTTTTGGGTTCAAGAGACCTGACTCGAGTCTTCTGGGTTTAGTGATAGGGGTTAGAGTTGAGTGTGTATGTGTTGGGAAACCCTTGGCAATCTAGCAGAGGTTGTGTATTTTGCTCTAATTTGAACATGTTTTAATGCAGGGCTTCAATAATGAGGAATTTAAAGATTTTCAACATTTCCTCAATTGCCTTGGTGGATTAAGGAATGCCTTAGGAAATGTCCCAACACGCCTAAGAAAGTATTGTACTTCTGATGACACACAAGTCTGCCTTGAACAGCTCGGCAGAGGCAGTTGGTTTCTTCTCGATCATTGTTTGCTGGATGCTTTGGTGGTTGGAACGAGTGCCTGGCCATAAATCACCCTCCTTGGCTAAGATGGGATTATGATCAATGAGATATGCTTGTGAAAGGAAACTTTACCTTTCCCAAAGACAGGAATCCCTTTTCTAGTGTTTTATACTAAGGAATTTGTTCAAACTTAAGTTTTTGTAGTCTCTACCAAAGAAACGGGAGGATCGGGTGGGTATCAATCAATTAAGTGATGGTTTTCCTTCTGTTCCACATTTTCTTAGGACAGCAGAATTTAATGCTCAACAGACTGTTTTATTCTGGTGTCTTATGTTCTCTCTAGAAGTGGGTCTGCAGGGATCCAAGACAACCCACTTAAGAATGATGAAGTTATACAAAATTGCAGGAGTTTGTCAGGAAAATTTATTGGCTGCTCGTAACCTGGTGAAGGTAGAAGTGGAGGAGTTCCTATATAGTTCCCCACTATGCAAGCTTTTTTTTCCCCTTTCGTTAGTAGATAAAGCCAAGGCTAATGCACTTGGTTCCAGAGAAGTGGAGAAAGAATTTTGGGGTTATCTTCAATTACTAGGCTGCAACTTATAATAGGGGTCTCCAACAGTTCCAGAGACTACCTGCACAGAGACCAGGCCCGAGTGTGTGCAACCAACTTTCCTCAAGATGAATATAAGATACATCATCCCCCTAAATAAGAGCAACTGGAAGCACAGAGAAGAGCTAAGATGCGGGTTAGTTTCACAGAGGTAAAGGACCTTAAAAATGCAAGTTCCTAAAATTCCAGGGCAGCCTATTCAGTGTAACGAGAAGAGACTTCACCAGGTGAAAGTGATCCTCGGCCTATTTCTTCTCAACTAACATATCAGATGCAATGCAGTTAAGATGACAACCATTACGAATATCCTACAGTTACTACATCAATGGCCTTACACCTGTAGTATACATCTAAAAAGACACTTCTTGGCATATCCCTATTCTCCTAAATCTTGGGATGAATGAAGATTCAACTGAAGTCCATTGTTTCCATCATGTTTAGCTTGCCAAGGCAGTGTGTTCTGCTTGCTTGCAAGCTCTTCCAGTTGCTCATCACAGGTTATTCAAGCGAGGTAAATTTAGGTGCTAATACATCAACTGACAAAAACAAGGCCTCCGTGCACTTGCGCAACATCACCCGCATACCCTTCAGTTGTAAACAAACCCGGAAATTAGCCAATTTTCACCTAATTCAACCTACAATACAGATAGCTGAAGAGAAAGCAAACACAGAAGCAAAACTTGAAAGTGAGTTATCTCCTTTTATAACTGCGTTCCGTAATCTCATAAACAAGACGAACCTTAATAAGTTGAGTAAGGTAAGTTTGGAAGCTGATTCTTCCAAATCAACTTCATGGTGGATTGAATCCACATAAAATTTGTCTCTAAGGAAAATGCTAGCAATTCCAGTTCACATTTACTCCTTAAATAAGCCCTCTATAATGTAGAGAAGTGCTGTGCTGTACGTGACAACCTATGTAGGGATAAGGGACATATGAATCTTACTCCAAGTATGGAAGATGGTGACTGAGCGCAGACAAAGCACCCAGGTAAATATCATTGGAGGTGCTGACAGATTCAAGAGCCTGAACCCATGGGTCTCCACTATACACATCATCATTATTATTACTTGCTAAGCTACAATCCTAGTTGGAAAAGCAGGATGCTATAAGCCCAGGGGCTCCAACAGGAAAAATAGCCCAGTGAAGAAAGGAAGGAAAAATAAAATATTTTAATAAGTAATAACAATAAAATAAATATATTTTCTATATCAACTATTAAAACCTTGAATGTTGAAATATTGACACTAATAAGGGAGATGGTATTTCTTTAGTCCCTGTTCTAGCCTTTTACGGGAAGTCGGAGAACCCCCCCCCCCCCCTCTTGATCACGTTCCCATTTTTTCCACTAGTCTGATTCATACCGACTTGGGAAGGTTTCTGACTAAGTTAAGTTCAACTTGGCAAGGTTTTACTGCATGTTGAAACTTCAGTTGCTATCACGTTTATTAGTCAGCAGTATTTGCTTATGGTAATATCCAGTGTAAGGGCCCCTTTCTTTTCTTTTTTATGTATATATGTCTACTATATCTGAAAGACTGCTATAGATTTTTAATGTTAAAAGCTTACACTAGTCATTATTTGGATGTGTGAATTATTACCTAATGATTTGGCAGGTCCCATCAGTTGGATTTAGTGAATATAGCCCAATGTACTGGGAGAAATATTGCATTTTCTAATACTGTACAATAAAATACATTTCCTTCACCTGTCTTGAATATAAAATAAATTATAAATTTTATCTGGATGACTTCTAATTCTTTTTACTTTGTTGTAATTAATGAAAAAATTTCCCTTCATTTTTTTCCTCAATATACAGTACAGTACACACATACAAATGCAATAAACTGGAATAATATTGTCCTAACCTTACAATAAAAATGTATACACACAATTTTTTAGGAAAAAAAAATCAATGGAAAAAAAGGGCAAAGGGTAAAACTAAAAATTTAAAAGACCTGTAAAAAAAAGAAAAAAAAAAGTGAAAACCCCAAGCCAATTCTTAAATAAGAGAACTTCATTCTGGACCAAATTTTAAAAGATTACTAAAATGAGTATTTTTTTTTCTCAAATGTAGTGAAAGTAACTTAAATTTCATATATTGAAAACTAATTTTAGTTTCTCGGCTAGAAATATATTTTACATACATCATGTATCTACAATATAAAAATTGTCTATGCTTCACAGTAGACTTTCAGTATTCAAGTTTAAAAGAGACCGTGCAATGTACTATACTGCAAACATTTTTATTCATGATGCCAGATGGCATGCAAAGCTCAAAAGATAAGTTTTTGTTAATTGGGATGACTAAAAATAGCGCAGTTGTACTAATTTACTGAGTGCACTCTCCCTTGAAATACTTTGGCATTTTAGCACCACCTACTGTACAGTCTTTGATTCCCCACACCCATAATGAAAGAATAAGCTTACTGGATTTGAGTTAACCATTTTACAGCCTAATTATGCAACTAACAATATAAACTAACTAGAATGATGATAAAGGTAGAAAACACTGATTTTAAAAGAAATGTTAATATATGAACTGACTTTCAAGAGATCTTAATAGTGTTGGAAACTTTATGCTGCAGGGTCAAGCGGTAGCCTCCAAGTTTGGTAATTATATCTAAAAGCTGTAATCAATGAATTTTTTCAGGTGGTTTTCAACATTACTTATGACTTTAATAGGCCACAAAGAAACTTAAATTTCAATAATAAAGCAAATATATTTACTATATAAGAAAGATTCATTCCCATTTTATCTCTATCAGAAAGGGGTTGAAGATCTTCCAAAAGCCCTAATTGTGGAGCCTTACTAACATATCAGAGGTCTCAATTTCCTTCTTATTAAAATCTAAGGGAGACTGAAATGAATGCATATTCTAGCTTTATAAAACATTCATGGGCTTTCCCCTGTTGAGTGTTTTAAAATCATGAAGTTATATTTCCACTTAGCATTTTCAGCCTTTACAATCATAAAACTTTTAAAAAATTAAACTGATCAACAGTAGCTGATCTATCTTTTGGGTAATTCCATTAACTCGAGATTTTGTAGACATGGTAAATTTAGATTTTTTTCCTTTCGAAATTATCTTTTTTTTTTCCATGAGCAACTTTGTACAGCAAAGAGAATTAGTTCATATTAACCATGAACACTATAATTACAGATATTTTACAGTACATTACTAAACATAAAAACACCAAATTTACAACAGTGGCCCACAAAGTAAGCAGTACAGGACATTGTAAATCGACGTACATCTGTACATTTCTCTCCATATGTATGCATGTAGAGCAGTAAGTAAACATGACAGCAAAAGTGACAGTCATTAGATGTTCTACTTGAGGTGCTATCAAAGCCTTGACGTAATCACTATTCAATCACTCCCCTAAACAACAGAACATTGTAGATACTGTATAAAGGACAAAAGCTACAGTTACCACTATGGTACATAATTTTTTTTCTGCTCATTAAATTCAATAGTGACTGCATTTCACCTTTTTTAATAAAAAAAAAAAAAAAAATCAGCAAATAAAATTATGTACAACATGGTAAAGGAAATGTAAAATAAATGTGGGTTAGCAGATGAGAATAACAGAGGCAGGCAACAAAAGACTAAGTTTTGGGAGCTAAGGCAGCATAAAGCACATTATCGTACCAAGGTGGCTGAGAACTGAGGCACAAAATCAGGAGATAAAACAGGAGCCGACTGAGGGGTAGTCAGCTGCAAAAGAAACAAATAAAATGGTAAAACATATATCCCTTCCCACCCAAAATGTCCATCAATGTATAAATTCTTATAACTTTATGAAAAAAGCATACCCATGTCTGTAAAACTTTTCTGAACAGATTAATGTATTTCTTTCAGATCATCAAAAGTACTAATAATTTGGGTAAGCATTTAAACAAATTATACTAATTATGAAATTATTTTGTATCCGAGTCATAAAACCTATACAAAACAAAAGATCTTTACATAAAATTAGCATAAGCAATTAACGTGAGGGAATGTTTGAAGCTAACCCCAATTTTACAACTGAATAGCTTTTACTGATATGGACAACTTAGAACCCCATCATTTATACTTTAAATCTGACTTTGTATTACAAAAGCACAAATAAATTACCTGAGATACATATAAATTAAATACAATCAAACCAATAAAAAAATTTTCAGCTTATAAACCAGAGTAGAAGATTTATTTCACACTTCTGTTCTTAGCAAATTAATAATATTAGTTTTTCATCTACAACTCTTAGCTGCAACTGACTTTCTAATTGAAAAAATAAATAAAAATTAAATACATCACCCTTCAGAAATTCAAGCTCATGAAAACAAACACAAGCCTTAAGGGCATATACAAGAAAAACAAATTAATTTTAACTGAAACCATCATTTATGAGTTTTTTGGCATACAGCCAAATCATTAACTTCCTTATTCTTTCAACTAGCATGTGCATCATTTATACAATAACTACCAATATTTGCCTTAGGTTATGAAACGTATATTGCATTGCAGGTTGAATATCCTCCAAAATTCTTGAACACCAACCCTTAAGCTGTGTATGACAGGTTAGAAATTTTATCATTTATCTGTCCATTGAATATAATCTTTATCTGTCATTTAACTAACAAATAGAAAAAAATATGCTAAAAACACACATAACCTTGATCAATTTCAAATCATTCACATCATCTACATCACTTTGTCAACTCTGAAATGACAAAAATTGAAAGGAGAACACACAGTATACATCCAGACAAATTGTGATATAATTAAGCATTGTATTTCTAAATAATACAAAATAAAACTGTAAGCAGTGTAACCCTTCGCCTATCTCTCAATATCTAAGAAAAATTTTGGACAATATTAAAGCAATTGTTGCCAACCTCCTAACTATAAGAAGGCAAATGTTTGCAAATGACAATTTCTCCCACCTTTTCAATTTCTGCTAAGTATAATACCTCTGAAAAGTGTAAACATGAAGCATCACGATGTTTGCCATTTCATTAATGAACATGAAGCATAAAAATTTTCTCCATTAGTCCTCTTGCCACTTGCAAAATAAAAAAAAATATCCAATTCAGAAATACCTAAACTTTTTCCTAACACACGTCATCATGGATTGTTAGTTGCCAATTTAGCCATAAATGCAAGTAGTGACATAACATTAGTACAGTAATACCTCAGAGATCGAATGCCCCCAGAACTCGAATATTTCGAAGATCTAATAATATTTCTAAACATTTTTGTCCCCAGAAACAAAAAAAAATTTGGAGATCAAACAACTTGACTAAACTTGTATGGGCCAATACAAAGGCAACGGAGCCTGTTTATCCATACACAATGGCAAAAGAGAATATGTCTTTAGAGTTTATCCATACACAATGGTAAAAGAGAATTTGTCTTCAGAGTTTATCCATACACAATAGCAAAAGATATTATGTCTTCAGAGGAGGAGGAATGAGATACTGTCCCTAGTTCAGGGATACAAGAAATGATGGCAATACAGCATGAGTTCAGCCATTTTGTATAAAAATATCATTAACACAAACCAGTAGAGTAGACAATTTTTATAATGACGATGCATAGAATCATTTCCAAAGGCAGAAACCTTTCTTTCTTCTTCAGATTTTAGTTAAAAGGTACTCAAAGTGAATCACAGTTAGTGCCAGAGAAAAGGGCAAGAAATGAAAGGATAACAGTAGATCAGTTATACAACACTTGTATGTAGGGGCATTCCCATACCAAGCAACCACACTACCACCACCCTCCTCTTCCACTCAAGCCATCCACTCTCCTTACAACAAGTAAAGTGAAGCTCAATTTTTAACTATTTTATTGATCATAACTTTTTCTTATTTTGGTTGTTTTCATCTACTTTATATATTATTGTAAATGATATAAAATTGTACAAAAATACGAACATCTTAAAAGTTGGGATCCAATTAATGCTATTTCAGTCATTTTTATGGGGAAAATTGATTAAAGTGTTTTTGAACAAATTATGTTCGATCTCTGAGGTACCACTGAACTTTAAAGCATCTACTACTTAGTATAATATACTGTACATAAAGCCAAATTTATTGTAATTAGTGAGTTCATGCACTGTACTGAGAGAATTTTTCACACCCTCTTCATATTAGATACCTGTGGGATATAACAGCAATGAGCCTGAGTGATCCCTTTCCTTCTACCCTAAAAATTGACAAAAACCACAACAAGAGCTAATGAATTGTATAAAAGTTTGTCTGTGAATATTTACAATAAAGCAAAAATATATCAGTTAGATACAACAATCAGCCCTATAAATAACTCACCTGTTGAATTTCAGCAGAAACACGTTTGCTGGAGACCTTACGGAAAAGGGAAGTCTTCCGCCTTTTTTCATTGGATCTCCTGCTCTTGCCCGGCATGCGCTTGGCAAGCTTAGAGGCTCCTGGGTTTCTCTTACGTCCACCTGCCATAATATGTGACCCATTATAATCACTGGAAATCTTATTTAGTGTATGCTGACCTCAATTCATAAGAAGTTAAATGCTGAAGCATATGAACAATAAAGAAGAAATAACTTCAAATAGAGTATTTTCCTTTTCATACCTGTTCGTATCGAAGTCTGATCTAAAGGCATGGATCTTAAAGATGCATGATCTGTTGAGCTCATCAACAGCGTTACGACTTGTGTGTGGAACATTCCCTGTATGGGTTCCCCATTGATATGTGTTATGAGGTCACCTGGACGCAAACCAGCCTCAAATGCTGGACTACGCTGATCAACATCCTGATATGAAGAAAATATTGGTTAAGGGAGCTTCTGTAGTGAAACTAAGGCATACAACATACCTTCCAGAGGTAAAGGATAAAAATTTGCAATCCACATCAATAAAAGAAAATGTAAATGTACACTCAAAGGCTGGATAGCAGAACCCACGCAATAATACATGATATAACAGCTTTCTACTTTCTTCCATCTAATAAGAGCAAGTACATCAATGAGTCTTGGAGGGAAGTTGTGACAGCAGTACATTTAACCTGTTGTTGATATAAATTTTTGCAGCTTATCTTGATAGCAATCACTTTGAGAACTAATTATACAGGTGTGAAATATACATTACAATAGAGCAAAATATTGCTAATATAACCAAAATAAATTCATTATGCTACCAATTGGAATTGAAAAGAATCTCTCTTTCATAGGTAGTAGCTTGGCCAGGGCACCAGCCACCAGTTGAGATATAACCGCTAGACTGTTATCGGGTCTTTTGACTGGCCAGACAGTACTACATTGGATCCCTCTTTCTGGTTACAGCTCATTTTGTCTTTTCCTACGCATACACCGAACCACATTCTCCCCTGTCCTCATACATCTGACAACACCAAGATTACCAAACAATTCTTAATCGCTCAAGGGGTTAACTACGGCAATATAATGGTTCAGTGACTACTTCCTCTTCTAGGAGAACACTCCAAGATAAAACCGTACATCTCTAGTTTTTAAGTAGTGCCATAGCCTCTGTACCAAGAGCTAATAAAACCAGGGGTAAAAAGTAAATATCGAGAAAGGTTGAAAATGGCATATGACGAAGTGAAAGTAAGAGAAACTGGTAATTTAGAGGAGTGGAAGTTAGTAAAAGAAAATTTTGTTGGGATTGCAAGTGATGTGTGTGGCAAGAAGTTTGTTGGAGGCAGCATGAGGAAGGGCAGTGAATGGTGGAAAGAAGGAGTGAGGGAAAAGTGGAAGAGAAAAAGAAGGCTTTCGAAAAATGGCTGCAGAGTAATAGTGTAGAAAAGTATGAAAGATATAGAGAGAAAAATGTGGAAGTAAAGTGCAAGGTAAGTGAGGCAAAGAGGGCAGCTGACCTGAGGTGGGGTCAGGGATTGGGTCTTTCATATGAAGAGAATAAGAAGTAGTTATGGAAAGAAGTGAAGAGATTAAAGAAGGCTGGTTCAAGAATTGAAGAGACAGTGAAAGATGGAAATGGAAAGATGTTAAAAGGAGAGGCGGCAAGGAAAAGGTGGGTGGAGTATTTTCAAAGTTTACTGAATGTTGAGGATAATAGGGAGGCAGCTATAATTGCTGTTGCAGGTGTTGAGGTGCCGGTGACGGGAGATGAGAATAAGAGAGAGATTACAAGAGAGGAACTGAGGAGAGCACTAGATGAAACGAGAGCAGGAAAAGCATCTGGTATGGATGGTGTGTGAGCTGAGATGTTGAAGGACGGGGGTGTAACTACTTGAATGGTTGGTGAGATTGTTTAATGTGTTTTGTGTTGTCAATGGTACCAGTAGATTGGGTTTGTGCGTGTATTGTACCACTATATAAGGGTAAGGGAGATGTGCATGAGTGTTGTTAGTAAAAGAAAATTTTGTTGGGATTGCAAGTGATGTGTGTGGCAAGAAGTTTGTTGGAGGCAGCATGAGGAAGGGCAGTGAATGGTGGAATGAAGGAGTGAGGGAAAAGTGGAAGAGAAAAAGAAGGCTTTCGAAAAATGGCTGCAGAGTAATAGTGTAGAAAAGTATGAAAGATATAGAGAGAAAAATGTGGAAGTAAAGTGCAAGGTAAGTGAGGCAAAGAGGGCAGCTGACCTGAGGTGGGGTCAGGGATTGGGTCTTTCATATGAAGAGAATAAGAAGTAGTTATGGAAAGAAGTGAAGAGATTAAAGAAGGCTGGTTCAAGAACTGAAGAGACAGTGAAAGATGGAAATGGAAGGATGTTAAAAGGAGAGGCGGCAAGGAAAAGGTGGGTGGAGTATTTTCAAAGTTTACTGAATGTTGAGGATAATAGGGAGGCAGCTATAATTGCTGTTGCAGGTGTTGAGGTGCCGGTGACGGGAGATGAGAATAAGAGAGAGATTACAAGAGAGGAACTGAGGAGAGCACTAGATGAAACGAGAGCAGGAAAAGCATCTGGTATGGATGGTGTGTGAGCTGAGATGTTGAAGGACGGGGGTGTAACTACTTGAATGGTTGGTGAGATTGTTTAATGTGTTTTGTGTTGTCAATGGTACCAGTAGATTGGGTTTGTGCGTGTATTGTACCACTATATAAGGGTAAGGGAGATGTGCATGAGTGTTGTTAGTAAAAGAAAATTTTGTTGGGATTGCAAGTGATGTGTGTGGCAAGAAGTTTGTTGGAGGCAGCATGAGGAAGGGCAGTGAATGGTGGAATGAAGGAGTGAGGGAAAAGTGGAAGAGAAAAAGAAGGCTTTCGAAAAATGGCTGCAGAGTAATAGTGTAGAAAAGTATGAAAGATATAGAGAGAAAAATGTGGAAGTAAAGTGCAAGGTAAGTGAGGCAAAGAGGGCAGCTGACCTGAGGTGGGGTCAGGGATTGGGTCTTTCATATGAAGAGAATAAGAAGTAGTTATGGAAAGAAGTGAAGAGATTAAAGAAGGCTGGTTCAAGAATTGAAGAGACAGTGAAAGATGGAAATGGAAGGATGTTAAAAGGAGAGGCGGCAAGGAAAAGGTGGGTGGAGTATTTTCAAAGTTTACTGAATGTTGAGGATAATAGGGAGGCAGCTATAATTGCTGTTGCAGGTGTTGAGGTGCCGGTGACGGGAGATGAGAATAAGAGAGAGATTACAAGAGAGGAACTGAGGAGAGCACTAGATGAAACGAGAGCAGGAAAAGCATCTGGTATGGATGGTGTGTGAGCTGAGATGTTGAAGGACGGGGGTGTAACTACTTGAATGGTTGGTGAGATTGTTTAATGTGTTTTGTGTTGTCAATGGTACCAGTAGATTGGGTTTGTGCGTGTATTGTACCACTATATAAGGGTAAGGGAGATGTGCATGAGTGTTGTTAGTAAAAGAAAATTTTGTTGGGATTGCAAGTGATGTGTGTGGCAAGAAGTTTGTTGGAGGCAGCATGAGGAAGGGCAGTGAATGGTGGAATGAAGGAGTGAGGGAAAAGTGGAAGAGAAAAAGAAGGCTTTCGAAAAATGGCTGCAGAGTAATAGTGTAGAAAAGTATGAAAGATATAGAGAGAAAAATGTGGAAGTAAAGTGCAAGGTAAGTGAGGCAAAGAGGGCAGCTGACCTGAGGTGGGGTCAGGGATTGGGTCTTTCATATGAAGAGAATAAGAAGTAGTTATGGAAAGAAGTGAAGAGATTAAAGAAGGCTGGTTCAAGAATTGAAGAGACAGTGAAAGATGGAAATGGAAGGATGTTAAAAGGAGAGGCGGCAAGGAAAAGGTGGGTGGAGTATTTTCAAAGTTTACTGAATGTTGAGGATAATAGGGAGGCAGCTATAATTGCTGTTGCAGGTGTTGAGGTGCCGGTGACGGGAGATGAGAATAAGAGAGAGATTACAAGAGAGGAACTGAGGAGAGCACTAGATGAAACGAGAGCAGGAAAAGCATCTGGTATGGATGGTGTGTGAGCTGAGATGTTGAAGGACGGGGGTGTAACTACTTGAATGGTTGGTGAGATTGTTTAATGTGTTTTGTGTTGTCAATGGTACCAGTAGATTGGGTTTGTGCGTGTATTGTACCACTATATAAGGGTAAGGGAGATGTGCAATGAGTGTTGTTAGTAAAAGAAAATTTTGTTGGGATTGCAAGTGATGTGTGTGGCAAGAAGTTTGTTGGAGGCAGCATGAGGAAGGGCAGTGAATGGTGGAATGAAGGAGTGAGGGAAAAGTGGAAGAGAAAAAGAAGGCTTTCGAAAAATGGCTGCAGAGTAATAGTGTAGAAAAGTATGAAAGATATAGAGAGAAAAATGTGGAAGTAAAGTGCAAGGTAAGTGAGGCAAAGAGGGCAGCTGACCTGAGGTGGGGTCAGGGATTGGGTCTTTCATATGAAGAGAATAAGAAGTAGTTATGGAAAGAAGTGAAGAGATTAAAGAAGGCTGGTTCAAGAATTGAAGAGACAGTGAAAGATGGAAATGGAAGGATGTTAAAAGGAGAGGCGGCAAGGAAAAGGTGGGTGGAGTATTTTCAAAGTTTACTGAATGTTGAGGATAATAGGGAGGCAGCTATAATTGCTGTTGCAGGTGTTGAGGTGCGGTGACAGGAGATGAGAATAAGAGAGAGATTACAAGAGAGGAACTGAGAACACTAGATGAAACGAGAGCAGGAAAAGCATCTGGTATGGATGGTGTGTGAGCTGAGATGTTGAAGGACGGGGGTGTAACTGTACTTGAATGGTTGGTGAGATTGTTTAATATGTGTTTTGTGTTGTCAATGGTACCAGTAGATTGGGTTTGTGCGTGTATTGTACCACTATATTAGGGTAAGGGAGATGTGCATGAGTGTTGTAATTCAATGGGTATTAGTTTGTGGAGTGTTGTTGGAAAAGTGTATGGTAGAGTACTGATTAATAGGATTAAGGATAAAACAGAATGCAATCTTAGAAGTTCCGGGTGGTTTTAGAAGAGGTAGGGGTTGTATGAATCAGATTTTTACAGTTAGGCAGATATGCGAGAAATATGTAGCAAAAGGTAAGAAGGTGTATGTTGCGTTTATGGATCTGGAGAGAGCGTATGATAGAGTTGATAGGGAAGCAAAGTGGAATGTGATGAGGTTATATGGAGTTGGTGGAAGGTTGTTACAAGCAGTGAAAAGTTTCTACAAAGGTAGTAAAGTATGTGTTAGGATAGGAAATGAAGTGAGCGATTAGTTTCCGGTGAGAGTGGGGCTGAGACAGGGATGTGTGATGTTGCCGTGGTTGTTTAACTTGTATGTAGATGGAGTGGTGAGAGATGTGAATGCTCGAGTGTTTGGACGAGGATTGAAACTGGTAGAAGAGAATGTCCATGAATGGGAGGTACAGTAAATCAGTTGTTGTTTGCGGATGATACTGTACTGGTTGTAGACGCGAAAGAGAAGCTTGGCCGATTAGTGACAGAATTTGGAATAGTGTGTGAGAGAAGGAAGTTGAGAGTTAATGTGGGTAAGAGTAAGGTTATGAGATGTACGAGAAGGGAAGGTGGTGCGAGGTTGAATGTCATGTTGAATGGAGAGTTACTTGAGGAGGTGGATCAGTTTAAGTACTTGGGGTCTGTTGTTGCAGCAAATGGTGGAGTGGAAGCAGATGTACGTCAGAGAGTGAATGAAGGATGCAAAGTGTTGGGGGCAGTTAAGGGAGTAGTAAAAAATAGAGGGTTGGGCATGAATGTAGAGAGTGCTGTATGAGAAAGTGATTGTACCAAATGTGATGTATGGATCGGAGTTGTGGGGAATGAAAGTGATGGAGACAGAAATTGAATGTGTTTGAGATGAAGTGTCCAAGGAGTATGACAGGTGTACCTCGAGTAGATAGGGTTAGGAACAAAGTAGTGAGGGTGAGAATGGGTGTAAGAAAAGAGTTAGCAGCTAGAGTGGATATGAATGTGTTGAGGTGGTGTGGCCATGTTGAGATAATGGAAAATGGCTTGTCTGCTAAAGAAGGTGATGAATGTAAGAGTTGATGGGAGAAGTACAAGAGGAAGGCCAAGGTTTGGGTGGATGGATGGAGTGAAGGAAGCTCTGGGTGATAGGAGGATAGATGTGAGAGAGGCAAGAGAGCATGCTATAAATAGGAATGAATGGCGAGCGATTGTGATGCAGTTCCGATAGGCCCTGCTGCTGCCTCCAGTACCTTGGATGACCGCGGAGGTAGCAGCAGTAGGGGATTCAGCGTTATGAAGCTTCATCTGTGGTGGATAACGGGGGAGAATGGGCTGTGCTGTGACACCCTAGCAGTACCAGTCGAACTCGGTTGAGTCCCTTGTTAGGTTGGGAGGAACGTAGAGAGGAGAGGTCCCCTATATTGTTTCATTTGTTTGATGTCGGCTAACCCCCAAAATTGGGGGAAGTGCTTTGGTATATGTATGTATGTATGTATGTGAAGGAATTAATCTACTGTTTTTATTCTTTCCTTATAGTTTATTTATTTCCTTGCTTTTCCATCTAGGGTTATAGCCTAGCTTGTAATAATAATCACAATAAAAATAAGTTTCTAATAGACTTACCATTACCAAGTGATGAACAGTATAATAGTCAGTATCTCCATAATATACCCTAATGGCTCGGATAGTGAAGCCGAAACCCTGTGGGCCACGGCGAATGATTGTAGGAGGTTTTAGGGAATTGATAAATGGAGCAATTTCCCTTGATGGAGATGTGTCACGAGATGAGGCAGTGCTGGATCCTCCTGGTGACTGGATGGGCTGAGGCATACTGTCTTCTGAAAACAAATCATTTTAAAATATCGACTCTAATGACTTAACTCCAATTTATGAAATTAATAATTCCAAATTAACCTTAATCCATTACCTAACATTTCAGAAGCTTTAAATAAACAATCAAGAAAATTCAACAACTATTTCTTTGGCCTAAGAACAATTTACGGTTAACTTCTTACCTATATTTTTACGGAAAAGGTCAAGCTTTAGTAAAACAGTATTCCATTACTGTATATTTTAAATTATAACTATTTTACAGAAATGATTACGTACCAGTTGGAATCATCAGTGACAATCCCGATGCTGAAGCACTCTTAATAACTGGACGAGATCTATGCCTTACTGCTGGTGATACGGGAGGGACGTTCACGCGAGGCATGGGGAGGTGCTCAGAAGCGCCAGGTTTCTCATCGACAGGGGAGAGCTCTCGCAAGCTCACACCCTCCAAGCTAGGGAAGAGCAGACTGCTTGGCATGTTATTTTGAACAAAAATAACACATATTTGCAAGGTAGGCAACCATAAGAAAATAAATATACATCATTAACTTATAAGTGCAAGTGCAGTACTATAATTCAAAATTAATAAAAAATACTGTAAATTAAATAAACAAAAGTATAACAAAACGTGGTGGATCAAATAAATATGTGCAGAATAAAATATACTTTCATGACTAAAAAGTAGTTTTAACCAATACCTTAACAAATCTTCTTCCCCTGATATTGAAAATCTTGGTAAAGCCTCCTTTGAGTGGGAGTGAAGTCGGCGTCTTCTCTGGACTTGAGGAGAAACATCTTCGCTTTCGGTTTGGGATGACTCAGGAGTACTCTGGCACACAGGTACCCCTTCCAGCTTACCTCTTGTTCTGTAATGTAAAGAAATATTAATCAGTACAATTCACCTAACATTTATAGAGAGATAATTATAAACTTGATGTATTATAAAAAACCTAGGTAAAACTTTTAAATTGGTGGACATTACATCACCACTAGGTAGAGCAGGCTGCTGTTAAATTGAGTTTCAAGTATTTGGAATGTTGGCCTAACAGTTTCTCCCATTTTTTCTACTCCCTTTTCAATTGTTTCCAATTGTTACTTTACTGTTAATTTCAGTCTACACATATTTCTTACACCTTTACTTATTCTGTTTTATCCTCATTCCTTTATTCATTATCTCCAAATATAATCTGCATCTTAAAGTAAAAATGTTTTTTTTTATTCTTTTTTTTCTATTTCCATTTCATTGATCTTTTCATTTCAGTTATTCACACATTTCTAATATTAATTTCAGTCTATGTTCATTTCCTTTACTCTTATTCCCTTTATTATTCGTTTTCATCCTTATTCCCTTTTATCCTATTTGTACTAGTGTATATAACTTTATTTAACGCAGACTTTGTATAAACAAATTCACGGAATAAACTTTAAATGCCTTGTGTTTTACTAAAGAAAATTACTCTAACTTTTTTTTATAAAAAAGCATTACAAGATATAACATTAGAACATGAAATATGTTCAGCTCTCACTATTCTTTTCCCATTTACAATAAAAACACTGCAGTAAGAACTACAGTAAAAAAGGTCTATGTGACGTACAATCTTTAACTTCGATGAACTAACTAGTCGTAAAGGGAAATTTCCTTTGTTTTGACAGTGATATTCAGTTTAAATAAGGAAAATTAATCTTGTGTAGAGTTGAACCTATTTCATGTTATAATACCTTTAAAACTTTTTTTTAGTGCACATGTTTTCATTAACAAATAAAAGGGTGATCATCATATTAGTTTTATATAAATTTTAAATTCATTATTTTTCAACCTGAAATAACATACTTTATCTATAATTAAATTATTTAAGGGTTTGGCGGGTTCGGAAATTATTTTTGAGCTACAGGTTGGGGTTTCGCAAAGTTTGACTGTTTATAATAGGGACTATTCCGCAAAATTTTACTTGAATCAAGCGAATAATTTTTAAATTTAATGATTTTTTTATTTACTTTTTTTTCTTGTTATTTTTCCCATGTTTTTTTCAAAATCTATCTTCTCCCAATTTTTTTTTTTCCCAAAAATAATAATACCCCTAAGATATGTAGAATACAAACAACAACTTTACAAAGCACTGAAATTTATTTTTTATTTTCTAAGGATTTTTGTAATCAAAAAGCTAATGCTTCAAATACTACACGTTCAAGCATTATAAAGCCTTTTGAATTTTTAGAATATCTTTAAAACTAAAGTAGATGGAATTTGAAATAAAAAATGTTTTGAGAAAAACATTTAAACATCCATCACTATTTTCATTGACTTTGAAATAAGTCCTCACTTATAGAACCCCTCTTCTTCAGCACGATTGAAGTAGTAAAAATTAAATAAACAATGAAGTAACAGAAAAGTGTGAATAACAGTGGCGACAGGAAAAAAATGTAATGATAATGGCACAAAAACATTTCACACACTTAACACAATGGTAGTTTACTAACTGGACCACATGCTTTCATACACTGTTATTGTTGTCCAACGTAGCATAAGGAAAAAAAAAATGTGCATATAAACAAATATTGTAGAATTTTCTTACACAGTAATGATTTCAGTGGTTGCTATAGCAGAGATAAGGAAATTCTGGGTGTATATTCGCAGATAAAATCGCCTTCATACTCTATAAAGAAGCTTCTAAATAACAATCTTTCTTCTGGAAATGGAACTGACCTTTTACAGCAAAATAAAAATTATGAAATCAGCAAATGGCTGTGTGCGACCAAATATGGATATTTTTGAGGCTGCCGATAACCTTAAGCTTAAGATGGAAAATTCCTACAACTTTCAATTATCTTGAAGAAAGAGTATCAAAATCTCCTCGTATCGCATTCATGATGCATTTTACATCATCAAATATTACAAATATATTTTTTTGTGTATGCTTGTTTTTTCATTACTGTTTACTATAATAATTATCACCATATATAATAGTACTATTTCATGTTATTACTTTGGCAATGTAAGGGACACAGTACTTGTAATTTTTATACTCTGCAGTTTAGTTTAGTACATCACATTAAAAGGCTTTAAAAGATTTTAATGATGCCCAACCATACTAAACTGTATCATTATCGTAGTACAGTACATTAACCACTGTTCTGTATTTTATATTTAACATACCATTACCATTCTTTAGTGAATATTTTTAAGTAAAAAAAAAAACCCTTTAGCTTTTATTGCCTATTATCCAAAGAATTTTGGGGGGAGGGCCTCATGCTGTAATGCCCATGGATACGGAGGTTTTATTATACAACATACTGTATAATTTGTACTTACACATCAGGGGTTGCTGGAAGATCCCTGTTCTCTGTATCAGGAGTATTTGTGGATGACTCGAGAGTTGAACGTGAGGATTCTGATTGGTCACTGTGACCAGAATCCCCTCTGGATACACTACCTCTTCCATCACCCTCAGTAGGTGGCGTTTCACTAGATTGTTCAGTCTATTGAAATAAAAATAAACTCATTTTAAAAAGAAAATATTAAATCAATATCTACTTATGGATGAAGATTTACCCTTCACATTTCTACTTTTTCAGGATCAGCTAAACTTAATGCATTCAGTGTGTACTACAATGATTTTGCGGGAAAAAAATGTTCAATTCCATTTAAGGGGTAAAAACGGCCATTATTTAACACATTTATAAAATTTTACTTATCTCTTCCCTTACAAAGCATAAAAATTATTTTCATCATCTAGAATTAGCTGATTACTAAAAGAGATTTAAACTGCATTTACATATATATTTATGAATTGGGAGCCAATAATACAATTAAAAAAATGTCAAATGGTGGTTAGCAAAACTAGTATCCCTAGCTTAGTATGCTTGAAAATATTCTAGACATTTCGTAAACTTGTCAAATAAAGGTAAAAATAAACAAAATAAACCTTAAGGGCTAAAAAATTGGACTGAAAACGATAAAATCACCAAATTTAAAGTTATACAGAGTGCATTAAAGGTACTGTAATTATTGTATATTACTGTACTTATTACGCTATCTTTGGGTTAAATTAATACTTTGACGCTTATGCCCCACAAAAGTCGGGGAAATGTACAGCGCATATGGTTTTATTTAAAAAATCAGTATGGCCAACCTATAACAGATTAAGGCTTCTAGTTTGTTGCATTATACTGGCAAAAGATTGAACTTTGTACTAATGTTCAAAAAAACTACTGGAATACTAAAAAATAAAAATTGAAGTGTTGAACGTGAAATGTTTTTTTTTTATTAATTAAAATATACAATAATCATGTTAGAGGATTTTTTGTAGTACGCAAATAGTGTAGGAAGGGTAGATCTTTCACATGGATGCAACCTCTTTCCAATAAATATATTAAAAATTAAGGTGTAAATTAATAAATAAAAAAAAAAAAATGGAGTAAAATTAGACATCGTTGTAAAGCTGAGTAAAATTAAAGACATCGTTGTAAAGCTGAGTAAAATTAAAGATCTCGTTGTAAAGCTGATTAAATTTCCAATAAAATTAATAAATAAAAAATACATGTATTGTTGGAAAAATATTCAGCAATTACCATTAGAAAATGGAGTAAGCTTTGTTGTAGGTGTTAATACAATAATTTTTTTTTTTGTATAGAAGCATTAATACTTTATTTTATATACCATGTAAAACTACAAAGAATGGGCTTTCTAATCATGTATAAAACATGTATATTGCAGTTACAGGTATTTACAAGGGGCACACCTGCCTAGAAAAATTCTTCTGCGAGAGCGTAATGCAAAATAAAAATATTTATAAGCAAAAAAATACAAGCATATATACACAAAGTCAAATACAAAAGTAGGTCAAGTGGGACACAAATACAGTACCTACGGGGTAATTTTCTCATAAACCTCACGAAATTAATTTCTTTTCTCATCTTTATATATACTGTGCAACGTCTTATCATTTATAAACAATATGCAAAAAATACAGGGGGTCCTCGGGTCCCGACGGTCCCGACTTAAGCTGTTTCGTGGTTACGAACGCGGCCCCTTGAAAATATAAAAAATAATATTAATCGTCGTCCCGTCTTACAGCGTTAGCGTCGTAAGCGACGTAAACAATTGCGAACTAGTTTCTAGTGCGCAGCGGATGAACACGCTTCGTGGTGGTTGCAGGCGAGGAAGACGGCGTCTCTTAGTTCCAGTTCTACGCCATTTTGGTTGTGTTTGCCTGTTCTCCCTCTCGTTTTTTTTTTTAACTTTTAGCCCTTCGTTATGGCTCCTAAGCATATGGCAAATTCTTCTGATGGTAGTGCCTCTAAGAAAAGAAAGGCCATCACCATGGAAGTGAAATAAGACATTGTTAAGCGGTCTAAAAACGTTGAAACACCAACGAACATTGACCGAGCGCTTGGCCATAGTCGTTCGACAGTGGCTACTATTCTTAAGGACAAAGAGGGCATCGTTGAACATGTGAAAGGATCTGCTCCTATGAAATCAACAGTGATAACTAAGCAGCGTAGTGGTTTAATTATTGAAATTTAAAGATTATTAGTGCTTTGGTTGGAAGATCAAAATCAACGGTGTATTCCGGTGAGCCTAATGGTGATTCAGGAAAAGGCTAAAAGGTTGTTTGAAGCATTGAAAAAAGAAAGGGGGTAAGAAAGTGAAAGTGAAGAGTGTTTGGGTAGTAGGGGTTGGTTTATGCGATTTAAGGCTCGGGCCAATTACCATAACCTTAAAGTGCAAGGTGAAGGTGCTAGTGGGGATGAGAAAGCCCCAGTTTCTCCAGCATTTTCTGCAGCTTTCTCTCCACATTAACCTGTCTCTCCATCCCTTGCAACATCCCTTACAGTGTGCAAGCCAACCATAGGATTAAGGTAAGGAATTTTCCTTTTTATTATTAATATTTACTTTAATTCATGTGGTAAGGAATTGTTCTCTTTTTCTAGTACTGTTTTTATGTAATTTGATACATCTTATTATAGTGCAATACTTTACAGTACAGTACATATAGAGTAATCTATTTTTGGTGTTCTGACTTACACTGAAATTCGGGTTACACAGCGTCTTAAGAACGGATCAATGTCGTAACCCGAGGACCCCCTGTACATTGAAAAAATAGGTCACATTGGGGATCAGCATAGGCCTACTGTGCATGTGCTGCTACTACTTGTTTACTTTTATCCTCCACATCCCTCAACCATCTGCCGTCTCAAGGGGTGAGTTTCGTTTTCCTTGAGTTATGCGTAATTACGTCAAATTTCCCCCGAAAATAAGTTACGCAAGACTCGGCAATTTGCATCATCGGATCACTTACGGCAAAAAAATATTTTCACCTGTCACTGGATCACCCGAAGGTTAATAAATTTTAAGAATCATTCTAACAAAATTTCTATCTATAAACACATTAACATCTTCATTTAGTAAAAAAAAAAAAAAAAAAAAAAAAGAAAAAACAACAACAACAACAACTTCGAAATAATATATTAAGATTGTAAGGTACAGTACATGAATTTTACTACATGTTTAAAAAACCACAGCATTTGATACCAATTATCCTTCTTTTTAAAAATCTTCACTTAAAATACCTGTACAAGAGTCAATCTTCATTTCTGAAAAGGTTGTGTTAATTTCAAAATAAGAGTAACATACAAGGGGACAAAAAGGCATAACCAACATACACCGAAAATAAGAAAATTAACCTGTGATTGATATAGTAGCATTAAATTTACTATAGTTATATGAAAATACAAATAATCCTCTAGAGTAAAACCATGAAAATCCCGCAAACTAAACAAGCAAACTTTTTTGCTTAAGTTGAATGCAACAGTTACTCCTATTTTCCAACAAAAATTACATTTTGCACACGTGAATACTGTACAAACCTGGAAGCTGGTATCAGTTGGTGTTTCTGCCGAATGTGTACTGGCAATTCTGTGATACCTTGGAGAACATGAGGAAAATGAGGGAAAAGCTCCCCCTTCGGGCTCACCACCTTCTTCACTGTCTTCTTCTAATTCATGATTGTAACGATCAAGACGGGCTGAAAGTATAAATTTCGACAATCAAATTACTTGATAAAAAGATAGCACAGTACTCAAATATATAGTCTCTAGAATGCAAAATATTTGATCATGTAAAAATATTTTTTTATTTTATTTTCCATATATAAAATTCTTTTGTATTATTTTCAACTCACTGTCAAAGTAACTAGTATCTTCATCATGGTCCAATTGAGGTACAAATTCTGCCTTCATTCTCAAGAGAGAATCCCAATCAATACTCATGAAGAACATATGTTCTTTAACCTCAAGTGCCCCACCAACTGTCCCTAAACGATCTAGGGGCGAATGATGAAGCAGAGCAGTAATCAGGTCTTTAGCTTCTTCTGGGACACTCCCTTCTTCTTCACTTGGCCATTCAATATCATCATTTACAGTATGAGCAAATAGTTCCTCTGGCGTATCCCCAAAAAATGGGACTAACCCAATTAGAAATTCATATAATATTACTCCCATTGCCCACCAATCAACTGGTTTTCCATAGCCTTGCCTGAGAAAATAAGATAAATTTTATATAATGTCTGAAGTTAAGTCAATTTTAGTAGACATTGTGTATATAAAAATATGAATTTTCAAAAATGAAACCACATAGAAATACCATCGCAGTAATAAAATCCTAACTATGAGTACAACCATCTATGGCATAATGTTGCAAAGTATCAACCTTAACCTTGAAAAAGAAATGATATCTGAAAACAAACAAGATCTGCTTATCTCTAATAACAACAAATTTCCCCATGACTCACCTCAGTATAACCTCAGGAGCAATGTATTCTGGGGTGCCAAATACCTGTTTATCGGAAAACTGCCTTGTTTCTTTATCAATATACCCTTCATATAGATTAGTTGCCAGGGACATCAACCCCATCTTACTCAGACCAAAGTCAGTGAGCTTAATGTGACCAAGAGCAGTAATCAATAGATTGTCTGGCTTTAAATCCCTGTGTACAATTCCATAACTGAAAAAAAGTAAATTCAGTTAGAACTTTCTCATCACTAAGAGAACACACATGGTTACGATGACAAATATACCATTTTCTATATATTATAAACAGAGTAAAATCTTAAATTTACCTGTGCAAGTACTCTACTGCAAGAACTGTCTCTGCAAAGTAGAACCTTGCCATATCAGGTGGTAAAGGACCCATATTCTTAAGAAGAGTGGCACAATCTCCTCCTTCTACATACTCCATGACAAGACACAAATGACGTTTGGTTTCAAAACTACAAATCATCGATACCACAAAAGGATTATCAGTAAAACTCATGATATCTCTCTCATTGAAGACTTGTTCAACCTTAAAGAATGAAAAGAATATAATCATTACTTTTAAATGTAGAAAACATACTGTATACAGTAAATATAATGCAAGTATTCTTCACCCTTCCTCTAAACATCTTTTACAACTGGTATCATTATTTCATGAACATGAAATTTTGTAGCAAAACTACAGTAGCATGGTAGGATAACATCTTTCCTACCCATTTTCCTTTTTAAGACCTAGATTAATTAAGGGAATTTTACTTCAGATGTAAACTACTTCACATAAAATTACTTTCACAAACCTGATTTCTCAGCATTAGATTGTGTTTGCTGATCTTCTTCATAGCAAAACGTTCCTTGGTAATTTTGTGCCTGACAAGGTACACTGCTCCATAAGCTCCATTAGATATAAGCTTAATATTTTCATACTCCTCCTCCTTAGGAGTGGATTTAGGTGTGGAAGACTGTTCAGGCGAAAATTCAGACGAAGTCTTACTGATGCTCACTCCTCCACTAGCTGCACTGGATAAGCTCTCTTCTATTGGACAGCCGACTGTCAGATCATCACTCAGTTCTGGAATGTTTTTTAATTGAGATTTTTGGGAAATAAGAATGTGTAAGCCCAACAAATAAACTTTCATAAAGCTAAATGAATTCATTTGAATAATATTGTACAAGTAATGAACGAAATCTAACAAAAGACAAAAATTTACATACTGCATTTACCTTTTCCGAAATTAATGTACTCTTGTACAGTATACAGCAAAACTGGTGATACCTGAATTCAGTGATTTTCATTCGAAAGTCACTAACTGGCGCCACCTCTTACATTCTTCACATTATTGAGACTAGGTTCCCAGGACGAAAGATTTTGAAGCTTCGCTCAATAAAAGATACAGTTCATTGGCCATGATTTTAAAGAATTTGCTATATTTTTTTATCAAAATATCAGCTAGATCATTATGGTAAAATTAATCTGATAATTTTAAATGATAAAAAAATGAAAAAAATAAATACTTAATGAGTTTGACTTTTTAAGCACCATAGTTGTGTGTTTAATTAACGAAAAGAACGTATTGGAAATGTAGTTGTGGGTGGAGTGTAACCAAAAATCAATTAGCCAGTTTCATGGTAGCGCTCTCATAAGCAAGTCACCAGTCAAATATGGCTAGAGCTACCCAACAGCTACTGAATAACTTTAACTCTAGTTAAGCTTATTTTACCAGTCTCTATAAAATATAGATATAACCAATGGTCATAACATCAAAGAAAAAACTGTTTATAGAAGGCTAAACGAAACAATGAAGGAAAAAATTGAAAACCCATCCTAGTAGCTTAGAGACCCTGCTACTTCACAACCGCAGAAGAAGACAAAGTTATAAAGCCATTAGCATAGGCCTAGACTCCAGAGCCATCCTATCGTCACCATTATTATTATTATTATTATTATAATACATTGTTAATGTCTTTCTGTAGAATCTACACACATCATGTGTTGCTGAATATGTCTGAGCTGATTATAGTCTAGTTTGAAAAGTAAAAATAAAATGATAGAAAGGTAGAATTACTTGTATTTCTAATAGTAAAGATAACCCACCACATTGCTTATTTACTTATTTATTTTTCCTCAAACTGAAGAAACCCATTGGGAGACTAGAATTATGTATGTAAGAAGCATTGACTATACTCTAAACTATGACTTGTAATAATTTATTGCAGTTTTGAAATCCAAACTAACGTTTATTTTATACACAAAACGACATAAGCAAAAAATAAGTAATAACTATGAAATCATATTCCAAATGCATAAATTGATATCATTAGACTAAAGTGCTCTGCTTAAACTGTTCCATCTAGATGCCCTCTTTCCCAGTTTGAATCCTTCTATCCAGACAAACAGCTCAAAGACTAGTTTCACTGACTCTCGTAGTCTCTCGTTAACAAAGGGATTAGTGCTACAGTAATATATTTAATTTTTTTTCTGAAATATGATTTTTGCATGAAATTTTTTTAACGATCTAACATTATTTAATGATTAAATTATCCATAACAAGTGACCAACATTGTCTCATACATACTAATGTTTAGAAAGTGAAGTATAAAATTTAATACTAAGTGGCAACTTGAGAACAACGCTTGTCCAAAGCAAAAATAAAAAAGTATCACCAGTTTTGCTGCATACTGTACAAAGCTTATTTTCCCCTATCCATTCAGTTAATTTCAACCCCACCAACAGATCCTTACATTGGAATTAACCAGTTATAATAGAAGTAATTCTTTTTTAAATTCCCCTAGAGGTTTCCTTACCTGCCAGAGGGTCTCTGTTGAGACCAAGTTTTGTTATGATATACTGAGGGATGTCAGTCTTGATTCCCTGGTTGGTCCTAGCTTGACCCTCTGCTTGTTCAAGCAAATGATAAAATTCTTCTGGATCAAACTCCAAGCATTCAAGAAGTCTTGCTGGTCTAGACACTATCAGTAACAGTTTTTTAATCAGAGATGTCAAATGGGCTGCAGCATCTGGTGACTTTTCTCTGGTCTGAAAAATTAATCATGCAGGTTTTATTGCCATTAAATTAAAGTAAATTAAAATAACATCTTAAATATCTGATACTGCATCATCACATCACAAATACTGGAAAAAGCATTATCACATCAAAATAAGGTACACAGAAAGGCATAATGCACTTACCTCACACAAAAGTTTTTCAAGGTTCTCTGACAGTTCATAGAAGTACCTGCTTGTAATCAATTTTTCTTGTGACTTTTGGAGACAATCCTTGGCCATTTCCAAAACTTGGTGATGTACAAACCGTGCAATTGCTACAGAGTCTTGCGCTATGTCAGGACTTCCCTGCACTTCCAAAGACTTGGTATCCTCTATGAAAGTCAATAACCTTTCCTCCATTTGCTGTGTTGCCTACAATAAAAGTATGATATTAGCAAGCCTCCATTTGCAGGGTGGTATGTAATAAAAATATTTTGCGAATGCTTAAAGGAGGCAATGTTCCATCTTTAACCATTTCTCTGAAATAGGAACTGGTCAAGCTAAATTGATTCTTAAAAGGGAAAAATTTTATGCATACTTCTGAGCAAACCAAAATCTAGTAAATGACTTCCATATTTCTGCAATAGCCTATGGCTAAATGTATTTAGCAAATTCCAGTTAATCAAAAGTAAAACTGACAAAACACCAATTAGCAAAAGTTGAAACTGTTTTAACAGTCTTCATAAGGAAATTACAATTATCTAAAGCTAACTATCCTGAATCATATCTTCATTTTGTAGTGAAATTTTATTAATCTTTAAAGAAAAAAAAAAAAAATTGGCAAGCACCAGGGAATTTATTGGGATATCTTATTACATTCATCTTATCAAAAAACTACCATAATTAAAAACTTGCACATTTCTTTTGTCGTAAAGCTGAATAAATTTTTTTTCCATTAATATATAATTTTACATATTTTGTATAATGCTCATAAGCGTAAACATTAAATGAAAAAAAAAAATTGAAATTACAGGATGTAAAATACGTCAATGGCACTCGAGGTAAAGGGGAAAACTGGGAAAGGTAAACTGGGATTTTTCGGGTACACAGCATATAAATAAAAGCAATTTCTATTGACTATGAAATATATACAGTATGATTTATCACAACATATCAATCCATTTTCTTATTTCAATTATCAGAAAGAATGACACATGCATTAAACAAAAGTTGAAACTTACCTTAGGGAAGCGTTCTTTGTACAACGTATTCATCATTATAATTTCATTGTCAACCACTGGAGATCGAATAGGACTACTGCATGTGAAAAGAGAAAATTATAAATATAACAACATTCAAACAAGTTTACACTTTAACAGTAATTAGTATATTTGCACATAGTAAATATTTTAACTACAGATAATCAAAATAATTTTAAAACTCTTATGAGGAGATTTCCTTTTCTTTACCATATATACATATATATATCCAAAACAATAAGGTGAATACTGCACTCAATATCTACATCAATACTTGAGACAATATAACACACTTGAAAATATATAGTATTATATATGAAAAAAAATAAAGCAAATAGCAAATCAGTGCAAGATAAAAACACAAGTGCAGACAAAATATAGGATAAAAATAGCAGTAAAACAATAATATAAATTAAATTAACATAGTACTGTACTTCAATGTAGGACATTTGCTATATGAAAAAATATAAATCTCATTTAAAATACAACCAATCAACACTTAAGCAATATACCTGATAAAAAAGAAAGGTCTTTGGGAATATTTCTATATATAAGATACTATGCAGCACATTACAGTATATATAAAAAAAATAATGCTTAGATGCTACAGTGACCAATGACAATACTGTAACTTTTCTTGCTTTACTTCATAGCCTACCCAACTGACTAACATCTATGGACAACACTAACAATATATGTGATGCTGCACTATTTAGAATTGTGGAATTGCACTAAACCACAGATACTATTTGACGCAGAACATTCGATACTTCATGACAGTGACTGACTCCAAAATCTCACCATGACCACCAACACAGAAATAAATAATGAATATAAAAACTAGGAGAAGAGCAAAAGAATAAATACATCTAAGAAGAAACATTCTTAATCTTGAATCTCTTCTAAAAGGGTTAAGGGCAAAACTTCAGCTAGCAAAGGAAAGGAAAAAAAAAAACATAAGGACCCAACACCTTCAAGTACAGTGATGATAAAAGGACTTTTTAGGGAGCTGCTCTGCCTACTTCTGTCATGCAAGAAGAGCTTTATTAGCAAGACATAAATCCCTCAAACATATGACAGGACTAGGCGATACAACCTTAATCACACATACGCGCGTACACTAAACAAGAGTGGTAAAAGGATGGGGATCAGTACAACCAAGCTCGGATGGAAAATGCTCATCAATAATCTTCATAAACAGGAATTAGTATTAAGGACTGATATTTAGGGTTTTACATTACAATATACTATGTGTGTATATATATATATATATATATATATATATATATATATATATATATATATATATATATACACATACTGTATATACATACACACACATATTATATATATATATACATATATATATATATATATATATATATATATATATATATATATATATATACACACATATATGAATTACATACACATACAAAGATGTATGTAAATAGGTACAGGTGCTCCTTTACTTACAAAAGGGTTACATTAAGGCACTCACGATAACCTTGAAAAATCCTACCTCAAAAAAAATACCTCTCCTACTGAACATCAGAGCTTTGCCTAACCATTCAAAATTGTGTTAGGAATACTTGTGGTCAGCAGTTGGGGAACCCATCTAGCACAAAACCTATTCTAAAAAATTTGCTGAACACCTAATGTACTTAATGTAGTATTGAAAGAATTCTCATCTGATTTAGCTATCTATCTTAAAAGTACACAAGACCATTTGCAATAGCTTACACAGCTTGAATACTTGTGCTAAGTCTTTATTATACTTAAATTTTGAATTACCTTAATTTCATATTGAGAGAATTTCCGAGTTCATAATATAATGCCAATCTTAGCAACCATTGGCTAATCTGTGATAACCAATCATGGTAGTCAGGCTAATGCCATCATGTAAATGCTCTTTACTGGAAGTTCTAATAATCACTTGAGTTAAGAACAATATTGTCATTTGAAAGCAAGATTTAAGTTGTAAAGATATTTTCCATTAATGTATTCAATTGAAAGTAAACTATGCCTGAACAATGTGTGAAGCATTAAATCTAAATTACTTAATAAATGGGGAAAATGTTTAGTGGTATTCATCAGTTTCTCTTGTTTCTGATGTTTCATAAGAGCTGGTCTGTACAGTGCAATGTATTGTCAATATCTGTTGAAGGCATCGGAACATTAAAAAGATTTTATTTTTTGTTTTGTTTCATTTGTTGATGTCGGCTACCCCCCAAAATTGGGGGAAGTGCCTTGGTATATGTATGTAAACTAGCACAAACCTCTTTAGGAGATAAATTTTGAATGGCCAGTAATCTTTTCTTCAATAAACATTTATCTGCCCATCAACTGTTAAAACCTGCTTGTAGTTGTTATCCATTTCCCCTGCAACCCCTATACCACTACTGATAGCAGCTAATACATCAGTTGAATTCTTTGCAGCAAATACTTATGGGGCCTCGTTTCTTTCCTTTCTTTTTTCCTCCAGTTAAATTAACTCTGAAAAGTTCTCAATCCTAACTGCCTACTGTATTTAGAAAACTCTCTATTTATCCAATTCTAGATGATTCATAAACACTAAAATCCTATGGATTTCATCTATAGTAGCCTCTTCATTAAGAATTTTAAAATTAATAGTAGTGTATTGTACTGCTGTATTCACACATCTTTTTATATTTTGACTTGCACTTTATGGCTTATTCCTATGCTGCAGCAAAGTTTCGGACCATGTACCTTATGTTTTAACCCTTCTAAATTCTAAGGGGCTCAGTCAATTCAATAGCACTAGAACAACCTTATGGGCTGATGTTTTTGACAGTAAGCACAGTAATGAGATATTCAATCTTCCTAATTCCTACCTTCCTGGAGATTAACTATTTAGGTGTTAGGTACCATGATATTAAAATGCTTTTATAGGACCTTGATGCTTATGGAGGAGTAGATGAAAATGGTATTTTTTTTCTTTTAAAGACAGCCGGGTTCTTAGCTCTTAAGTTGTCAGTTATTTTTCACAAGTTAGCAAGATGTTCTTTCTGCACTTGCTGAAGAATTGGTATAGTTACTCTTTTAGGTAAATGTGTTAATGGTACCTCTACCCCTCGTGATTACTATCTAATTTCCAAAAATTCATTATCATCTACATTTTTCAAAGTAAATTGGCTAGACGTCTAAATAAGTCCCCATTACTTTTCATACTTTAAATAAGCTTGTTGCAAGTATAGAGGATGCTACTCTTTCTGCCTCAATTCCATCTCCAAAATGTAAACCTGTGGTTGATGAATCCTTTAATAAGAGACCTAGCTAAAATTAGTGCACGACGCAAATTAGGAGGGATGGAGTTGAACACTAAGAAATCTACAGGCAAGTATGATTAAGTAGGTTAACAACAGTGGCTACTAATCATCCTGATCTTTCAATTGACAATGTCTCTATGCAAAAAAATTTAAAATTCTCGGAATAATACTCAATTATGAGTTTACTTTCAAGCAATATCAAACTTGTTTCTTCTTCATTTGTGCATAAAAATCAGCATATTGAAAGTCTATAAAGATTTTTTGTCATCAATCTATCCTGAAAAAGTTTTAATTCTTTTATTCTGCCATATTTTGAGCAATATTCTCATGTCTGGTCTTTAACAGCTTACTCTCATTTTGAACTTATTAGACAAAAGATTGCGGTCTATTAAATTCTTTATCTCTGATCTAGATATTAACCTATGGCACCATTGTTCAGTTATTTCTATGTGCATGTTGCAAGATTCTTCATAATTGACACATTTATTACATTTAAGACCTTCCTAGACTGTCTGACCCTACATGTAGTACAGTACAAAGTATGCAGTTAATACTATAACTCTTGCCTTCTTAATCAAAGTTATAAAAGCTTTATTCCAGCTATGACCAGATTGTGAAATGATCTTCCTAATCTAGTAGTTAAATCTGTGAAGCTTCAGAAGTTCATACTTGTTCTGAAAGCTTTTCTGATGAATAACTTGACATGACTCCATTCATAAATATATATATATATATATATATATATATATATATATATATATATATATATATATATATATATATATATATATATATATAATAAATGTACCATTCTATTTTAACATTATTAATCTTAAAATACATTATAATTTTTCATTAAAGGAGGGGTGCTTTTCCAGTTGGATACCTTGGGCTTGTAGCATCCTGCTTTTACAACTAGGGTTGTAAATGGGCTGGTAATAATAATAATCAGATCAAGACAACACAAGAAAGTTTAAACATGATGAAATACACATCCGCAACAAAAATATTCGTTTAAACTTAAAAATAAAATCCCTAAAATAAGGAGCATGGAAAAGGTTGATGCTGTGGTTTGTTTCCCTTAAACGCATATCACAAATGTGGGAATGGATCAAAATAAAAAGTCTACGACAGTACTAGATACACACTGAAACTCTAACAGCCTAACTCAGGAAAATCCTGAGTTGAATGGTTGTAAGTAAAGACGATTCTGCAAGGAATATTTATACTACTGTATAAGCATATACACATCAGTAGTTCCCTATGAGACACAAATGTGGTGTGACAGAACAACAGGCAAGCAGGGTCAAGGAAGAAGGATGGTGTATTCTCATATCTTACTCAAGTGTGGAGATGCACAGCCAGGCCAGACTAGAACCGCATAAGGTGAAGAAAAATAAACCAAAATTATTGGTTAAGTTAACCAAAAAGATGATGTGTGTGTGCCACTAAAAGCAGCATTAAAATATCAGCTGGTTAAGCAAGTGAGGCAGCTGTCAAAACAGTACAGAAGTGGCTCATTTACCCAAAAACAGAGCTTGAAAGTAAAATAGAAAAATGATGGCAGTAGCATGAGAAAAATAAAATATGAAATTATTAACACTTAATCAATAGACAAGAAAACAAAAACTGAATAGTTTCAACAATTCTGTAAGGGCACTTCATAAAAATTCAAGACACCAGACAAAAGAAATTCTTTTTTCCTCAACACTCCATAGAGGTAAAGATAACTTGAAAAATTTTTGATTCCTTGTTGTAAGTGTGATTAGAAAAAAAAAAGAGGAATACTGTGTTAAGTGGCAACATTCGCAGATGGGATGGGTTCATTAGATTTCTTCAGAAGCAGGTCTAAACATTTTCCTTCACAGAGTAATCATTTTCCAAGCAAAGGGGAGGGGAGGGGATAAAGAAGGAATACAGTAATATATATGAATAGTATCTTGAACTGCCTTAGGTGCCACACATTAGGTAATTCAAAAATATTTTTTTTATCTATCATGATTACAGCCATGGGTTCAAGGCAGGTTAGAGGAAAAGGAACACTTGGTGATCTTCACATAAAAAATATAAAAGATTTGGGCCTTGGCCAAAAATAAAAAGTGAAATGGGCCCACTAATAACTAATCTTCTACTTTTGGATACAATTAACATCCATCAAGCACTACCTAAACAGGAAAATTCTAACCTATTTAAAATGGCTAATACCTCTTTTGCTCAAGCTGAGAAATTTTTTTAGTATCTAACAATTCTTTGTATCTCTGAGAAAAGGAAATCAGATCCTATTTTCCTAGAAAGTAATTTAAATCAAACTTTCTTGACATCATCTTGGGTCATGAAAATCTATTCTGATAAATCTAGAAAATTGAAATAAGAATTTGTATATTGCATAGTGTCATAAAGGTTGTTATGAGGATACTTTATTCATGACAGTAAAGTAAAAAGCATGTTGGATTGCTGATGAGAATTGAACAATCCAACATATTCTTCTAAATAACAAAAATAAAATCTTTATCAACATGACCCCCAAGTAACATCAGTCACATATTTTATCTTGTTGGAAAACCACCAGAGTCCTATAAAATAAATACTTGCATTGTAATGAACATACTACTTACAAAGAAACCATACCTTTAAACCCAAGAAACATTGGAGTAATAAAAAAGGAGTTAATTATAAATTCAATTCATTCCTAGCTAAAAATATGACTGAAATTGATTGCAATACAATACCCTAAAGCAATATAGTACAGCATCTGCAAATAGTGTAGTTTGTGGCATACCTGAGGGACCGTGAACGAGGACGATTCATGGGAGAACGACGACCATCATCATCGATGGATGGGTTACTCTCCCCAGAGGAGAAATGACGAACGTGAGAATGTCGAAGCTCCTCGACAGCAGGAGAACCAGTGGCGGAAGCTGTGCCAGGCCCGGGAGCTTCACTACCGCCACTCGCTCCTGCCACAGCTCCTATCTGGTGTAGTCTTTCCTGACTCGAACACTGAGACTAAAAAGAAAGAGCTCACTTAATTGGTGCCTTTTTTTTTTTTTTTTTGTAAATTCCATAAACATTCAATAACTTATGCATAAATAAATTCAACCTCTAAATAAATTGGGATTTTTACTTAGGTATAAAGATATAAAAAATTACATTTATCTTACAAAATAAATACTGTTTGCAAGTATGCAAATTCTACCTTATAATTTACCCATTAACACTACACAAGCTCTAAATTAAGGGTGTGGTACAAGTATGCCACTTACAGATACGTTAGAAGACCCGGGAGTAGTTCCATATCCTGAGGAAGGAAGAGATGCCACTGACCATCGGCGCCCATCTCGACTCTTAACAGGGGCAAAGGCAAAGTGTTGCAGGGGGGACATATTTCTGGGAGATTCCATAGGGCTACCTGGTAACACAAATTAGAGAATGTAATAACACTGTACTACAGCATAAAGATTGATACAGTATAAGAAATAACTGTTAATATCACAAATTCTTTTAAAGTAATTTGTATTTTTCCTAGCTATACAAACAAGAGTCCTTTACTTATGTATGTATTTATGTAATAAGGAACAAAGAAATGTGTACTCGTACAGTAATCCCTCGGCTATCGCGAATGTTCCATTCTAGGACCCCACCTCATCAATAACAGAAAAACCACAAAGTAAAGACAGAAATCTACAGTACATATTTTTTCATTAATGTACTTTTTTTTTTTAATTTTCATATTTTTATTTTCTTCATAAATCTAATATTTTATAAACAATCCTAACAATCTTATAGATCTATTACATATTCTTAAAACAATTTTTAAGCTAAATTTCCTTTTAACATTGACACATCCATACATATATGTCAATGAAAAAATTTAAATCTGAACAATAATGTATGTACTACTCGGCCAGACTACGCCTTTGATTACGGTATACTATAATTTATTTATAGCTGTGTGCATTACTAACGATACTATTTCATCAATTCTCTTTTGCTTCTTTTTTTAACTTACGATATATTGAACTAGAAGTTGGGATAAAAATTATAGTTTATTAAAATTGGGGCTCATAAAACAAATTCGCATGATATCCGAGATGTGATAAAATCATTTTTATAGTTGAAATTTTGGGGTTTTACATTATGTGAGATCACAAGTTATACTGTACGAGTATACAGAGTACATTATTACTGTAATTTACTTTACTAATTTTTAGGCTTAAAAATTACAATTTTAAAACAAATAAGTAAAATATGTCATCAGAAATCCGCGATATAGATTTATATTATACATATACAGTAATATATTTATGAATCTGCGATGTAACGAACAAGCGATAGGTAAACTGCGATATGGTGAGTGATTACTGTTCACCAAACTCTTACTGACCAGATATAGGTTTGATGAGAATTTTCTAAAGCTATGCTTTTACTTTATCTTGGTTTTGAAAAATAAATGGTACAAATTGCAATATAAAGTTAGCCAAAACTAAAATTTCTATTCTTTGATATTAATGAAGACAACATGAGAGAGAGAGAGAGAGAGAGAGAGAGAGAGAGAGAGAGAGAGAGAGATTGTCCATTTAACATTGTATTTATTGTTCACAAAATAAAATAAACTTCTTTTACTGATATTGTCAAAGACCAAGTCTACCTGGGTTGTCCAATCTTCAAAGATGGTAATACTGTACTTTTTTTGGTTGTCCAATCTTCAAAGACTGTAGTGATTTTAACAAAAGTGTAATCTCGAGAACACCTAATAATTCATTCTACTTTACTCTCTTACAATAATTGTTACTAATGGATAATTCTAAGCTCTGTTATGCATGCTTTAGCATCATATACTATATTTCATGTAAGATACTTTTACAAACACTGAAATTGAGATGCTTCTTTGCAACTTTTAAATTTATATTTGGTCAATAATGCCTACAACCTAAATTGCATATGCATACTAATCATAAATTATCTTTAAACAAATATTCAAGGTCTACACTTGACTTTCAAACAAATTTTTTTTTTCTAATTTCAGTACCTTCAAAGGAGTAAAAATGACAATCCTTTATTCTGCTTCACTAAAGTTAAGTAGTTAAATCTTTACATATTGTAGCTGGAATCTAATAAGACATAAATAAATACAAACTATTGACAGTTTAATTCAAATTCTAATTATTTTTACACGATTGGAAACTAAAATGTTGAAAAACTGGAAAATGTAGTTATACTATTAAAACAACTAACCACAATATTCATGCATAACTCAAATGCAATGTATTTCTTTTAATTACCCTATTCTTCAAATAACCCGACTTAGTTTTACTTCAATGCATGACTAGTCTCAAGCCTATTTAAAATTTGTTGATATATAATAATAAAACTTGATCTCAACATTATACATAACTACTGTACCCATTTTTAAGACGCTTAAACCCGCAATAATATTGCACTGATGAAATCACATAAAATCAATTCCAAATGCGAACATACTCTGACTAAGGGGTGAGTGGCATCGTGGGAGAGTTGGAGAGGTTGTAGCAATGAAACTCTTCCTCTGACATGGAGGCACCCGGCTTCCCCGACGTACCAGACTCAGTTCCTTCTGTAAAGCAAAAACATAACAAATAAAATTAGAAACTTAGAAACATTACCTCCTGCATAACCACATCGAAAATCAATAAATACATTTTCAGAGCTGGTGTTCAATCACTCTTTGTACATTTGGTCTAAGAGAAAAATTATAGAGTAAATGTGTAAGACAGATCATGATCCGTACATTGTCCTACCACATTACAAACACAGCAATGAAAAAATAAATACGCCATATAATAATGCTAAAGAAAATGGGTTTTCTCGGGGAAAATGTTATGTACAAATATCTGATAAACGCCAATAGTAACAATGAACACTTCTGACAGAAGAGTTTTAAAGGTTTGATTTTTAGTATGAAAATTACACAATTAACAGCACATCACTTCCGTGATATGCAAGGTATGGAACAAAGAAAAATAGATATCAGTTTTAACTGTAAGACAATGAGCTATTGAGATTTCAATAACATAGGATTCATCAGACAGACATATCAAAAATTTAAAAAAAGAAAAAAACGTATTTCATTAATTTCTAGCACAGTGATTTAAAATGCCTGGAACTGTATTCGACCTGTCAGGTACTTTAATATCGGCAGTTCACTGAAGAAGTGATTTCCTTGTGCGGTTTACGGAAAAGCGGAATTGGGAAAACCACCTTGAGACAAACATACCACGTAATGACATTCTGATTGCTGAATCAACGTTAAGATCTTATCACCTATGATTAAAGAGGAACATGGCATGCGAAAGAAAAATATATTAATCGTCCACTTGAGAGTTTTAAACCCTACTGTTTTTTGGGGGGAAGCATTAAGACAAAACACATGCTATAATATTAAAACCAAATAACCAACCCCAAGGTTGTTTGCCTTTACACTAAAAAGGATAAGTACTTCCTTAATTGGCTCCCAGTTCACGCAGGAACTCAAAAGAAAACAAAACCCATTGGTTGGGCAGTTAAAGTCAAACAAACGTCTGTGTAAGTTTCCCAAACATGCATGAATAACGACATTTTCTTAATGAGACCACAGGGGATTTTTTTTTTACGTGAAGATCGCGATTTGGCTGTACTGCACAACCGATGTCAACAAAGTTTGGCCTATCCGTAATGAAGGATATGTATTGAATGCTATTTTCATTACACGAGCGGAAGGGGGGTGGTCTCGGAAAAAAAGGAAAAAAACCTTTACAATGATTTGTTTAAAAGTCCTTGAATTTCTTGCACAATTTCTTATAAGTTATATACATATCGTTATAATTTAAGGATGGCAATTCCGGAATATCCCTGATTAAACCATACAAAAATAACTGAGAACACAATGAAAATAGTTAGGCGACATAGCGATGAAAACACATCACTACCTTACGTGTGTGTCAAGAATTTTAACAGTGAGAGTTCGTTCATCACACTGTTAAAATCATATACCTTGAAATGCATAAGAGAAGTGACAGGGAGGGGAAGATGAAGGGCCGCCCTTGAGGCAGCCTGACGAAGCGTTGAATCCGAGACGGAACGGGACATCCCACGCCCTGTCAAACCCATGCCCGCAACGACCGACTCTGCGTCGATGGCACGGGGAGGTCTCAGGGGCGGCAGCTGATCGTCAGCCTCCCCAGTCACACTCGACCCGCCACCTTCACCAGGCACAGATCCCGACCGCACCAGTGGAGAAGGCCCGTGGGGCAACGTGGGCGTGTGGGCGGCCATGGGAGTGGCGGGGGTGGAACTGGGGTGCTGCTGCTGGTGGGGGTTAGGGTGAGGAGGATGAGGGTGGTGGTAGTAGTAATGCTGATGCCAAGTGCCCCCCATGCAGTAGGCGCGGATGGGCGGAGGACCCAGCACTGGGGTGGGTACCGGGGACGGCCGGCCGCCCACCACCATCACCGCGGTAGGAGAGGAGGGCGGGGTCCCATGAGGGCTGCTGAAGAAGGTACAATACATCAGACATAACACAAAGCCTAAGCCCAGAGGAAGAGCCTGCAATAACGCATGACGTAGCCGGCGACGGAAATTTTATTTATCAAAATTAGTAAACGTCTAATATGGCGGCGACTTAAATTTTTATCCATTTATTATTGCAAATAAAACATTGAAAAACACGAAAATTTTCTCAAGAAAGTTTACCTGATGGGGGGAAAATTTAAATTTTAAAAAACACTACTATGGTACATACACTTATACATTTAGGGTGTTGAGAAAGAATGGTGAACCACGAATGGTCCCCGCATCACTTTATAGATGCTTTAAATGAACAGCAAACTTTCAATAAAATAAAATGTGAAAATCAGATATTCAGTAATATTATATGAAAGTCCTGTGTGGAACAATTATCCATATGATGCATATTCCGGCTTGCGCATAATTGTGTTCCATACCAACCTATAATGGAACATCACTTGGTGCAATGGATACATAAAAATTTTCGATAAGCACGAATGAATCTTCACGGTCGTGATGATAACTTTAAATAAATTACATAGTTTTGTACAAGCAAATTTATCTATAAATTTGGTGTCAAAAGCAACCATATGTAATAATTCATCAGTAGGTTCACCATTAAGACAATCTCTACAATAGAGCTTAGGTGGAAATATGCAAAACTAGGGTAAAAAAATAAAAAAAACTTGTGTTCTTATGATTCAATTATGTATAATTTCGTAATCAAACAAAAATTCAAACAAATATACTGGATTCACGTGTTCTAAGCAGTGAAAGAATTCGTTTGTTTATGTACCTAAATAACCATAAGCTAACGATGAAACTTTTTATCAAAACATCTTAGTAATATTAATTTCCACTAACTCTTCTACCACGTGCAAGATTGAAATTCATACCACGCCATAACGATGGCAGACTTATTCAGGCAGGCAATTAGATACCACATTTACTTTGACAATTGGGCAATATATTTACCTTAATCTAGCGGGGGGTAGAGAAATGACTCCCTAGAAGTACAAGTATATGAAACTGCACATTTTGATAAATTGGAATATTAGTCCGCTAAACGTGGTTTTTTGTGGATGATTTAGCAGCCTGCAGATACACTTATTAGAATGATTTAACTCTGATGAAGACACTTAGGTTATGAAAGAGAGATCTCCAAAAACTTCAATGTTGGAATGAAAGAGACCTCCAAAAACTTCAATGTTGGAATGAAAGAGACCTCCAAAAACTTCAATGTTGGAATGAGAGGTGGTTGATAGAATTTAATACAGACAAATGTACAAAAATGCACATTGAATATAAAAACCCTGAAACTTCTTACCAACTGAAAGGTAGAGAATTAAATCAACAGAATCTGAAAGGGACCTATGGGTTCTCATTGCAAAGGATTTAAAGCCGCCTAACATATTGGCAGCATAAACGCCTTCAAGAGTAGATTAGATGATAACTGGAATCCGAGCAAATAGACTAGTCAACAGCGGATAAAAATTTCTTTTATAATAGAATTAAGGCAACATCTATCATTTTTTTTTTTACATAAAATTATTGAATTTATTATTATATAGTTTAGCAATAATTGGGATGCAGTACCCACAGAGACGGAAATTCTGCATTCAATTGAATACGTTATTTGATTCATAATGCCCAAATTGTTAAAACCACAAATATAAAGTTGCAATGTTCAATGTTTAATAACATATGTTGCGGTAGGACCCAAACAAGACAGCGTTATTCTCTCATGATATCAAATACACTTTATTATGGAAGAATTCACGAGATTAAGCGTGCACGAGGAAACGCGTAATACACAGTACATTAATGAAGCATAAAAATAAACATACTATTGTTACTCAATATTATATATTCAATCCAAGATATTAAGCCGAGGCAAAATGTGGCTAAACGTTACTAAAATTCTCAGAATTTCACCATTCTTTCTATAAAAAAAAAGGCCCTCGATTAATGGGCGCGCGCGCGCGCGCACACACAAACACACACTGCACTGACATTTCTTGTTAAATTAAAATATATATTTTCTTCATTGGGTATGAATCAAATAAAACCAACAATCCAATTTAAAACAATAATAACAAACAAACAAAGGACAAACTCTTCACTGTTAGGTTGGCAAAAGTGGGGAAAAATAACTGTTCCATAGACAAAAATTCTGGAAGAAAAAATCGAGACCCAAGATCACGAACTAAAGAAATCCGTAATGAACTACTGACTGGGAACATACACAAAGTTACGTCAAACCAATCAATGCTGTCGAAAATCGTTAATTGGCTATAGCGAGAAGATTAGGGACAAGAAGGTATCCAACAAAAGGTTAAGCACCAAATCCAATCACGAGAAAAGGGGGAAGGGAAAAACCTCCCTTACCTGGTACCGACCACATGAGTATGGTCGAAATCTGAAGAGATGTTCGAATGCCCTTGCCAGGGCAGTAGTTTCGACCGGTTCAAACACATTTGGAACTTCATAGCAAACACCCATTTCTTTCGCCTGGGTTTGCAGTTATCTTCTTGTTGATATGTCGATAATGAATTTTTCACTTGCTTTTGTAATTCGCTAAGAATTGCTTGTTTCTGATTTCCAGGGACGTATCAAATTTGCAAAGGCAACAATTGATTACACGATTTTCAAAAACAATTATTTTCACAGTTCCGATCCATTTTTAAAGTACCAATAAATTCTGTCACAGGAAAAACACTTTCCGTTATCAAACAAAACATGCCTGTAATACCAGAAACAATTTAGTTGATAGCGGCGAAAACACTAATACTATTAGAGTAAAGTAAAAGTTCATGTATTTGAATAGCATTGCTGACCCATCCCTCCATCAAGAAAAATAATCAACTACCATATCCAACAATGGAGACTATAAAACCCAATCCCTGCTTTCTTGCCCTGGAATGGGCCCCATTACAAAAAGGTCACGATCGAATCAACGAGATTCCAGAAATCCTTACTGTATCTTGTGCTTCATTAGTTTTCTTCAGAGAGAAAGGTTCCAGATAGTAATTGATTCAATCAGATATGGTGAGGATCACCTTAAGATACTGCTTAGGTCAGCATAGGCATTCGGGATTTTTTTTTCCCTTAAGGAATGTGCCACTGCTCCTTTCCTGACCTGGTACGGGAATCAAAAGCACATTACAGTTTAACTAAGGCCGAGTCCAAGTCTTTTTATCCCAATAAAATAAAAATGGACACTAAGAACGAAATACGGATGGTGAATATGGTTCCATTCCTATCCTCCGTAGGTAAGTGGTAGTCTGGCAGCTAATAAGGAAAAGAAATTAATTACTTTCATTATCTTCTAACTGTGGGAGTAAAGCCTTTTTAGTTCAATTTCCTGAGGACAAAGCTCTCACCTATTAAGATTTCCTTGTACTTTTTTGTAGATAGTGAATCTTTCTTAAAGTAGCTTGTTCTTGGTTTCTTTACCGAAACATCGTTTTGATTGCCATGGACGAAACTTTCCACCGAATATAGCATCTGAAAATAGTTCTTACCAATAAAATCGTTACGCCTTAAATCAAACGTCTTGAGACCTAATAATCAATACGAGAGAACATCAAGACCGTACATCTCTAACGAAAAATAATCTAGAAATTAACTTACTGGCCTATAAGTTATGCTTTAAGGCAAAATGACCTACATAGCTTCCTGGTGAGTCATTCCGGAGGCTGCTTATCTAGACTTGTCTAATCTTTTTCACCCATAAAACTGAGCCAAAGAAAAGTAGTATTACACGAATGACTCACAGTCATTATCATTCTCTCCTAACACCAACTGCCTCCCACACCACCCCTTTCCATAAACCCTCCCTGCCCGTCTACACAGACAAGACACACTTTTACTGTTATCCCAACCACCTGATTTGCACACTCATCCAACCAACCCAAGGTTTCCCTTGTCTGTTTGATCCTCCAAATGTGTGGTAAATGTGTGGTAAACTGCAAGAGCGTTAACAATTTTATGCAATTTTCCTGTCATTTGTGAGAGAGAGAGAGAGAGAGAGAGAGAGAGAGAGAGAGAGAGAGAGAGAGAGAGAGAGAGAGAGAGAGAGAGAGAGAGAGAGAGAGAGAGAAGGGGTCATCTGCCTTTCACCCCAACAGGTACTTCCAAAGATAGGCCTAGCCTCACAAAAAAAATATCTTGCCTTTCACCGCCCCAGGGGTCGAATGTCCAACCTACATCCTTTAAAGCCAAGGTGGGTGGGTATCTTTTGCAATCCATCCACTAAAATGGCACCTCCATCATATTCAAAGAATATCCGAGGTAAAGTCCACCGAAGACAAAGATGGAGTCAGTAGATTTTTTTTTTTTTTTTTTTGCCATGGCAAAGACCCGCTGCCCTACGTTATCATCTCAATATGGTTTTTATATCAGTCTGGTTAGCAGGTTAAATGGTAAGACATGAGAGAGAGAGAGAGAGAGAGAGAGAGAGAGAGAGAGAGAGAGAGAGAGAGAGAGAGAGAGAGAGGTCAATTTCAGGCTATTTTTCGAAGGTGTGTTTTAAACAATTCTTCATCCAAAGGCAGCAAAGCCACATTACCACAGGTTAATTTTTCATTCTCATCACATAAAAACACACAACACCTTTACAAATAAACATATCCCTACTACAGATAACCGAGCCATTGACTATTGAAAATGAATTAATCATTCTTGCCATCGTTGTCCACAGCCAGCTAGTCGGTCCTCAAGCCTCTCCTAATCAGGGCCAACTTCCCATATGGCACCTTCCATGGGGCACTCTAGTGAATTGGAAACAAACTAAAGCATTGCATAATTCAAGTATGTGTGATACCCATTGATATTCAGTATAAACCACAGTTCAGTGAGTAGATGAGCAATATGGTAATCACACTCCAGTTAACGGTAGATTGCTGTTGATAAATTTTAGATTTCTCATGATGACAGGATGAATCAGATCCTAAACGAGCGAGAAACCCTTCGGTGTATCTGTCAATCTACTTATTTTCTTGTTTTATTATGGTATTTACTAGATACGCATATAAATGCAATTATCGTGTAAATAAAACTTAAACTTTGGCTATTAATGCAAACCTGTACAAACTACTTTCGCTTGCACAACTTTGCTGCGCGCAATAAAAGAATTGTAATTTACCAGCCAGTAATAAAATAATACATTATTATATGCACACAAATACATACACGAATATACCCAAAATCAGGAAACCCAGTTACACCATTACTTATTAACTCTATCGAATGCTCTAATTGTTTATCAACGCAAAGATTTCTAAATAAAAAACATGTCCTTTATAAAGTTTCAACCTTATAATATAAAAACTATCGCTGAGACCCAATTTACCCCAGAAAAATTGGTTGAATGAATGTTTTCAGTTTTCATTCCCTATCTCCCTAGGAGCAAAAGTCAAAATTGCACGTTTTAAACTTAAGATTCACTTCCAAATCCCAAAGTACTAATGTCTGACTTCCCTACCGCAAAATCTACGCTATGTATCAGCAGACCAGTGACCCATGAAGGGGGTTGAGGGAGAACAGATACTTTCTCTCGACCTATTCGCTGTAACTTTCACACGATTCAACTACACCTCTCGTTCCAAAGTACATACAAAAGAGATTAGCTACGTAACTTCAATTCACCGAGGGTAAAATTTCAAATATAGAAGACATTCCGATAAATAAACAATTTGTTTACCTGCAACGTACACTTTTCGGCCGGTTATCAAACTTCATAAAAACATGCATATAGCAGATATGACTGTCAATAGATAGATGGACATTTTAAAAACCCCAGTAAATGTATGTTCTACAACACAATAAAGAGGAGATAAATTCAATAGCATTAATAACATTTAAAACAACGTAAATAGCTACTCATGATCTGTTTACTTAACCTGAAACTAAAGGTTGGGTCTCTCAGTTCGTTTGACCCTGGATCTTTTTCGGATATGACTCATACCAGTCTCGCTACCCAACACCCTCACCCCCTACGATCACACATATCCGACAAGTCCTCCCCCCCCCAACGTACGAATCATTCTCCAATCCAGTCCCAGCCCACCCCCCACACAGCCCTTCCACCGCAACTTCACACATGAACTCAAAACAGTTCATATGGTCTATTGCGCAAGTATTCGAAGAGAATGAATCATTGCTTCATCTCTATTCTCGATAGAGAAGAATATGCACTAGTTAATAGCTTCCTTGCACGCTCGGAATCAAGAATGGAAATTTCGAAGTTTTCTTAACACCTTGGACGTCCGTTTTCTATAGTCAAAGCTTAAACCAGTTATTTCAGGTAGGAGTATGGAATATTTTCACAAACAATGATGGTGTGTGTATATATATATATATATATATATATATATATATATATATATATATATATATATATATATATATATATATATATATATATATCAAAACTAGATTCAATGATACCCCTGGTGGACCCCAAACTTTCACTATATCAAAAAATACAAAGTAATTACGACATTGCATCATCATACTTTCGTATGTTGCCTAAAAAAATATATAAACTACATAAAAAAACTGATGAATTAAAATTCTACGACACAGCCATTACTTGGATGAAAAAGTAATTATGAATGAAAACCGGTTTTAGCATAAAGTTACTTTAAAAAACAATGTACTTTATGTACTTTACGTATTGAGAGAGAGAGAGAGAGAGAGAGAGAGAGAGAGAGAGAGAGAGAGAGAGAGAGAGAGAGAGAGAGAGAGAAAGTTACACAGTTGATGATAAAATACCAAACAATACAAATGAAAAGTTAAATATAAACTAATGGAAAATGGGTCAGAAGGTGTAAAAAGAGACAAGAAACTGAAAATTAATATGAAAAACCTTGATAAAAGCATCCTTTTCAAATATTTCGACAACATGAATACTTCGTAATCACTAAACAGTCAAAGAAACACATTAAAACACACAATTGCCTTTTTCCAATTAGAAACAAGAGCCCCACCAGGTGAGACTGCTCCACATTTCTAAGAAATGTTCATCAGAGATATTTTCCTTTTAATCCAGGCTCAATGTTTCGGGTTTCCGAAGAAAAGTGTGCCTTTACACCGAAGAAAGGAACGGTCCTTCCAAGACATTCCGAGAAGCAGAAGTCTCCTATTACAGCTACGCTTTCCTTTTTTATATGCCTTTCAGCATCGCATCTTATCCAGCTTCGACCCACCTGCCACTGGACTAACGTATTTATACGACTAAAAACCCCTCTCGATACTCTTCAAACAATTATTAGTGCCTTTCATGAAGAGCCTAGAGTCATTAGGAAACTTAATACAGAGCCTAAAAATTATCAGTCAAGAAAAAAAGAAAAATACACGTAAGAGGGGAGATGAATATCAGCACGCCTGCAAAGCGAGGAGGCTTAGCCTACTTCAAGATCCTTCCGTATTTTATAATCATGATACGATGATATATATGTATGCACATATATATATATATATATATATATATATATATATATATATATATATATATATATATTATATATATATGCATATATATATATATATATATATATATATATATATATATATATATATATATATATATATACATACACAGTATATATATATATACACACAATGAGATATCACCTAAATTAAAGATGATCTAACAAATAGGATAGTTTTTTCTTTTTATTGACCATGCTTCACCTGGAAACCAGTGTTTAAAACGGGTAGAAATTAATTCAAATAATTCAGCAAAGACAAGAAAAATATACCACGTGCCACACGTCGAGATGATTAATTTCTTGGAAGCCTAAGATAAAAAAAAAAAAGGAGCGAATGAAAGCAATGTGCTCGTCACTTAGGCAAGGCTCAGCACGGCAAATCGAGAACCTATACATCTGAGACATATTATAATCTCTTAAACATATCCTATCGATATAAAATTAGATACCATAAATCTATCCAATAAAATAAATTGTCTAATAATCTTATCAATTATCCAACCAAAATCAGTGAAATTATTAACCCAACCAAAATAAATTATACCTTAAAATATAGCTTTGAGAGGGCTTATACTCAATTTGTCTATATTGTGCGATAAAACTAGAATCAGTAGCAAATACGTTTACGAAAGGGTGAGGATGGATACAGCCTTTTGATTTTTCTATAGATGATTGTCATTATTATCAAAAGGAGAAAATGTGTCGAAGATATGTAGATTGTGGAAAATGACCAGGAACCCTGGCAAGCCATGTAGCTAAAAAAAAAAAAAAAAAAATGGGCCGCCAAGTGTCACATAACATCGAAACGACATTGGTAAAGACAGGGACCAGTATGACGACATGCTTGTGGGGAACTGGGAGTGGAGTAGAAACAACCATGAACCATCGGACGGAGTGGTAGGGTTGTATCGGCGTTAGTAGCAGCAACGGTGTGTTGGTAGTGGTCAAGTGTGTGGTAACAAGAGCGTAACGTTACACTCACCCTCCACCACCTACACCCACTTCACCCCTCTATGACACCTAAACCTAACCGTATAAATACCCTCGACATAAAAGAACACATCTCGCCTATAGTAGGCCAATTTCTACGCTCTCGAAATCGACCATGCGAGACACTCGAAGATTTATGAAAAAAATGTCTACGAGATGATTAGCCACTTTCCAAACAAACTCTGTGCAACCTGCACAATTTAAGTCTAGCGCTCTTGGCACAATGACTCAACCATAATATCCGACCCCCACCGTCTAAGCCACATTTGGGTACACGTACCCTTTACCTGGCCTCTCGCCCCTTAAAACCTACAATTTTGCTTGTGATAATCTTCACAATTGCCAGATTAAAAATTTCGCACGAACATTGAGAGAGAGAGAGAGAGAGAGAGAGAGAGAGAGAGAGAGAGAGAGAGAGAGAGAGAGAGAAGAGAGAGAGAGAGAGAGAGAGAGAGAGTGTTCTCCGGTTCTTACAACGATATCCGTATCAAAAGACATGTTCCTCATATGGTTTCGGGCCCACCCGGACAACTTTGCAAGAGTGACACATAAAGCCAACATTTTACAAAACAACCGGGTAAGCTTTTAAGTGCAGCATGTGCAAAAATTGGCAACCTCTTGTAAGAAAAATATGATGGGTAACTAAACTTCCTCGTAAAATAAAATTTACTTCATTAACGAGCATAAGAAGAAAAACAAATTACTGGATGAATTCTGTCTATGACTCCAAGTAAACTGTCACTACATTTTTGTATTCTGCGGACCTTTAAAGGTAATTTGAGACAGCATTCATCAATTCTGACAACCGATTCTATCATCTAACATGTCACTTTACTAAACACAAATAGACAATTTCAAAGGAAAGTATGTACATTTCCCAGAACTAAAACATAGATACTATTCAACAAAACACTATATTTTTTATTTAATAGATTAAATTATCTAGCTACCTAGGTACACACAAAAGATTTCAGTGTCCCGTTTCTGGAGAGTTTCATAAAGTTGAAGACATTTTACTTGTTTAGAATTGATAAAATAATCAGCAATTAATCCCCCCCCCCACCACCACCACAAAAAAAAAAAAATCTAAGTCAAATCCGTTAAAACCAGTAAATGAGAAAAATACCTATGAAAATAAAACAAAAATCTTATATCAAAGCAATTGGTCTGAAACAATCTCCCTCTATCTATTCCCAGTAAGTGCCACTTTTGCAATACATTTCATTATGCAACTGAGATTCAGGTTTCGTCGTCACCGAAACAAGATGTTGCTTGTCATTTTAACGAGATAACGATATTTCCGAGGCACTCCCTTGTCTTGGATACGTGCCGCTTGAAAAGGTCAGGGCTCGTAAGTTTAATAAACTTATCCACATTCCAACTATTAAACCTACCTAGTAAAATGAAAAAAAAAATCAAGCTTTATAGTATTGTCTTTTCTCCAGTATAAAAACAATAACGTAAACTTTAAACATGCAAAAAAGTAATGTGATGTTTCGTCGATGTGATAAACAATCTAACTTTCTAAAGCTTCACAAACAATTTACGGCAAAAAAAATGCTTAATTGGCATATTACATTATGGTTCTATATACATGCAATTCCGTTGTCAATGAGTAGATTAGAATTATCTACCGTAGATTCAACTCTAATTTAATCTGAAAATAAATGAGCGATGTTATGAACAACCTCATTCTATATTCTACATTTCCTTTGCTTATTGTATTTGTATATGGACTTGATAATAATATTACCATAAATTTACGAGGATAAAAATTGAATAAAAAATATTTCCAAAACCTAAAAATCCTATGAATATAAACAAGGCAGTCTTTATATATGGTATGAAATTGTAAAAAAAAAAAATCCACTTAACATAATCCAAACCTATCCGTTACACCATCAACCACAAAGAAATCCTACTACTCCATATCAAATTCCTTTATCTTGATAACTTTTCTTCAAAAAGAAATAGAACCATACGTTACGTAATGCTATTTCAGACATCCTTTTTAGTGGATAAATGGCCGAAATAAACTACGTAGCATTATTCAAGACGATCTACTGGAAGATAAGGTACATGGATAAAACGCAAAACATAATTCAAGGCGATTTATTAAGAGAGAAATTAAAATTTTATCTTTTCCTCCGCTCCTAACAAACTTAGATATGCTTAACAAATGAACCCCCGACACGACGTAGTTGAAAAAAAAAATATTAAAAAAAAAATATATATATCAGGGGCCCTCGTTTTACATAATGACAGTAGAGACCTATCAATTAACAATAAAATTGGATTCATGAATGAAGAAACTGAGAAACAAGATTCCTATGTCTTATCAAGAGACTCGAGAGGAATAAGGAGATGAGAAATGGTAATACGAGAGGAGAGTCACAACAGCTGTGGACACATTAGAAACGCAACATCCCCTTGTTATTCCGGCTACTTAATCTCCATCAGACTACACTTTGTTTTATCTTTTTTTCTCTTTATTGTTGAGGGGGAATTTACGGGTTATTGTTGAACACGATAAGCAATATGACGAACGATTTGTCACAATTAGTTTCATTTAAAATGAGTAATCAACAAATAAATTAAATTCTTTTATCATGGATTATCCCGGTTCCCTTTCAAAATTTATAACGTGATCAATGAGCATAGTGGGAATGAATCTGAATCCTACCGTGATGAAGCATATTTCACCTTCGTTACAGCAACGTGGAACATTATATAAGACGACGACACATTTACGACCATAAAAAACCCGCACCAAATGGTCCCTTATTTGGTAATACCCTCAGTAGGAGACCTCGACGTAAGCCCCGATACCACTTATACAACATATCTTACATTTTTTTTTCTTATTTCTACTCAACATGACACTTGAAAAAGGCGCGGTAGCGATTGATTGAATAAGAATTTCCTAATGGCAAAACAATTGAAAATGCTTGAAATGCTAACATCAAATTAAAACCAATTCTCCCTGAGTATAAAACTTGAATGGTTTGTTTCTTCATGCATTACATGATATGACAGTTACAGGTGAAAATGCAACAGATGGCGATTTGAGAAGTGTAAGTGTTTAGAAAGAAAGCCCTTTTGGATGTTTTTCCAAGTTGCTACAAACGGAGTTCATTTGCAAAGCCACGAATGAGGCCTAGAGTATCACATCTGAAATAACGAATATCGAAGGAAATGCAGAATGAAGTTATCGAAACCAGAGTATCAAGATATACAGGAACGCGTGAAAATCTTACAATACTAACTTCAAAAAAAGAAAAAAGAAATTTTATATATATATATATATATATATATATATATATATATATATATATATATATATATATATATATATATATATATATATATATATTTCTTAAAATTCATACCTTTACGCAAATAATTATGTCTATAATTCAAAGGAGGAAGATTTCAATGTCAAATCTTTCAAACATCATGCCCTAGACGAAACGTTTAATCAATCGGTCACGTCCTTCAATCAAAAGGCAGCACCACCTTCAACACGACTGACAAGGTAACGCATTCAAAATGTTATCCAATTCTTCGAAAACACAAATCATTCCCAACCTTCAATTTGTATGGTTGTGTAAAAAAAAAAAAATCTTATGGGAGGTCACAGGAAGGAAACCTCCCCCCCTCCCCCCCCCCTCTCTCTCTCTCTCTCTCTCTCTCTCTCTCTCTCTCTCTCTCTCTCTCTCTCTCTCTCTCCTTTGTGAGTGAAGATTCAGATTCAACAAAATTCAAGTAGCACCCGCTAAAAATTCAACATTCACGAGTTTACAGAACCATGACTACTTTCTCTTTCCTTCCCAATTTCACCCGAAAAGAAGCTCGTCTCAAAGGCATTAACTTCCAATTTATACAGTATATTTTCACCTCAAGTAGGAGTTCTACGATTTTTAAAATGGGACAACTTGCATTTCTTTTTTAACTGCATAATTCTTTCAAAAATTTCTCCATCACGGTAGTATTTCCCTTTCAATGTAATTTTGAAAACATCGCGAAACCATTAATCACATATACAATTATACAAACATACAATAAATTATATATATATATATATATATATATATATATATATATATATATATATATATATATATATTACGCAAGACAAAGAGCATCTAACAAGAAATTGACAAGTTTTAATAGGGGTAACATAGGTAAAAGTCATTACTAATAAGAAACGAGAGTTGCAATCCTACAGATCATCATTTGGAATTAAAGCCCCTTTGGACAAAAGCTCTGTCTATTGCTTAAAAACACGTCAACCGGTCCGGTAAAATAAATGAATCGAGACCACTTTCACACCAAAAAATGTATTAACTCGATTCATCAATTATCTAATAATTGTAAGACTGGACTATCAAACTTTCCCATACTTAGTTCAGCAATGAAAATTAAATCACAAAATGGCAAACTAAGACAAAAAAAAATGAACAGAATTCATACTTTCAGTTTTTTAACAGAAGAATAGAGAACATAACGACTGGGTTAGTGGATCCTACAGACCATTAGGGCCTTGTTTTTTAGTAAGGAATGTATCAAGCCCACCCGATACCCGAGGTCTTCGAGACCTCATTTCCGCCAAACCACTACCCTTAGTGGTGAGAGTAAGGAGGGGTTAGAGAGGTTCTAGAAGGCTGGGTTAATAAGAACCTATAATATAGCACAGTTTCTTTTTTTCCTTTACTTCTCCGTTTCTCCTCAGCCTTCAACCTCAATCATAGATTGTGTGTTGGGAAGGGGGAGGGGCAGGTAGGCGACACACTTCTGTCTCATTTATCAGAGTAAGACAATTGGGGTTTCGGCAATCCCTTCTTCGAAAGTTGGTATTCTTCCCACTCCCATAATTAAAGTCTCGCCTCCATTTATCCCCAGGTAGATATAGGAAACAAGTAGTCTTAAGCCAATTTAGAAAAGCAAGATACTTAATTTCAGTGCATGAGTACTGCTTACTTCCCGTGTGTAATCTTTTACCATCGTGGGAGATCCAAGGGTCGTTTGGAACCCGATACTTAGCTGGGGTCCATAATGATTGGCCTGGACTTAAATTGCCAATTAAGTTGAGCAGTGTTAAATATTTTGTGTATGCATTTCATTAATGTAGGAGTACTAGTGACACAAAATTGATGTTCTATGCCGCCTAGATCAAAGAAAATAGGCAAAAGTGTGATGAAAAGGAATATCAAATTACCCTATTAAAACATGTCACGTGTATTATATTCTTAAATCTAACGTTTAATCTGAACGTGTTAGTTTACCGTATAAAAAGCTACACCTAAGTGCACACGACTTAAAAAAAAAAAACACTTACAAGAAAACCGAACACCCCTCCACAAGTGAAATGCGTAAAAAAAAAGGTACACTCCTGACACTTCGGACCAAGATGCGTTTTGTAGACCTTGCGTTTTGTCCCATCATTCAGAATCCGAAAAGGTTGGACTGTGGCCTGTGGGGTCACCAATCACCACTACTTAAAATTACCAGTCCACAAAACAAAGTCCTTCCAGGTCGGTGCTTCAATCCCCGAGACAAAATAGCCCATCGTTCTCTGTACTGAGCAGAGTAAGCAGATTTTTTTTTTTTTTTTGGGGGGGTGTAACAATATGAAAATGATAAACCGTCTTAAGATGATACCAAGACATACACTAAAGCTGGAAATAAGTCAAGGACGGCTCTAGAAACTAAGGGGTCTGACTAGACGGACAAGAAGTGGGAGGTATAATTCAAGTCCGACAGGCTAAGTATGAAAGAATACGAGAATGGGGGAAAAGAATTGATCCCCCATTCATGGGGTGCCTCTATATTGGCCTTGGGGTGACCAGACCTTCGCGCACACCGTTAGATTTCATACAACACAACCACTTGTTCCTTAAGAATGACAATTTAAGAGGTGGCGTATAAAACAACGAAAACAATAACATATTGGAAATCGAGTGATTGCACTGAATACCTCAATATTTTAACGTGGATAAACGCACATCCAAAGAAAAACTGAGAAACGAATTGTTGACGGATAAACACCGATGGCACTTAAATACACAGGTAAGTAACTAAATAAGTGGTCATGAACAAACAACCCACCAAAGTCACATTCGGTAAAGGTGTGAATCATCCCTTGATGAACAGCCACCTTCTTGCCTAGACACGTCGGTTTTTCATCAACACGGCGAACTTTGACCCGTTGTTGATTCAGTTGTCAACCATCACTGGCTTAGCAACTATCTGCCAAACCTTAAAGACAGGATGGTGCGCACACACCCGATTCTAAAGGGACATATACATAAATGGTTTGAATTAAAACCCACAGAGAGAGAGAGAGAGAGAGAGAGAGAGAGAGAGAGAGAGAGAGAGAGAGAGAATCCTAAACAGTTCGCTGTGTAGGAGGCGGACAGTGACTCATTGCAGGGACAAAGCGTGAGATACAAACTGGAAATGATTCTATCTCTCTCTCTGGCACAGGTCTACTAAACAAGGAATCCTTTTACGAAAGATCTCAATGAAATCGGTCCCCATGGGAGAATGTCAGGGCAAATGAAAATTCCCCCCTCTTAATATGTTTAAAAGGGAAGTTAGTTCGTTCAAAATAGGGCGCATTTTAAATGGAATGTTTACTATATTTGTGAAGTTCGGTTTTGGAATTATTCCATCTTCCGCAAACCACCTTCTAACGTAACGGAAGTGTCCACACCACTGGCCCAGATACTTTGCATCTACTGCACTAGCATTAACACAATCTAAAGATACTTGTGAATACTTAAAAATTGCATTGCTGAGCAGTAAGATCACCAACCACCAAGAGTAAGTATCAACAAGACAAACATTATATCCCACTGAATCCTCTTTCCGAGGCAATAAGATCTTACAACACGCTACAGATACTGGCTGTTTGCTACTGCTTTAATGCAGCGTGACAGGTCTCTTCGTAAACTAGTCAGATCCCACTATTGTTGGCCAAAAAATTCGTGAAACGAGACCTTTAAAGACAAGTCTTAGATATTAAAGATAACCATCGAAATTATCTAGGTTACAGACCTACATTCGATGTAAACCAAAACATGAAATGGTTAGAAAAAAAGGAACCACAACAAAACAGACAATAAAAACGTTCGACTTTAAAGTCAACAAACTATAAAACCAAGGATGTAAGAGAGCTTTGCCTATAAAATTGTAAAGGGGGGATGAGTGCATCTGGTCCAGGCATTTCAACTTCAACCTCATTCGTTGAAAGGTGGATAACAATTTACTTCCACGAAAGGAATGTCACCAAGAGAAATTTAACACCAAATGAGCACTTTTCGAACATACGTACCAATTGTGAGCAGGGAATTTTACACTATAGAAGAGATATTTAAGACATGGCGCAAATGTTTTAAGAATCATTCCTATAGGCTACACCAGTACTATTACATTTTCCAATATATATGATTCGAGTGTGTAATTTTGCATTTCGAGCAATGTGCACACAATGATCCCTCACTCACAAAATATACAAAGAGTGTATTCACAAATACAGAAATATACACAATCTAAAGAAAGTAGAACTAATGCCAGCTGTCCTCCAGCCAAGTGGCAAATAACAGGGGCATCATCACCTGCCATCATCAAGCTGTCACCCACTTCCACCGATTCTCAGTAATCAAACGTACAACCATTGTGGTATCGTCCTCCTTGCTAAAGGTAAACAATCCTTCATGATAGTTATATTATTAAGAAGAAACACACAAGCATTGTATGTACACAGTACGTACTTCAAATACCAAGAAATAGAGGCTGAAGGAGGACAGCTAAGTCCCAAGAGGAGTCTTGTGAAATGGGTAAACAAAGGGGAGATGAAGAATAGTATACCAAAGAAGAATAAAAGACATTAAGTGGGCAGGGAAAAGGGAGGGTGCGAGGAACCTCGGAGGAACGTACCCCAAATACAATATAAGGCTTCGTCGAAGGATGGGGAGGAGGAAATTCTTGGAGATTAATCCTCCTAGAGGAAATTCGTTGCCGTGAGGGAGGGGTATGAATCATACGAGAGAGAGAGAGAGAGAGAGAGAGAGAGAGAA